>NC_053037.3:545275969-545584437 GCF_002575655.3 Aegilops tauschii subsp. strangulata | reverse complement strand
TCTATGGTTTATAAACTCTTTTACTAGCCATAGAATCATCAAAATAAGCAAACAACACACGAAAAACAGAATCTGTCAAAAACAGAACAGTCTGTAGTAATCTGTAACTAACGCAAACTTCTGGAACTCCAAAAAATCAGCCAAAATAGGAAGACCTAGACAATTTGTTTATTGATCAGCAGCAATTGGAATCAATATTTTATCACGTTCTGGTGATTTTTAACAATTGTTTTTGTGAACAGAAAGTTTCTGGAATTTTCTGCAAGATCAAATAACTATCATCCAAGAAGATCCTATAGGTTTAACTTGGCACAAACACTAATTAAAACATAAAAACACATCTAACCAGAGGCTAGAACAAAAATTTATTCCTAAACAGAAGCAAAAAGCAAAAAAAAACTAAAAATAAAATTGGGTTGCCTCCCAACAAGCGCTATCGTTTAACGCCCCTAGCTAGGCATAGATAATTTTAATGATGCTCACATGAGAGACAAGAATTGAAGCACAAAGAGAGCATCATGAAACACGTGACAAACACATCTAAGTCTAACATACTTCCTATGCATAGGCATCTTATAGGCAAACAAATTATCATAGCAAGCAAAAACTAGCATATGCAAGGAAGCGGAAAGAAACAATAGCAATCTCAACATAACGAGAGGTAATTTATTAACATGAAAATTTCTACGACCATATTTTCCTCTCTCATAATAATTACATGTGGGATCATAAGCAAATTCAACAAAATAGCTATCACATAAAATATTTTCAACACGATCCACATGCATGCAAAGTTGACACTCTTCCGAAATAGTGGGATTAACATTAACTAAAGTCATGACCTCTCCAAACCCACTTTTATCAAAAAATTCATAAGATTGAATATTCTCCAAATATGTGGGATCTAAAGTTGACACTCTTCCAAACCCACTTTCAATATTATTGCAAACAATATTATCAATCTCATATTCATCATGGGGATTAAATAAATTTTCAAGATCATAAGAAGAATCACCCCAATCATGATCATTGCAACAAGTAGTAGACATAGCAAAACTAGCATACCCAAGCTTAGGGTTTTGCATATTATTAGCACAATTGACATCAAGAGAATTTATAGTAAAATCATTGAAATCATGCTTTTCATCGAGGAACTATCAAGCATGGGTGCAATAGCAACAATCTCATTTTTAACATAAGGAACTATAGCAAATTCGTCTTCATAAATATTGGCATCATGGCCACAAGAATAGCAAGCATCATGTTCATCAAGGGATATTTCAACCAAATCATCGGAATCATCATTATCTATAGATTCATGCATATCATTATTTTCTTCCAAAGCAACGGTCATTCTTCCAATAAATTCTTGGACATAGACATTATGAGCATAGTTTTCATAGCAATATTTAAGTATGTCAAAATTTTCAGATTCGTAGAGAGTAATATCATACTTTTCAATCAAAGAAGCAACTTCATAAGCACCCTTAAAAGCAACAAATTCTTCAATTTGTTCGATATCATAGTAACTATAAACACCCTTTGCATAAGAAGATAAGATTTCATTTTCATTAAACTCACATAGGTAAGGAAGGTGTTTTTTAGGGTTCTTAGAGCACGAGCGCATAAGGATTGATGATCCAAGTAGAACACTTTAAGTGGATCCATATCAATAGATTTTTAGCAGGCAAAGATGCAAGCAAATAGAAGGCACGTGGAAACACAAACAGAAAGGCATACGGGAAGAAGGCGAATAAAATGGCAAGGGTGAAGTGGGGGAGAGGAAAACGAGAGGCAAATGGCAAATAATGTAATGCGGGAGATAAGGGTTTGTGATGGGTACTTGGTATGTTGACTTTTGCGTAGACCTCCCTGGCAACGGCGCCCGAAATCCTTCTTGCTACCTCTTGAGCACTGCGTTGGTTTTCCCTTGAAGAGGAAAGGGTGATGCAGCAAAGTAGCGTAAGTATTTCCCTCAGTTTTTTAGAACCAAGGTATCAATCCAGTAGGAGGCTACGCGCGAGTCCCTCGCACCTACACAAACAAATAAATCCTCGCAACCAACGCGATAAGGGGTTGTCAATCCCTACACGGTCACTTACGTGAGTGAGATCAGATAGATATGATAGGATAATATTTTTGGTATTTTTATGATAAAGATGCAAAGTAAAATAAAAGCAAAGTAAAAAAGCAACGGAAATAACTAAGTGTTGGAAGACTAATATGATGAAGATAGACCCGGGGGCCATAGGTTTCACTAGTGGCTTCTCTCAAGAGCATAAGTATTTTACGGTGGGTGAACAAATTACTGTTGAGCAATTGACAGAATTGAGCATAGTTATGAGAATATCTAGGTATGATCATGTATATAGGCATCACGTCCAAGACAAGTAGACCCACTCCTGCCTGCATCTACTACTATTACTCCACACATCGACCGCTATCCAGCATGCATCTAGAGTATTAAGTTCATAAGAACAGAGTAACGCCTTAAGCAAGATGACATGATGTAGAGGGATAAATTCATGCAATATAATAAAAACCCCATCTTGTTATCCTCGATGGCAACAATACAATACGTGCCTTGCTGCCCCTACTGTCACTGGGAAAGGACACCGCAAAATTGAACCCAAAGCTAAGCACTTCTCCCATTGCAAGAAAGATCAATCTAGTAGACCAAACCAAACTGATAATTCGAAGAGACTTGCAAAGATAACCAATCATACATAAAAGAATTCAGAAGATTCAAATATTGTTCATAGATAAACTTGATCATAAACCCACAATTCATCGGTCTCAACAAACACACCGCAAAAGAAGATTACATCGAATAGATATCCACGAGAGAGTGGGAGAACATTGTATTGAGATCCAAAAAGAGAGAGGAAGCCATCTAGCTAATAACTATGGACCCGAAGGTCTGAGGTAAACTACTCACACTTCATCGGAGAGGCTATGGTGTTGATGTAGAAGCCCTCCGTGATCGATGCCCCCTCCGGCGGAGCTCCGGAACAGGCCCCAAGATGGGATCTCGTGGGTACAGAAGGTTGCGGCGATGGAATTAGGTTTTTGGCTCCGTATCTGATTGTTTGGGGGTACGTAGGTATATATAGGAGGAAGGAGTACGTCGGTGGAGCAACGTGGGGCCCACGAGGGTGGAGGGCGCGCCTGGGCGGTAGGCGCGCCCCCCTACGTCGTGGCTTCCTGGAAGCTTCCTTGACTTAGGGTCCAAGTCTCCTGGATCATGTTCGTTCCAAAAATTACGTTCCCAAAGGTTTCATTCCGTTTGGACTCCGTTTGATATTCTTTTTCTGCGAAACTCTGAAAAGGCAAAAAACAGCAATTCTGGGCTGGGCCTCCGGTTAATAGGTTAGTCCCAAAAATAATATAAAAGTGAATAATAAAGCCCAATAATGTCCAAAACAGAAGATAATATAGCATGGAGCAATCAAAAATTATAGATACGTTGGAGACGTCTCAACCACGGATTGAATTTTGGGGCGACTGGCTCTACCGCGTAGACGTCCCTGAGTGCTCGCTTGCGCTCCCTTTTGGGGATGTGTGTAGTGTATATCATGTTCACCATTTTGACTTGAGGGGGAAATTTCTTCTGCCCCCCAGTGTTCGGCTGCCGGGGCTCTTCGTCCTCGTCCTTGCTTTGTGATCCCTTTTCCTTGTTCTCGGCATTTAACTTGCCAGCCTGTTTAAAAACCCAACAATCTCTGTTGGTATGATTGGCTTGTTTGTCTGGCGTGCCATGTATCTGGCATGGACGGACGAGTATGCGGTCCAAGCTGGATGGTCCCTCATTGTTCCTTTTGTAGGGCTTTTTCCGCTGGCCGGACTTGGAGCCACTGAATCCGGCGTTAACTGTAGTGTCATCGGTATTATTGCCATTGCTTCGGCATTTGTGTCTATTGCGCCGGAGCTTGCCGGTGCTGTTCTTGGCCTCGGAGGGGCCTGCCTTGTTGGCTGTGTTTTTGCTACGAGCCAGCTAGTTGTCCTCTCCCGCGCAAAAGCGGGTCATAAGCGCCGTGAGGGCTGCCATGGATTTCGGCTTTTCTTGGCCGAGGTGGCGGGCAAGCCATTCGTCGCGGATGCTATGTTTGAAGGCCGCTAGGGCTTCGGCATCCGGACAGTCAACGATCTGGTTCTTTTTGGTTAGGAACCTAGTCCAAAATTTTCTGGCTGATTCTCCAGGTTGTCGAACTATATGACTAAAGTCATCAGCGTCTGGTGGCCGGACATAAGTACCTTGGAAGTTGTCAAGAAAAGCTTCTTCCAAGTCCTCCCAACTGCCGATGGAATTTTCGGGCAGGCTATTTAACCAGTGTCTAGCTGGCCCTTTTAGTTTTAGTGGGAGGTATTTGATGGCGTGGAGGTCGTCTCCTCAAGCCATATAAATGTGTAGAATAAAATCCTCGATCCATATTGCAGGATCGGTTGTTCCGTCGTATGATTCGATATTGACGGGCTTGAACCCCTCGGGGAATTCGTGATCCAGTACTTCATCTGTGAAGCAGAGGGGGTGTGCGGCGCCTCTATATCGGGTCGCGTCACGGCGCACCTCCGATGAAGTCCGTCAGCGATTATCGGCCAGGGCGTGACTAGGTTTATCACGTCCGAATAGGTAGCCATCATCCCGAGTCGGGAAGCGTCCTCGCGATCCGTAGATTGATCTGGTGTGTCCTGCTCTACTGTCCAGGTCCTGCCAAAGGTCATATGTATGGTCCCGAGCTGTTCTGTCTCTGTTTTTACGAGGCGGTGGGGCGGGCTGTTGTTCGGCCTGAGTTGCCGTTTTATCCCGACCGCGGGGTGGTCGGTCCGCCACACTATCCCAACCACGTGGTGGTTGTTCCGCATTGCGCGAGGGAGGTATGGGATCTGGTGCCTCCTCATCGAACTGAGGTAGCAGTCTGCGCTTCGGGTAACTCTTGGCTGGGCGCTTGAGGCCGTATTCTTCGGCTGCCAGGACATTGGTCCATCTGTCAATGAGTAGGTCTTGATCGGCTTGGAGCTGCTGTTGCTTTTTCTTCAGCCTTCTAGCAGTAGCTATTAGCTGGCGCTTGAAGCACTCCTGCTCGAGGGGTGCCTCAGGCACGATGAAATCCTTGTTGCCGAGGCTCTCCTCATCCTCGGATACTGGACGATAACTATCGTCATCCGGTTCATTGGGCATGGCCTGTTTATCAGGGTTAACTTGCCCGTTGTCTTGTTCCTCCTGTTCGGATGCTACTCCAACAGGGTCTTCGTTGTTTTCGGTGTTGCCCGGAGTACTATTTTCTCCGGTACCAGTGTTGCCATCTTTTGAGCGACGAGGCTTAGAATGGCGTTTAGGGTGCCGGCGCTTGGACTGTGTCTCGGAAGGTTTGTTCGCAACTGGATCTTCTTTGTCATCGTCGCTAGCTTTTTTAGGCGTGTCAACCATGTACACATCGTACAAAGAGGTGGGTGTCCAGCATCCAGTGAATGGCGGGTCTTGGCCTTGCTCCTTGTCGGCATCGTCGTCCATACTGTCGATGTCTTCGGAGCCATAATCAAGCACGTCGGTTAGGTCATCTAGTGGCTATGAAGTGGGTGGCGGGTGGGAAGAAAAATTCCCCATCGTCAGCCTCTAGCTCGAACCTAACATAGTTCGGCTGTGAGGTCTTCATCGAACCACCGGTAGGATTGAAACAACGAATAAATTGATATGATAACGAAGGAAGAGAAATCTTGAACGAACCACTGCGAGAATTGAAAACAATTGAAGAAAAGAGGACGAAACACCGTAAGAATTAAAGAACGCGCGAAAATACTCGAGGGAATTTGATCCACGAGAACGAAGAGATCACGAGCTGATTAGAGAATACTTTGAACGATGCACCGGAAGAATAAGGAGATGAACGAAGAGACATCAATTTAGAATAATTGGAGAACGAGGCTGAAAACTTAGAACGAAGAAATCTTCTGAAATGATGGCCTTTGGAAGATCAAGAAGCGAAAACAACTCATGAATGCTCCGGATGGGTGAAAAGAATTCTCACAATCGAAAACAATTATGAGAGGGTGGCATCAAGCTAGAACCATGAATCTTCAAGAGAACGGACCCAGATTTAGGAGAAATCCTTCTTCGGTCTTCAAATGTTGAGAATGATGATGAGAAACACCACCATGAATTGTTGAGATACTCCGGGATGAAAATTAGAAAGGTTGAATCAACGATGAAAAGAATTTGAAAGATCTTGGAGAAAGACAATTGACTGATGATAATTCATTCTTACGTCAAACTTTGCAATGAATTTGAGAATAACTCCAGAAAAATTAGAAGAGTCAGGTAAGATCCTGGGAAAACATTTGAAACGAGGAAAGGACATGATCGACAAAGCTTGAATTGAATCCACCGGAGAAGAAAAAGAATGAAGAATAATAAACTTGAAGAACATCTTCATGAGAACCACCGGGTAAGAACATTGATTGAAAAGAATGAAGGGACTTCACGTGAATAAAATGGATACTTGGTTAAGAAATCTGAGTCCTTGAAGAAAGAGGGTGGGAGGGCGGGAAAACAAAGGCAACTTGGGGCAGATGGAATAAACACCGTTGAGAAAACTTATAATTGATCTTACGGATGGGGAGAATGATGGGATCATCTCGAAGAGAAATGCACCGGTTGGAAAGAATTGGAATGACAATCTCGATGATCGGAAGGATTAGTATTCACATAGAAATATGAGAACACCGTTTAGGGAAAGTCTGGAATCAACACTTGACTTCAAAGCAACTTGAATACCACAAATAAAAACAAAACAAAGGATTGGCTTGCGGAATAAGCCGGAACAAACATATGATAGAGATTTCGTCCGAAGTTTTCGTGGTGGGGCCCACACGGGCTCAATCGTACAGCACCATCATGTACAAGGCTGTGCACATGACATACGAAGCGTCCCCGAGTCGGCAAAGCCATGGACTCTTTAAGACACAACGAGACCACTGTAAAATCAACCGTGGAAAGGCGGACCACTAGACGTCGAACCCCAATCTCATATCATGCGTCTGTCGGAAAGATATCCTAAGGCTACTTGAATTCCCACTTATAAACTCCCGAAACTTTCTGGTTATGCAATCTGGTGTAGGGGATACAGGGGACACAAAATATATATCACCCAAACTAGCAATCCCTAGATCCAGCTGTATCCATCCGTCAACACATAACCAAGAAATCTTCGGAAATCGTTTACCTCAACCTTCGAAAAACATCCGTTATACAAGTTATGGCAATACTCCCGAACTCCCGCCCCAGTACTGGGTGGCGTCGAGGTGATCTCACCAACAACTGCATAAAAGAGATTTCGATGTCGGCGAAACTCAGGTATTCCAGAACTGCAACGATAAAATTGTGACGACAACACCTCGGAGCTCAACTCCCCGGGACACTGCCACAACCCCTAAATGTCAGGAGGCACCAAGAACAATGTTCTCGTCACAAAACCAGAACGATTCCAAGATACCCGCGTGATCCTAAAAAAAATTTGGTGAAATTTGAGGAGAGAATAGTCAAAACTTCTACGTCAGGAGACCTCACCAGAGCGACGAAGGGACTGAGGAGTAAAAAGAATCCTACTCTCCGATATATATAATCCTAAGACTCAAAACATTTTTGTTCTAGACTCAACAACGCCAGCGATTCGATCAAGCAGGGGGCTCCTAAGTTGGGGATGGCTCTGATTACCAACTTGTAACGCCCACGATGCGGCTATATCTCCCACGTGTCGAGGCACGACTTAGAGGCATAACCGCATTGTGGTTTTGTCGCAAGAAGGGTCATCTTCACACAATCCCATGTAATGAACAAGAATGGGATAAAGAGTTGGCTTACAATCGCCACTTCACACAATACATAAATAAAAACATACATCATACAAGATACACACATAGGTCCGACTACGGAACCAAAATAAAAGAAGACAACCCAACTGCTAGATCCCTGATCGTCCCAACTGGGCTCCACTACTGATCAAAATGAAAAGAAACAACACAACGAACAAGATCTTCATCGAGCTCCCACTTGAGCTCAGTTACGTCACCTGCACTGGTATCATCGGCACCTGCAACTGTTTGGAAGTATCTGTGAGTCACGAGGACTCAGCAATCTCACACCCGCGAGATCAAGACTATTTAAGCTTAAAGGAAAGGATGGGGTAATGAGGTGGAGCTGCAGCAAGCACTAGCATATATGGTGGCTAACATACGCAAATGAGAGCGAGAAGAGAAGCAACGGAACGGTCGTGAACTAGCAATGATCAAGAAGTGATCCTGAACTCCTACTTACGTCAAACAAAACCCAGAAACCGTGTTCACTTCCCGGACTCCGCCGAGAAGAGACCATCACGGCTACACACGCGGTTGATGCGTTTTAATTAAGGTCAAGTGTCAAGTTCTCTACAACCGGATATTAACAAATTCCCATCTGCCACATAACCGCGGGCACGGCTCTCGAAAGTTTATACCCTGCAGGGGTGTCCCAACTTAGCCCATCATAAGCTCTCACGGTCAACGAAGGATAAACCTTCTCCCAGGAAGACCCGATCAGTCTCGGAATCCCGGTTTACAAGACATTTCGACAATGGTAAAACAAGACCAGCAAAGTCGCCCGAATGTGCCGACAAATCCCGATAGGAGCTGCACATATCTCGTTCTCAGGGCACACCGGATTGTCCAAGCTTCCGGTAGGCCAGCCCAGAGTTGCCCCTGGTGGCCACCGGCGACTGACGGGTTGGACCAACACTCAGAGGAGCACTGGCCCGGGGGTTTAAAATAAAGATGACCCTTGAGTCTGCAGAACCCAAGGGAAAAAGGCTTAGGTAGGCAAATGGTAAAACCAAGGTTGGGCCTTGCTGGAGGAGTTTTATTCAAAGCGAACTGTCAAGGGGGTCCCAAAAATCACCCAACCGCGTAAGGAACGCAAAATCAAGGAACATAACACCGGTATGACGGAAACTAGGGCGGCAAGAGTGGAACAAAACACCAGGCATAAGGCCGAGCCTTCCACCCTTTACCAAATATATAGATGCATTAATAATATAAGAGATATAGTGATATCCCAACATAAACATAATCCAACATGGAGCATTCTTCATCTTCGCCTGCTACTAACAACGCTATAAGAGGGGCTGAGCAAAGCGGTAACATAGCCAAACAACGGTTTGCTAGGAAGGGTGAAAAGGTTAGGGGCTGACATGGCAGTATGGGAGGCTTGAAACGCAAGTGGTAGGTAGCGCGGCATAGCAATAGAGCGAACAGCTAGCAAGCAAAGATAGAAGTGATTTCGAGGGTATGGTCATCTTGCCTGAAATCCCGCAAAGAAGAAGAACGAGTCCATGAAGAAGACAAGCGGACGTAGTCGAACGAATCCTCACAACTCCGGAACGAAACCGAAGCTAACGAGAGAAGCAACCCGGAAAGAAACAAACAACATAGTAAACAACCACCACATACACATGACATGATGCAAAAACAAATATGATGCATGACCGGTTTAATGAGTCATGGCATGGCAAAATGCAACAAACAACACTACAAATTAAGTGGAGCTCAATATGCAACGAGTTGCATATTGACGAAACACCACATCAATTATTTAGTTCTCTCTCGTTTATGGACCCAACAATATTAAATGTTTTTAACCATGGCAAGAGGTGAAGCATAAGGAAACTACCTATTTAAGCAAGTTAAATGAGGCCGGAAACAAACAACAACAATTCCGGAAAATCCTCATGTCCATATATTGGGATTGGTACTGTTCTGCCATAAACGCAATTTTAGTATTGTTAAACAGCAAAATGAAGTGCACCATGATAAACTAGGCATTTTTCTACCCCATTTACACATATAATTTATTAAAATCCGAGTTGCGGTTATTTAGTTATGAAATAAATCATTTTAACATGGCATTTATGCAAAATTAAATAAACAGCATTTTAAACATTTTAACATGGGATGAAAGTGGCATATTATTAAACTACACAAAATTCTGAGCATTTTACATATATAAATTATTTTAATATGATGCACGATTCGTGAGTTATTAATGCAGGAACATGAAGGACTTTTCTGTAAAACTGTAATTCTCTGGATAATTGGACAAAATTGCAGACTGGAAAAAAAACATGATCCTGGCCGCATCTGGAGGGGTTGGGGCTGCTCACATTGGGCTCCAAGGAGCTGGGCCTTGGCGCCTTGGAGAGGAGGCCCAAGCGGGGCGCTGGAGAAGGCGAGGCTGGACGAGGCCCACGCGCGGGTCAACGCAACGAGCAGAGGTGCGTCGTCCTCCCTGCTCAAACGAAGCAGAGGAGGCGAGCAGGGCGAAGGGCAGCGAGGATCCAAGGGAAGGAGGCGGCTCGCGGCGGCGCGGGTCGGGGAGGTCGCGGACGGGGCCGAAGATAAGATCCAGGGCGGCTGCTCCCAAGGGACTCCGACGGAACGGTCTTGGCAGGGAGGCGGCGGAGCTTGGCGCGGTCAGGCACGGCCATGGCGGGCTGGCGATGCGGGATGCAGGGCATGGCGGCGAAGAAACTCCAGGGCGGCTGGACGGGACTCGGGGGCGCTGGCGGCGGGATCCAGGAGACGGGATGGAGGGGGCGCGAGCGAGGCTCTCGTCGAGTCCCTCCGGCAAGAAGAGCAGCGGCGCGACGCAGAGCAACAAAGGGACTTGCGGTGGAGCTCGGTACCTCGCCTTGCTGCAAGACGAACGGGACGGCGAGGGAGATGGCAGGGCGCGACGGGGCCTGCCTGGGGTCGCCGGCGATGCAGGGGAACTTGGGCGACACGGGAAGCAGAGGAGGCCGAGGCGCCATGGCAGTGGAACGGCAGCGACGGCGGAACTTGCGCGAGGCAGAGGAGGCAGGCCTGGCGACGAACGAGGTGAGGAGGCGCTCGGCAGGAGGCGAGGCAGGCAGCGGTCGATGGATTGGATGGATCAGGTGGAGAGGTAGTTGGCTCGGGATGGATCCCGAGGAAGATGGTGGCGGCGGAGTGGGAAGGATGGGACAAGCTTCCTAAAGTTTAGGGTTGGACTATTTATATAGGTAGGGGATTAGGGTAGGGGTTTAACGCGATCCGTCTGATCGTAATCGGGCGGTCGATAATGAGTAGGCTAGAGCGTCCAACAAAGAAAACGGAGATGTTTTGTAGACGTTAGGGGATGATCCGGACCCAACGGTAACGAAAGTCCAGTTCGGGTTCGGGACAAATTTCGGACGCACGCGAGGGGGCGAAGCACTGTGTAAAGAGGGACTCCGGTTTAAGCAAGAGGGAAAACGAAGAACGAGGTTGGTCTCGGAAGGGTCAACGGAAGCAAGGGGGGCGCGGCAACTACGATCGGATGCATGTTTGAAAAACAATGATGGATGCAAGGCGATGATGCAATGATGAATGCAACACACAAATAAAACACACGGCGCACACGAAAACATGGAAGGCGTCTGGAGCGTCGGTCTCGGGGCGTTACAGTCATGTTCATTGGAGCGAGGGGGAGCGATCGTCGCGGTCTCGAATCCGTCGAAGCTCAGGTCTCCGCGGACGTCCTCGACGTAGTTCAAGCTTCCGAATCTGACTTGATGGCCAGGGGCGTAGCTATCGATCTACTCCAGATGGCCAAGCGAGTTGGCCCGCAGTACGAAGCCGCCGAACACGAAGATCTATCCGGGGAGGAAGGTTTCTCCTTGGACGGCGTCACTATCAATGATTGAAGGGGCCATTGAACCTTTCGTCGACGGCACAGCGGAACTCTCAATGAAAGCACCAATGTCGGTGTCAAAACCGGCGGATCTCGGGTAGGGGGTCCCGAACTGTGCGTCTGAGGTCGATGGTTACAGGAGACAGGGGACACGATGTTTACCCAGGTTCGGGCCCCCTCTATGGAGGTAATACCCTACTTCCTGCTTGATTGATCTTGATGAATATGAGTGTTACAAGAGTTGATCTACCACGAGATCGTAATGGCTAAACCCTAGAAGTCTAGCCTGTATGACCATGGTAATGAGTATATCCTTTCCGGACTACATCCTCCGGTTTATATAGACACCGGGGGAATCTAGGGTTACATAGAGTCGGTTACATAAGAAGGAATCTTCACAGCCGGTCACCAAGCTTGCCTTCCACGCCAAGGAGAGTCCAATCCGGACACGGGTACAGTCTTCGGCCTTCATGTCTTCACAGCCCAATAGTCCGGCCCATAGATAACAGGCCGGACGCCCGAGGACCCCTTAGTCCAGGACTCCCTCACCCACCCTCGTGGATGGCTCAGGACTCTTCTGGCCCAACTCTTTTACTCCGGGGGCTTCTTTTGGTCCATAAAAAATCATCAAAAATTGGCACGCCAATTGGACTCCGTTTGGTATTCCTTTTCTGTAAAACTCAAAAACAAGGAAAAAACAAAAACTGGCACTGGGCTCTAGGTTAATAGGTTAGTCCCAAAAATCATATAAAATAGCATATAAATGCATATAAAACATCCTATATGGATAATATAATAGCATGGAACAATCAAAAATTATAGATACGTTGGAGAAGTATCACCCATGAGGCATGGTTCGCAAGTACCAAGTGATTCATAATCAAGTGATTCCAAAAGTCCATCAGCATGGAGTTTCTTCATGCGCTTTACACCAATATGACCTAAATGGCAGTGCCACAAATAAGTTGCACTATCATTATTAAACTTATATCTTTTGGCTTCAGTACTATGAATATGTGTATCACTACTATCAAGATTTAGTAAAAATAGACCATTCATCAAGGGTGCATGACCATAAATGATATTACTCAGATAAATAGAGCAACCATTATTCTCTGATTTAAATGAATAACCGTCTCGCATCAAACAAGATCCAGATATAATGTTCATGCTTAACGCTGACACAAAATAAAAATTATTCAGGTCTAAAACTAATCCCGAAGGTTGATGTAGAGGTAGCGTGCCGATGGCGATCACATCGACTTTGGAACCATTTCCCACGCGCATCGTCACCTCGTCCTTAGCCAATCTTCGCTTAATCCCTAGCCCATGTTTCGAGTTGCAAATATTAGCAACAGAACCAGTATCAAATACCCAGGCGCTACTGCGAGCATTAGTAAGGTACACATCAATAACATGTATATCAAATATACCTTTCACTTTGCCATCCTTCTTCTCTGCCAAATACTTGGGGCAGTTCCGCTTCCAGTGACCAGTCCCTTTGCAGTATAAGCACTCAGTCTCAGGCTTAGGTCCAGACTTGGGCTTCTTCACTTGAGCAGCAACTTGTTTACCGTTCTTCTTGAAGTTCCCCTTCTTCCCTTTACCCTTTTTCTTGAAACTAGTGGTCTTGTTGACCATCAACACTTGATGCTCTTTCTTGATTTCTACCTCCGCAGCCTTTAGCACTGCGAAGAGCTCGGGAATCGTCTTATCCATCCCTTGCATATTATAGTTCATCACGAAGCTCTTGTAGCTTGGTGGCAGTGATTGAAGAACTCTATCAATGACACTATCAACTGGAAGATTAACTCCCAGCTGAGTCAAGTGATTGTTGTACCCAGACATTCTGAGTATATGTTCACTGACAGAACTATTCTCCTCCATTTTGCAGCTATAGAACTTATTGGAGACTTCATATCTCTCAATCCGGGCATTTGCTTGAAATATTAACTTCAACTCTTGGAACATCTCATATGCTCCATGACGTTCAGAACGCCATTGAAGTCCTGGTTCTAAGCCGTAAAGCATGGCACACTGAACTATCGAGTAGTCATCAGCGTTGCTCTGCCAGACGTTCATAACATCTAGCGTTGCTCCTGCAGCAGGTTTGGCACCTAGCGGTGCTTCCAGGACGTAATTCTTTTGTGCAGCAATGAGGATAATCCTCAAGTTACAGACCCAGTCCATGTAATTGCTACCATCATCTTTCAACTTAGCTTTCTCTAGGAAAGCATTAAAATTCAACGGAACAACAACACGGGCCATTTATCTACAACAACATAGACATGCAAAATACTGTCAGGTACTAAGTTCATGATAAATTAAAGTTCAATTAATCATATTACTTAAGAACTCCCACTGAGATAGACATCCCTCTAATCATCTAAGTGATCACGTGATCCAAATCAACTAAACCATGCCCGATCATCACGTGAGATGGAGTAGTTTTCAATGGTGAACATCACTATGTTGATCATATCTACTATATGATTCACACTTGACCTTTCAGTCTCAGTGTTGCGAGGCCATATCTGCATATGCTAGGCTCGTCAAGTTTAACCTGAGTATTCTGCGTGTGCAAAACTGGCTTGAACCTGTTGTATGTGAACGTAGAGCTTATCACACCCGATCATCACGTGGTGTCTCGGCACGACGAACTGTCGCAGCGGTGCATACTCAGGGAGAACACTTATACCTTGAAATTTAATGAGAGATCATCTTATAATGCTACCGCCGAACTAAGCAAAATAAGATGCATCAAGGATAAACATCACATGCAATCAATATATGTGATATGATATGGCCATCAACATCTTGTGCCTTTGATCTCCATCTCCAAAGCACCGTCATGATCACCATCGTCACCGGCTTGACACCTTGATCTTCATCGAAGCATCGTTGTCGTCTTGCCAACTATTGCTTCTACGACTATCGCTACCGCTTAGTGATAAAGTAAAGCAATTACATGGTGATTGCATTTCATACAATAAAGCGACAACCATATGGCTCCTGCCAGTTGCCGATAACTGTGTTACAAAACATGATCATCTCATACAACAATTTATATAATCATGTCTTGACCATATCACATCACAACATGCCCTGCAAAAACAAGTTAGACGTCCTCTACTTTGTTGTTGCAAGTTTTACGTGGCTGCTACGGGCTTAGCAAGAACCGTTCTTACGCATCAAAACCACAACGATTTTTCGTCAAGTTTGTTGTTTTAACCTTCAACAAGGACCGGGCGTAGTCACACTCGATTCAACTAAAGTTGGGGAAACAGACACCCACTAGCCACCTATGTGCGAAGCACGTCGGTAGAACCAGTCTCGCGTAAGCGTACGCGTAATGTCGGTCTGAGCTGCTTCATCCAACAATACCGCCGAATCAAAGTATGACATGCTGGTAAGCAGTATGACTATTATCTTCCACAACTCTTTGTGTTCTACTCGTGCATATAACATCTACGCATAGACCTGGCTCAGATGCCACTGTTGGGAATGCAGTATTTCAAAAAATTTACCTATGATCACGCAAGATCTATCTATGAGATGCATAGCAACAAGCAGGAGAGTGTGTCCACGTACCCTCGTAGACCGAAAGCAGAAGCGTTAAGTAACGCGGTTGATGTAGTCGAACGTTGATACGTCTCTGTCGTATCTATAATTTTTTATTGTTCCATGCCAATATTCTACAACTTTTACATACTTTTGGCAACTTTTTATACTATTTTTGGGACTAACATATTGATCCAGTGCCAGTTCCTGTTTGTTGCATGTTTTTTGTTTTGCGAAAAATCCATATCAAACGGAGTCCAAACGGGGTAAAAACTGACGGAGATTTTTTTTGGAATATATGTGATTTTTGGGAAGAAGAATCGCCGCGAGATGATGTCCGAGGGAGCCACAAGGCAGGGGGCGCGCCCCAGGGGGCTGGGCGCCCCCCTGACCCTCGTGGACACCCCGTAAGGCGGCTGGTGCCCTTCTTTTGCCGCAAGAAAACCAATATCCGGATAAAAAAATCGTGTCCAAATTTCAATCCAATCGGAGTTACGGATTTCCAGGAATATAAGAAACAGGGAAAGGCCAGAATCAGGGAATGCAGAAACAGAGAGAGACAGATCCAATCTCGGAGGGGCTCTCGCCCCTCCGCCACCATGGAGGCCATGGACCAGAGGAGAAACCCTTCTCCCATCTAGGGAGAAGGTCAAGGAAGAAGAAGAAGACGGGGGGCCCTCTCCCCCTGTCGGGTGGTAGGTGCGACATATGCCAACGGGTGGCTTATCATTGTGGGAGCCAGTAAGACATAGCCGGTGCCTGGAAACGGGATGAGGCGAAGACATGCACGCCGGCGAATCTTACCTAGGTTCGGGGCTCTCCGTGGAGATAACACCCCTACTCCTGCTCTGCGGGGTCTCCACATGATCACTAGATCAACACAAGTAGCTACAAGTGGCTCCTTGAGCTGTTTGGCTAGAGGAAGAAGAAGGGCAAGGCTAGCTCTCCTTTTCTCTCTATGTGGTGTCTAAAACTCTAAGAGATCAACCCTTTGCATGGGTGCCCTGGGGGTTTATATAGGCCTACCCCCCAGGGGTACAATGGTAATCCGGCTAGACGCGGGTCCTAGCCGTCAGTGCCTGTATTCGCCGGCTTCTTCGCCGACCGCTGGGGCCCGCCGACTGGTGGGTCCCGCCGGCCGCCGGCCTCTTGGCCGACAAGCCGGCCCCACCGCCTGGGGGTCTTGTCGGTGGCTGGTTACTGTAGCCTCGCCCCTGATGACGAGGGCTTTGTCGAGGTAAGCATGGCTACAGTGCCGCCGCCTGGCGGGCTCTCACTGTAGCCTTACCTTGTCTTGTCTCCTTAATGATGCACATACTTCGAGGGAGGGAGGTAGCCGGCTATTGGGAGCCGGCTACGCCCCAGACCGACTGGGGGAGGCTTGGCCGCCTTCGAGCGTCTCTCTGGCTGAAGGGGCCCGCCGCCCGCGGGCCGTACTGGCGCCTGTCATGGGTGGCGTCATGGTCAACGTGGCAACAGTGCCGCGCCGGACGGGGGATGGCCGACCCGTATGGCGCACTGTGGCCACGCCTGCTCCGGGATTCGGGGGGTGGCTGGCTGTGCTGTAGCCACGTCCTGTCTCGTCACCGTTATGAGGGTGCAGCCCTTGAGGGTGCAATCTTGGCCGGCTTCTGGGAGTCGGCACCCTTGGGGCCGGCTTCCTGGAGTCGGCCATCTTGTGGTTCTCTTCGGGAAGGTTTTTAGGGCCGGGTCGCCGCCCAGGAGTCGGCTCGTGAGATAGCCGGCCAGGGGAAGGCGACCCTATGCTTTGGATGCTTGAAGGCTCGATCGGCCTGATAATTTTTCAAAGAGCCAGGGGGAGTCGGTTAGGCTACCCGTGGCCATTTACTCCGACAGTAGTCCCCGAAGTTGGTTGGGCTTCGAGGCTAAGAGGAGGACGAGAAGCTCGGTCAGCTTCCTATCTTGAAGAGCCAGCAGCTAGGAGCCGGCTTCGGTTGCGTGCGCCGTTTTGGCGAGATTTTGAAGTCTGAAGGCGGGAGCCAGCTGGTGTGCACGCCGGGTTGCGGGCCGGCCGCTTGCCGCCCGCGCGCCACGTGGCACCCTCCGGCTGAAAAAAGCCTGCCAGCCCACGCGCGTGACGGAACGCCGCCGCAGGCCGGGGCCCACCACTCCCACGCCTAGGCCTAGGCACGGATTTTCTGTGGCCCAAAGCGGGCCGCTCGCCTTCCGACGGCAATTTCTGCATGTCGTTAGGGCGCAATAATCGCGGGACGTGGGGGAGTGGGCGCAGTTAATCCCACGTTCCGCCCCACGCCTCGCCTCCTTGGCTTCGCCGCACGAGGCTATAAGTAGGGGGAGGAGGGGGAGAGACAGACGCTCGCACGCTCACCCTCGCTCTACCATTTTCTTCTTCTCCTTCTCCGTTGCAGCAGCCCTTCGCCGCTGCGCCGTCCCTCTAGTCTTCGCACTACCCCACAGCTTCGCCGCCGTGGAGCCGTGGTTTCGCCGTCGCCGCGCCCTTTCTCGTTGGCTTCTTGCCGTCATGCAGCACGGCGGAGACTGGGACGGCTCCAACGTCCACGCGGACCACATCGACTTCCTCCGCAAGATGCGGCGGTTACCCGGCGAGGACCAAATGCGGGTCCGTCTTGCGCCGAAGAAGGAGATCACGCCGGTGCCGGAGGAAGGCGAGCGGGTAATCTTCCACTCGCATTTCCTGCGCAGCCTTGGCCTGCCCGCGAGTGCCTTCTTCCGCTCCTTCCTTGAATTCTACCAGCTCCAGCCGCACCATCTCACTCCAAACACGGTGGTGCTGCTGTCCGCCTTCGTCACTCTGTGCGAGGGCTTTCTTGGCGTTCTTCCCACCCTCGAGCTCTGGGGGGAATTCTTCCAATCCAAGCTCGGCACCCGCATGCAGGGCGTGCCGGCTCAGAGCGGCGCCTTCATCGCGATGCGGAGGCCGGTAGCCGACAACCCCTTCCCTGCCATCACGCTGATCCAGTCGGTGAAGCTCTGGCAGAAATCGTACTTCTACGTGAAGAACGTCGTCCCGCAAGGCGACTACGTCAACTTGCCGGCTTACGTAGCCGGCCCGCCGGCTGGGAGGCGGCCCCAGTGGTCCTATCGGGCCAGGACGCTATCGCCGGCTGGAGCCGCCGCCGTCGCCCGACTCCGAGTAATGATCCAGTCGGAGGGCCTGACTGGGTCCGACCTGCTGGCCGCCTTCGTGGTGTGCCGGGTGCTCCCGCTTCAAGGCCGCCCTCATTTGATCTGTCAAATAAGCGGCCAGCTTGATCCGAGCCGGATGTGCACCAAGGAGATGCCTCATGACGAGGTAGCTCACATGGTGAACTATCTCGCGAACTGCAAGCTCTCCGAGGAGTGGCAGTTTGGCAAGGAGCCGTACTCCCGTGCCAATCCTCCGCCTATGGTATGCTTTCTTTATCTTCTCTTCTTTAGTTTTGTCACCAAGTTTTTCTCGGCCGACTCTGACCAGTCGGCTCGTCTTGGCAGAGCCCTCTCCTTCGACCGGCGGCCGAGTCAGCGGGGGCGGATCGCCAATTCTACCCGACCGGGCGGCGCATGACTTGGAGGACCCCGACTTGGGGGCTGCCGCTATGGACGACAACACCGAGGCGGGAGGCGGCGAAGCAGGCGGCTCCGGGCTTGGAGCCAGCTTCGACGACTGGCCGGATGACGACGAGGCAGAAATCGTCCCGCGCCGCCAGCCGGCGTCCGACCATGGCGCGGGTTCATCTGCCGCGCCGCCTGTTCGAGGCGGCGCGCAGAAGCGCCGGGCCGCATCGGGCTTGTTCGGCAGTCGGCCGAAGAAGCCCAAGAGCGGGGCGGCAGCGACCAGGCGGGAAGAGGCGGCCGCGAAGGCGGCCCGCTTTCGCAAGGTGGTGAAGTAGCCGCAAAAGGTTTCAGCGTAAGTGTCGATTCTCTCGTGTATTCCTTCTTCTTTTCTTGTCGATTTCTGAATCCTTGTCTTGACTTATCAAACAGGGCTCCGCTCTCTCTTGAGTGGATCGCTTCCGCCTCCGTGGTTGGATCTGCGGGAGGATCCGGGAGCACCCGCCGCATGGATCCCCGTGCCGAGCTTCAAGCGGTGACAGAGAGGAACGCGCGGGAGGCGCGGGAGGAGCAGGAGGCGGAGGAGCTGAAGGCGGCCGCCACCAAGGCGGCGCAGGAGATGGCGTAGGAGTCGGCGAAGGCACAAGCCGACGCAGCGGCCAAGGCTCAGGTGGAGGCTGCAGCTGCAGAGGCAGCGGCGGGGGCCTTGCTTGTCACCCCCCTGCGCGTCGTGGCGCCCGAGATCCCGGAGCCCCCGCCGGAGGAAGCCGGTGGCGACCTGTCGGGGATGGAGAGGGAGGAGGACGACGTCATCATCTGGGAGAGGGAGGTAGCACCGCCATCGCCGACTGGGGCGGACCGAGACAGCCGGCTTGACGCGCCGCCCGTGCAGCCGGCTGGAGGCGAGCCGGCTGCGAGGACGGACCTGGTGGTCCGGTCGCCATCGCGCCAGCGCGCGGGGAAGGCGACTTCGGTGCCGGGCCCGCAAAAGGCCGTGGGCTCTAGTTTGTCGACCCAGGATCTGGAGACGGCCAGCGCCAGCTCGGGGTGGACGCCGGGTGATGGGACGGCCGTGGTGAACGTGGCGGCGCAAGAAGTCTGGAACCGGCTTCAGTCCTAGGCCGCCGTGCTGAGGCAGTACAATCAAGAGTTCCTCGCGACACGGACGGCCATTCGGGTGAGTCTTCCCGCTTTTCTGTTTCTTGATCTTGATTTCTTCCGTGGGGGCGCGTCAGCGCACCCACTGGGTGTAGTCCCCGAGTTCTGAGTCGGCTGCTGAGCAGGCGGCTTGGAACTTCTTAGTAGACTTTGATTGCTTATCTTGCTCTTGTTCGCTTCTCTGTCCGACTTGCAGGACTACCATAACCTCCGCGCGGCTGCCTTCAACTCCCAGGCTCGGGAGCTGACCCAGAAGACCGCTGATCTAACTGAGAGCCGGAGTAAGTGCTTCATCTTTTATCTCACGTGGGGGCGCGTCAGCGCACACACTGGGTGTAGTCCCCGAGATTCAGGCCGACTGCTGAGCAGTCGGGTCGGATCTTTCCTGGCGACTTCCTTCTTATTGCTTTTTTCTTCTTTGCCATATCTGCAGAGGCCAATGCCAACCTGAGGGAGCATCTGGGTGGGACCCAGGCTGCCCTTCGCGCCAAGGAAGCCGAGTTCGACGCCTTGGTTCAGGAGCGTGACCGCTTGGTCAAGAGGCTGGCCGACCAGGAGGAGAGCCACAAGGCGGCCCTGAAGGCGGCGCAGGACAGCGAGGCCGCCCTCCAGGCCGAGTACGAGACCGAGGCGGCGAGCTGGGCTGAGGCAAGGCAGTCGCTGATCAACGGCTATGGCCAGATCGAAGACTTGGTTGACGGTAGGCCGCCTTCTTCTTCGTTCCTTGCTTGCCACTTGCCATTTGGTCAATTCTCTGACTTTGTGTTTTTTCTCTTCCTTTCTTCCTTTCTTTCTTGTGCAGAGTACTTCCCTGGTTACTCTACTGCCGCCAACCAGGTCGTTGAGGCCCACCGCGAGGCGCGAAGGCAGGCTGGTGTTGAGATCGCGCCGAATGCTCATCGGTCGCTTGAGGAGCAGCTTCTGGCGATCCAAGCCCGCCTCCAGCCGGCTCACCGCATGCTCCGCCATCTTCAGCGCGTTGGGGCGCAAGTGCTGGCCGCCCTCTGGCCCGGCGAGGTGGTTCCCCGTACCCCCAGTCGGACTGCCGACTGGCTGGAGGTAGCGGTTGGCCGCTTCGAGGCCTGGAAGGCTTCTGCAGCTCGGTCAGGCGTCAGGCGGGTGCTGGAGTTCGTCAAAGCCTGGTATCCCGAGTTGAGCTTGGACCAGCTGGCCACCTGGCGGCAGGAGGCCGACGAGGAGTTGGAGGCGGTGCGGCCGGATATCATCCAGCGCGCCTCGGCAATCGCCGACTACACCGACACCGGCGTCTTTGCTCCTGAGGTGGATGATAACGGCATTGCTCAGCCGGAAGAGTGGTTCGGGCTGAACCCGGCGGATGGTGAGGACTCGGCGGAGGAGATCGACTCCAACGACGAGGGCGAAGAGGAGGAGGGAGAGGATGGTGAAGACGTCGTGCCAGACGGTGGAGCAACCGGCCAGCCTCAACTTGATCGTGCCTCCAGCAACGAGGCGCATGCGAGCGCGCCGCCTGCAGCCGGTGATGATCAAGACGAGACTCGCCAGCCGGCCACTCCTCCAGCCGGTACTGCCGTCTCCGCCGACCAGCCCGGCTCGCCTGTTGCGCCCTTAGCCTGATCCGCCGCCTTTGCTTTCCTGTTTATTGCTCTTCAAACAATATTTTGTTAAGTTTGTGCAGTTCCACCCACTGGGGGTGTATTCAAACTATGTTGACTGCCGGCCTGTTGAAGGCCTTTTGTGTAAATATAATCATGCATGTGTTTGGCTTCCCATTGTTCTTGCTTTTCATCCTTTGGTTGTTTCCTTTGCCACCCTCCCTTGGTTGCCGCCTTCCCAGCCGGACAGCTGCTCTGCAGTCTGTGGCTGGAGAAGTGCTTGGCCGGTTGGGAGGGCAAGTACTCTAGCTTTCTTGGATTGTAGCAAAGTGAATGGGAAGCCGGCCAGCCGGCTGTTCTGACAGCCGGTAGGCGGGGTGGGAGGCCGGCTTGTGTTATATAAGTTTGTTAGTCCTTAGCCGTTTTTCATGTGGGCATCCTTTCCTGCCTTTGGCTCTTGCCAGTCGGACAGTCGGTTCTTCGAGCTGCGACTTTCAACAAGAGAGGGCTTGGGTGCCGGCACACTACTTGTCTGACTGCAGGCAGAACTTTAATATAACTCAAGGCGGCGAGTCCCCGGGCCGACTGATCGAACCCGGTGCCGGACCGAAAATCAAATGTAATAATACATTCATAGGTATGACACTCGTCATACAAAAATAAAAGAGGGTAGTCCCCGAGTGCACCTCGGGGGGCCCGTTGTCTTGTGCTTAATACAAAAGGTAGCGTGGTACATACTGCTTTTAACTGTAAAATCTTCTCAGGAGATTGGCGTTCCATGGTCGTTCCGACTCCTTGCCGGAATCATCCCTCTTGCGTGCCTTCGGCTTCTGTGCATCGATCAGGTAGTAGGAGTCGTTGCCTAGGGCCTTGCTGATGACGAAGGGGCCTTCCCAAGGGGCCGAGAGTTTGTGCTGGTCGGCTATTCGCTGGATCAGCCGAAGCACAAGATCACCTTCTTGGTAGGATCTTGGCTTGACCTTCCGGTTGTGATAACGGCGCAAACCCTGCTGGTAGATGGCAGACCGGCTGAGTGCTAACAGCCGGCCCTCTTCCAGCAGGTCGACGCCGTCTTCTCGCGCTTCCTTGGCCTCCGCCTCCGTGTACATGGTGACCCGAGGCGACTCGAACTCGATGTCAGTTGGGATGACAGTCTCGGCACCATATACAAGGAAGAAAGGAGTGAAGCCGGTTGACTTGTTCGGGGTAGTACGCAGACTCCAGAGGACAGCCGGCAGCTCATCGAGCCAACAGCCGGCCGAACGCTCCAGTGGTACGACCAGTCGGGGCTTGATGCCGGAGAGGATGAGGCCGTTTGCTCGCTCGACTTGGCCATTTGACTGCGGGTGGGCAACGGACGCTAAGTCCAGTCGGATGCCCTGTGTCGCGCAGAAACGTGCCAGTGCTCCCTTGGCAAAATTTGTGCCGTTGTCGGTGATGATGCTGTGTGGTATGCCATACCGGATGGTGATATCTGCGATGAATGTCACGGCAGTCGGCCCGTTAAGCTTCTTGATTGGCTTCGCTTCAATCCACTTGGTGAATTTTTCCATGGCGACAAGCAGATGTGTCATGCCGCCGCGCGCCGTCTTGAATGGGCCCACCATGTCCAGCCCCTAGACGGCAAAGGGCCAGGTGAGGGGGATGGTCTTGAGTGCAGAAGCCGGCAGGTGTTGCTTGGAGCTGAAGACTTGGCACCCTTTGCAGCATTTGACTAATTCCTTGGCGTCTTCCAAAGCAGTCGGCCAGAAGAAACCATGGCGGAAAGCTTTGGCGACAAGTGATCTTGAGGCTGCGTGGTGGCCGCATTCGCCTTGGTGGATGTCCTTGAGGATTGATATGCCCTTCTCTGGCTCGACGCAGCGCTGGAAGACTCCAGTGACAGTGCGCTTAACGAGTTCTCTGTTTATTATTGTGTATGCTCCGGCTCGGCGTTGAACTTGTCTCGCCGAGATCTCATCAGTTGGCAGCTCTCTGTTTACCAAGAAGTTGAGGATGGGTTGGGCCCATGATGGAGCTGTGACTTCTTCTATTGCCAATACGGCTACTGTGACCCGGGTGGGTGGGTTGGGTGGTGAAGAGTTGGAGTCGGCCACCGCATGTTGTGTCATTGCAGTCCCCGGGCCGACTGCTGCAGTCCCCGGGCCGGGTTCTGAAGTCCCCGGGCCAGGTGCGACTACGGCAGTCCCCGGGCCGCTTGTCGAAGTCCCCGAGCCGCCTGCTGGGTTCCCCAAGTCGGATCCGACTGCATCAGGGGCAGGCGGTACAAAGATGGAGTCTGATTCTGGAGACGGCTTGACAGACGGTTTGAGGAGGCGTTGAAGAGAGACGCCGGCTGGTATAGCTTGTCGGGTGGAGCCGATCCGTGCCAGGGCATCTGCTTGCTCGTTCTCGGCCCGTGGCACGTGGAGGAACTCGCATCCTTCAAAGTATCTGCTGATTTGCTGAACGAGGAATCGGTAGCTCGCCATGTTTGCGTCCTTGGCGTCCCAGTCGCCGGATGATTGCTGGACTACCAGATCCGAGTCGCCATAGCACAGGATTCGGCGTATGCCGAGCTCTTTGGCTAGCCGGAGCCCGTGTATGAGCGCCTCGTACTCGGCCACATTGTTGGAGGCGGCAAAATGAATTTGCAATGTGTATCTGAGTTTGTCGCCCTTGGGAGAGGTGAGGACGATGCCAGCTCCCAAGCCGGTGCGCATCTTGGATCCATCGAAGTGCATCCGCCAATGAGTGGAGTCAGGAGCCGGCGGTAGGTACTGGGTCTCGGCCCAGTCGACAAGGAAGTCAGCCAATGCTTGGGACTTGATGGCGGTGCGGGGCTGGTAGAAGATCGTGTACGGAGCCAGCGCAATGGCCCACTTAGCCACCCGGCCAGATGCATCCCGGCTGCCTATGATCTCGGCGAGCGGGGTAGTACATACGACCGTGATGGGATGCTCTTGAAAGTAGGGCTTCAGCTTCTGGGCAGCAAAGTATACTCCATAGCACATCTTCTGGTAGTGCGGGTAGTTTTGCTTCGAGGTGGACAGTACTTCGCTCAAATAATACACCGGCTTCTGGACTAACTGAGCCCGGCCTTCTTCTGGGCGTTGGACCACAATCATTGTGCTGACCACTCGGCTAGTCGCGGCAATGTAAAGGAGCATGGGCTCTTTCTCAGTCGGCGCCGCCAAGACAGGTGGTCGTTCCACTCGAAGTGGGTGGACTTCTTCATGAGTCGGTACAGGGGGAGAGCCTTCTCTCCTAGCCGGCTGATGAAGCGGTTTAGGGAGGCCAGGCACCCGGTAAACTTCTGGACGTCTCGCAGCTTGGTAGGAATCTCCATTCTCTCTATGGCCTTGATCTTCACTGGGTTGCACTCGATGCCGCGTTCGGAGACCAAAAAGCCTAGAAGCTGGCCGGCTGGTACTTCGAACACGCATTTCTCAGGGTTGAGCTTGATCTGAAACCGGCGCAAGTTGGCAAATGTTTCTCTGAGGTCTTCCAGCAGGGTGCCGCGCTTCTCCGTCTTCACCACAATATCGTCTACATAGACGTGGGCATTTCTGCCGAGTTGCTTGAGGAGGCATTTCTGCATGCAACGCTGAAAGGTGGCACCGGCATTTCTCAAGCCGAATGTCATAGTCAGGTAGCAGAAAGCTCCGAATGGTGTGATGAAGGCGGTCTTCAGGCGGTCGGCTGGATCCAACTTGATCTGGTGGTAGCCTGAGTAAGCATCCAAGAAACTCAACAGCTCGCATCCGGCTGTGGAGTCTATCACTTGATCGATTCGTGGTAAGGCAAACGGATCTTTGGGGCAGGCTTTGTTGAGGCTGGTGTAATCTATACACATACGCCATTTATTGTTTTTCTTCAACACCAGGACCGGGTTGGCAAGCCATTCTGGAAAAAACACCTCCATAATGAAGCCGGCTGCCAGGAGCCGGGCTATCTCTTCTCCCACTATCCTTCTCCTCCGACAGTCGGCGGAGAGGTTGCTTGACTGGTTTTGCGTCTGCTCGAACGTGTAGCTTGTGCTCGGCGAAATCCTTCGGAACACCTGGCATGTCCTTTGGGGACCATGCAAAGATGTCCCGATTCTCACGGAGGAAGTCGACGAGCTCGCCTTCCTATTTGCTGTCCAGGTTTGCCCCAATGACAGCAAACCTCTCCGGGTCCAGCGGTATCTTCTTTGTTTCCTTGGCTGGCTGGAAGGAGCCTTGGGCGTCATACTCCTTGGGGTCGGGGGACAGGGCTGGCTGCTTGCCGGCCATGGCCACGACTCGGTCCAGCATCTTCTTCTCTTCAGCAATCACGAGGGACTCGGCCAGCCGGCTGCTGGCTGCAGCACACTCGGAGGATTTCTTGTAGTCTCTGGCTATGGTGATGATCCCCTTCAAACTCGGCATCTTCATATTGAGGTAGGCGTAGTGGGGCACAGCCATGAACTTGGCCAGGGCAGGTCGGCCAAGCAATGCATGGTAAGGGCTCTCTAGATCCACCACTTCAAATCAGATCGCCTCTCAGCGGAAGTGATCCTTGTCTCCGAAGAGAACATCCATCTTGATCTTGCTGATTGGGGAACAGGACAGGCCGGGTACGATGCCATGGAACGCAGTCCAGCTTGCATGAGTTGCTTCGTCTTGAGGTTCAACTTCTCCATGGTGTCGCGGTACAGTATGTTGATGCTGCTTCCACCGTCGATCAGCACACGGGAGAAACGGGCAGCTCGCCTTTCTGTCGCGAGGGTGGCGCCCAACACCAATGCATAAGAGCCGGGAGACGGCATCACCTCTGGGTGATCGGCCCGGCTCCAGCTGATAGGCTTCTCAGACCAATGCATAAACTCGGGGTTGTTGGAGGCGACCGCGTTGACTTCTTGGTGCTGTCGGCGCCGCCTGTGCCTATCTTCAATTTGGCTTGTGAAGACGACGTAGGCGGCGTGCTCATCTGGGAACTCATCTTGAATGGCTCCGACTGCTGGTCGAACAGCCGGCTGCTGAGGGGCTGGAGGCGGGGAGCCAGCAGGCGGAGGCGGCACCAGCCCCTCGCCTTTGGAGATCCGCGTGAGCCAATGGAATTTCCGGGTCGTGTGGTTGGACGGCTTCGCGCCGCTGTGGAACTTGTAGGGGGCATCAAGGGTTTGCTCGTAGGAGAAAGCCGGCTGCCAAGCCGGCCTGCCGCCCTTCTACTTCTTGGGTGCGGGCCGCTCTTCAGGTTGTTCGTCTTCGACTGTGGCTACCTGCCGACTGGTGGAAGGCGGCATAGGGGCCTTGCGCTTGTTGTCATTCTGGTAAGGGCGTCGGTTGGAGTCACCAGCCGGCGTCTTGGGAGCCGGAGCGAGCACCTTTCCAGAGGCATCCGCTCGAAGCTCGGTCTTCATTGAAGAGTCGGCCGTGGCGTACTTGTCTACTATGATCAGCAGCTCGTCGAGGGTAGTCGGCTCGTCGCAGAGGAGTCGGTGCTTGAGGAGGGTGCCCTATCGGCACCCGGTGGTGAAGTACTCTATGGCTTGAACCTCGTGCACCCCTTCGCAGGAGTTGCGGAGCTCGGCCCAACGCGTGAGGTAGTCGTGAGTTGATTCGCTGGGCCCTTGGACGCACAAGGAGAGCTGGCGGGGCTTGGGAGGCCGCTTGTACGTGCTGGTGAAGTTGTGGATGAAGACCTCTGTGAAGTCTAGCCAGTTGTTGATGCTGTAGGGCTTGAGGCTGTTCAGCCAAGTGCGTGCCGTGCCTTGAAGCATGAGCGGGACGTACTTCACGGCAACGCACCGGTTGCCGTTTGCTATGCGGACTGCGGTGGAGTAGTCGATCAACCAGTCTTCCGGCTTCACGGAGCCGTTGTATTTTGGCATGTCTCTTGGGAGCGAGAACCCTTTGGGGAAGGGTTCGTCGCGGATGTGGGGGCCAAAGCAAGGCGGGCCGACATCATCTTCTTCCTCTAGCGCCAGGGATCGCGCTAGGCGGTCAATCCGGTGGCGGGCGTCATTCTCGCCGACTCCTTCGCGGTGGCCTAGTCGGCCGCCGACAGTCGGATGCGTGACAGGCGGCGGGGTGGGATATCTCTCCCCACGAGGCGGGGGAGGAGGCGGATCGCCTCGTCGTTCCACAGCTCAGGGGCGGCCTTCTGCGTCGCGCTCGATGGTGAGCCGTGTCCGGCTGCGGCTAGCAGCCGGCTCCTTGTCTTTCTTGCGTGGGCGCCGTCCACAGTCGGCGTCCGGGATGTCGCGCTGTGCTCTCGGCGTTGGGGAGGACTTTTGGCGCGGGCGCTGGCTTCATGCCGCTCTGCGACCGCGTCGATCAGCTGCTGGATGCGTCTAGTCATGTAGGGAAGCTCGTCGGCCCCCAGCCCGTTCAGCTCGTCTACGGCCGCCTGAGCGGCACGCAGGTTCTCAAGTGGCGTGGCGTAGACTGGGCGGTCTGCTCCCAGCATGCTAGCGATGGCTGCGCCGCGCTTCTTGACGAAGCCGGCTCGGCTCGGCCCGCCAGGAGGCGGCGTACCGAAGGCGGCGCGGTCGACTTCGCGCTGGTGAGCCTCAGTGAGGCGTCTCATGGATGCTATCTTCTGGCCTTCCGCGACGAGGGCGAGGCGGCGTGCCTCCAGTGTCTCGGCATCGGCGTCGGCCGGGATGGGGACGGACAAGTCGTGCAGCGCTGCTTGTAGGGCGTCGTGGGCGTTCTCGCCGGAGATGGCACCGTGGCTGATGACTAGCACCTCAGTGACAGCGCTGCTGCCGCTGTCGGCTCGAGGAAGAGGGTCGTCGATGATCACCACGTCGGTGGGGAAGGCGTCAAGTGATGCCGTGTCGGAGTCGACCAGCATCGGGTCGGTGGAGCCGACCGACTCCAAGTCCACAACAAGCTCGCTGGAGACGTGAAGCTGTTCAAGGAGGCTGACGAGGCGGCTCTCGGGGCAGTCTGTGCACGCGTCGGACGCAGGCTCGTCGGAGATGCGAGCCTCGCCAGGAAGATCGGCGAGGCAGCTCGCCGCGCAGGCGTCGTCGGCGCCTTGCAGCGCGTCGGGGCAAGCGCCATCGGGCGTGTCGCGCTGGCTACGCTCGCTGGGGAGGAAAAGGGTTCCCGTCCAGAACAAGTCTCCGGACGACGGTGCACCTGGCCCCACGGTGGGCGCCAAATGTCGGGTGGTAGGTGCGACATATGCCACCGGGTGGCTTATCATTGTGGGAGCCAGTAAGACATCGCCGGTGCCTGGAAACGGGATGAGGCGAAGACATGCACGCCGGCGAATCTTACCCAGGTTCGGGGCTCTCCGTGGAGATAACACCCCTAGTCCTGCTCTGCGGGGTCTCCACATGATCACTAGATCAACACAAGTGGCTCCTTGAGTTGTTTGGCTAGAGGAAGAAGAAGGGCAAGGCTAGCTCTCCTTTTCTCTCTATGTGGTGTCTAAAACTCTAAGAGATCAACCCTTTGCATGGGTGCCCTAGGGGGTTTATATAGGCCTACCCCCCAGGGGTACAATGGTAGTCCGGCTAGACGCGGGTCCTAGCCGTCAATGCCTGTATTCGCCGGCTTCTTCGCCGACCGCTGGGGCCCGCCGACTGTGGGTCCCGCTGGCTGCCGGCCTCTTGGCCGACAAGCCGGCCCCACCGCCTGGGGGTCTTGTCGGTGGCTGGTTACTGTAGCCTCGCCCCTGATGACGAGGGCTTTGTCGAGGTAAGCATGGCTACAGTGCCGCTGCCTGGCGGGCTCTCACTGTAGCCTTACCTCGCCTTGTCTCCTTAATGATGCACATACTTCGAGGGAGGGAGGTGGCCGGCTATTGGGAGCCGGCTACGCCCCAGGCCGACTGGGGGAGGCTTGGCCGCCTTCGAGCGTCTCTCTGGCTGAAGGGGCCCGCCGCCCGCGGGCCATACTGGCGCCTGTCGTGGGTGGCGTCATGGTCAACATGGCAACAGTGCCGCGCCGGACGGGGGATGGCCGACCCGTACGGCGCACTGTGGCCACGCCTGCTCCGGGATTCGGGGGGTGGCTGGCTGTGCTGTAGCCACGTCCCGTCTCGTCACCGTTATGAGGGTGCAATCTTGGCCGGCTTCTGGGAGTCGGCACCCTTGGGGCCGGCTTCCTGGAGTCGGCCATCTTGTGGTTCTCTTCGGGAAGGTTTTTAGGGCCGGGTCGCCGCCCAGGAGTCGGCTCATGAGATAGCCGGCCAGGGGAAGGCGACCCTATGCTTTGGATGCTTGAGGCTCGATCGGCCTGATAATTTTTCAAAGAGCCAGGGGGAGTCGGTTAGGCTACCCGTGGCCATTTACTCTGACACCCCCTCTCTCCCGGTGGCGCCGGAACGCCGTCGGGGCCATCATCGTCACCGGGATCTACACCAACACCTCCGTCATCTTCACCAACATCTTCATCACCATCCCGCAACCCGCTGTACCCTCTACTTGAACATGGTGCTTTATGCTTCATATTATTATCCTATGATGTTTTGCCATCCTATGATGTCTGAGTAGATTTTCGTTGTCCTATCGGTAATTGGTGAATTGCTATGATTGGTTTAATTTGCTTGTGGTTATGTTGCTGTCCTTTGGTGCCCATCATATGAGTGTGCGCGTGGATCACACCATAGGGTTAGTTGTATGTTGATAAGACTATGTATTGGAGGGCAAGAGTGACAGAAGCTTCAACCTAGCATATAAATTGACGCATACGGGATTGAAGGGGGACCAATATATCTTAATGCTATGGTTGGGTTTTACCTTAATGAACGTTAGTAGTTGCGGATGCTTGCTAATAGTTCCAATCATAAGTGCATAGAATTCCAAGTCAGGGATGACATGCTAGCAGTGGCCTCTCCCACATAAAACTTGCTATCGGTCTAGTAAAGTAGTCAATTGCTTAGGGACAATTTTGCAACTCCTACCACCACTTTTCCACACTCGTTGTATTAACTTTATTGTGTCTTTATCTAAACAGCCCCTACATTTTATTTACGTGCTCTTTATATTCTTGCAAACCTATCCAACAACACCTACAAAGTACTTCTAGTTTCATACTTGTTCTAGGTAAAGCGAACGTTAAGCGTGCGTAGAGTTGTATCGGTGGTCGATAGAACTTGAGGGAATATTTGTTCTACCTTTAGCTCCTCGTTGGGTTTGACACTCTTACTTATCGAAAGAGGCTACAATTGATCCCCTATACTTGTGGGTTATCAAGACCTTTTTCTGGCGCCGTTGCCGGGGAGTTATAGCGTGGGGTGAATATTCTCGTGTGTGCTTGTTTGCTTTATCACTAAGTAGTTTTTATTTTCTGTTCTAAGTTGTTCTCTATCTTTAGTTATGGATATGGAACACGAAATACCAAAAAATTTAGGTGTACTTGCTAGAGATGGGGAGCCTCCTAAAACCCTCGATGCTCATTATGTGAAAGATATTATGCACTACTTTAATAATCCTAAGAAAACCCCATTCAATTATATAATGGGAGACACGTTGGATCAACGTGAATACTTTAGGTATTATCGCTTGACTCAAAAAGGGAAACTATTATGGGATCAAATTCATATGTTGCATTGGTATGCTCGGCAACTATGCTTGAGATATGATTATACTTGTTGCTCTAGGATGAAGGCTCCACACCTTCCCTTTTCATGTAGATTTAATGGTAATAAAACCTTGGCTTCTTATGCTAGAGGTATATATGATTACTATGATGTGGAACGAATAGAGGAATTTGTTGCTTTTAAGGGTGCATGTGAAATTGAATCTTTGTTTAAAGAGTTTGAAGATTTTGATGATTCAGTTTATAGAACTGAAAATTTAGCTATCCTTAAATATTGCTAAGAGAATTATAAATACAATTATGACATTGATGAATTTATTGAGAAAGTCTCCGCTGTCCGAGAAGAGACTACTATTTTGCAGGAGTCTATGGAAGAAGAAATTGATGAAACTGTGAGCTCATTGGATGAAAAAAGATGATGAGGAGAGCGAAGAACAAAAGGAGGAAGATCGGATTAGCTACCTGTGCCCACCTTCTAATGAGAGTAACTCCTCAACTCATACATTGTTTAATTTCCCTTCGAATTTACCGAAGGATGAATGCTATGATAATTGCTATGATCCTGTTGATTCTTTTGAAATATCCCTTTTTGATGAACTTGATGCTTGCTATGCTTGTGGCCAAGATGCCAATATGAATTCTGCTTATGGAGATGAACTTCCTATAGTTCCTTATGTTAAACATGAAATTGTTGCTATTGCACCCACGCATGATAGTCCTATTATCTTTTTGAATTCTCCTGACTACACTATATCGGAGAAGTTTGCCCTTATTAAGGATTATATAGATGGGTTGCGTTTTTACTACTACACATGATGATTTTATAGATATAATATGCATGTGCTTTCTACTCCTACTTGCAATTATTATGAGATAGGAACTATATCTCCACCTCTCTATGTTTCCAATATGATAAAATTGCAAGAAATTGTTTATACTATGCATTGGCCTGTACTATGTGTGCATGAATTGTTCTTTTATGACATGACGATGCATAGGAAGAGAGTTAGACTTCGTTGTTGCATGATATATGTTACTTTGTGCTCACTACTAAATCACAAATCATTGTTAATTAAAATTGGATTTGATATACCTTGGGATCCGGGTGGACCCATTACTTGAGCACTATATGCCTAGCTTAATGGTTTTAAAGAAAGCGCTGCCAGGGTGACAACCCGGAAGTTTTAGAGAGTCATTTATTTATGTTGTGTGCTTTTATAAAGTTTAAAAACAAAAATAATGTGCCAAGATTTGCCTTTAGGATGTTTAGATTGCTTGTTGGTTTGTGCGGTGCAAGACAGAAACTTTGGCTGTAGTGCGCGATTTTACAAGTTTTACTGGAACGTCAAACAGTTATGAAACTTTTTGCACTGTCTTTCTATACAAATTTTTTATTTTTAATAATTTTGGCAGAATTTTTGGAGTACCAGAAGTCTGGTGAATGTTCAGATTACTACAGACTATCCTGTTTAAGACAGACTCTGTTTTTGATGCATAGTTTGCTTGTTTTGATGAAACTATCGATTTCTATCAGTGGATTAAGCCATGGAAAAGTTATATTACAGTAGATACAATGCAAAAACAAAATATGAATTGGTTTTCAACAGTACTTAGAGTAGTGATTTGCTTTATTATACTAACGATCTTACCGAGCTTTCTGTTGAGTTTTGTGTGGATAAAGTGTTCGAAGATCGAGGAGGTCTCGATGTGAGGAGAAGGAGGAGAGGCAAGAGCTCAAGCTTGGGGATGCCCAAGGCACCCCAAGTAAATATTCAAGGAGACTCAAGCGTCTAAGCTTGGGGATACCCCGGAAGGCATCCCATCTTTCTTCAACAAATATCGGTATATTTTCGGTTTCGTTTCGTTCATGTGATATGTGCAAATCTTGGAGCGTATTTTGCATTTAGTTTTCACTTTTCTTTTATGCACCATGCTGGTATGAGATAGTCCTTGGTTGATTTATAGGATGCTCATTGCACTTCACTTATATATTTTTAGTATGGCTTTATAGAATGCTTCATGTGCTTCACTTATATCATTTGAAGTTTGGATTGCTTGTTTCTCTTCACATAGAAAACCGCCATTTGTAGAATGCTCTTTTGCTTCACTTATATTTGTTAGAGCTTGGGCATATCTTTTGTAGAAAGAGTTAAACTCTCTTGCTTCACTTATATCTATTTAGAGAGATGACAGGAATTGGTCATTCACATGATTAGTCATAAAATCCTACATAAAACTTGTAGATCACTGAATATGATATGTTTGATTCCTTGCAATAGTTTTGCGATATAGAGATGATAATATGTGGGAGGTACTAGTAAATGGTTGTATTTAGTAAGAATATTAGTGTTAAGGTTTGTGATTCCCGAAGCATGCACGTATAGTCTCTCGTTATGCTAAGAAGTTGGAGCATGATTTATTATTGATTGTCCTCCTTATGAGTGGCGGTCGGGGACGAGGGATGGCCTTTTCCTACCAATCTATCCCCCTAGGGGCATGCATAGTAGTACTTTGCTTCGAGGGCTAATAAACTTTTGCAATAAGTATATGAGTTCTTTATGACTAATGTGAGTCCATGGATTATACGCACTCTCACCCTTCCATCATTGCTAGCCTCTTCGGTACCGTGCATTTCCCTTTCTCACCTCGAGAGTTGGTGCAAACTTCGCCGGTGCATCCAAACCCCGTGATATGATACGCTCTGTCACACATAAGCCTCCTTATATCTTCCTCAAAATAGCCACCATACCTACCTATCATGGCATTTCCATAGCCATTCCGAGATATATTGCCATGCAACTTCCATCATCATCATATACATGACTTGAGCATTCATTGTCATATTTCTTTGCATGATCGTAAGATAGCTAGCATGATGTTTTCATGGCTTGTCCGTTTTTTGATATCTTTGCTATGCTAGATCATTGCACATCCTAGTACACTGCCGGAGGCATTCATATAGAGTCATATTTTTGTTCTAGTATCGAGTTGTAATATTGAGTTGTAAGTAAATAAAAGTGTGATGATCATCATTATTAGAGCATTGCCCCAGTGAGGAAAGGATGATGGAGACTATGATTCCCCCACAAGTCGGGATGAGACTCTGGACTTTAAAAAAAGGCCAAAGAAGCCCAAATAAAAAAGAGGCCAAAGAAGCCCACCAAAACAAAAACAAAAAAACAAAAACAAAAAAATGAGAGAAAAATGAGAGAAAAAGAGAGAAGGGGCAATGTTACTATCCTTTTACCACACTTGTGCTTCAGAGTATGTCACAACCTGATTTTTGGCCCTTTCTTTTTCATTTGATTTTCTCAGATTTTTGCTTGAGTTTTCTTTTTCCGTGGCTTTGTGGTCTGGAAACTGAAGAAGATGAACTCTTCTTTGCTTCCAGAGTGGCTTTTCAACCTCAAATCCTTCCCTATACCTTTCCATTTTCATCCTAGCCCAATCCCAATAATCTTTTCCTTGAGAATATTATTTTTCTATTAAAGGAATAACTCTATCTGCCCTAGGTTGTGAAGCAACCTATATTTCCATCACTCCTAAAATTCCCAAATAATTCTCATAAATTTTTTGGGTCATATATTCCTCAAATATGGCAAAATATTTCATTGGCCATGTTTCCCATCATGCTCAATAAATTCATTCCCTATTCTGTCCTAAATGGCACTTTGTGAAGCAAGTGCTATTTATCTTTTCCCAATTGACTCCAAACTTTCTGGACACCTTTTCATGTCCATATCATTGGCACATGCCAAAATGCAACCTCATTTGCCTAGTAGTCATTTAATTATGATTGTCCAAAGTTTCTGTCTAGAAAGAAATTTTGTGAAGGAGGTATAAGCTACGCATATCCAAATGAGTTGTAATTTTGCATGGTCCTCAATATCATCATATCATTTCCCTCCACCAAAGTTGAGCTCATGTAATGCCTCCATGTCAGCTCACCTTCAATTATTTGATTCTGCCCAAAATTTCAGTTTGTGAAGCAAGTGTATTTTATCTTGCTCCATTATGGCTGCAAATGTTTCTAGACCTTCTCCTACCCATATAACCTATATCTACTAAATTTGGGCATATTTTGTATAGCCATTTTCCCTTAGGATTTTTCCTAAGATTCTGTCCAGAGAGGTGCTGTATGAAGAAAGTACCATTTTGGTTTGGCCAAATGGCATAAAATCTTTACAGCACTCTCATATGCCCAAACCACCCTGCCATGTCCATTTTCAGCCCAATTCATCACTCCATGTAAGTGCTTCTTCCTGTTCTTTAATCTGGACCAGTTTATGCATTTGCAAAGCAAGTGTATTAAATATTGGTCCCAATCACCTCAAACATTACAGGATCGTAGTCCTTCCATAGGTAAACACCCCAGACAACTCCGTTTGACTCAATCAATTTTCTGTTGATCAGCAGTGCTCCTCCAAACTTGATACAGTAAAATTCAGACGATCACTCACTCCTCTCTTCGGCACTTTTTCGTGATCTATCAACTCCCTAGGCCTCTAGTATGCAGGGACTCATCACTAGACAGCTCGCGGCAGCCTCTCGCGTCCCCTCCTTGCCGGTCACAGTGGTGACCGCGTCGTTTGCACGCGCTCTGGCAGCTTTGGCCACGCCCAGAGCGTCGTTTTGCCTCGGCCCCGCTCGTGCTCGTCGTCTTCGCGTGCATGAGCCTGTCCAGCGTGTTCCCCGCGTCGTCTACGTCCCCTTGGAGCCATCGTCCCCTCCGTCCGCTTCCTCGTCGGCGCTCGTCGCCGTGCGCCCACGGGCGAACTGTAGCCGACCGGCTCTGTTCGCGCCGCGGCGGCTTCCCTCTCTTGTCCCCGAGCTCTCCTCGACTCCGTGAACCCCTTTGGACCTTTACTTCATCGCCGTCCGAGCTTGGACGCGAGCACACGCGTCCGCGGCGCCGGACACGCGTCCGCGGAGCCGCCAGCTCGCCTCCCCCTCCCCTCGGCTATATAAAGCCACCCCGAGGCCGTTTCTCTTCAGCACTCGCATCCTACACTTCTAGCCCGGCCCCACTTCTTGCCCGAGTTCGACAGCTTCTCCTCGACCACCATCGCCGCCATGACCGCCGCGGCCTCCCTCCTAAATTAGCTCAAGCCCGAGCCCCTCTCCTCCTTCTATCACCACCAGTGCACCCCCCAGTCCCCGTAGATCCTCCCCATCTACTCCATTCGTCGCCGGACGAACCGTAGCTCCAACCCCGTCCAAGCCCGAAGCCGCCGTCCGCCGCGGGTGATGCCCCGCTCGCCTCCGACCTCTCCGGCGACCGCGCCACCCATAGACGGGTCCGCCTCCGTCCCCTGAGTCCAACGGTATATATGGCATCGCCGTTGGTGGCCGGAGCTGCGAGCACGGCCGCCGGTGCCGTCCCTGCCCTCTGGCCGCGCGGGCGAGCGATAGGAAGCGAGGAAGACGACGACACCCCCTCCCCCTGCCAGTGGGTCCCGCGCGTCAGCCTCACGCGTTGACCGGGCCGGCCCGCTGACGTGGATAAGTGGAGGTACATTTCCCGCTTCGCGCATTTCTCTCCTGAAGGCGTATTCCACGGAACGTTTTCCCTCTGGGGAAACGTACTTTCGGTGTTCTTCGGCTGGGAATACGATTTCTTTTGCAGAAGGCGTAATCCGCCCAAAGGCGTTTTCAGCTTTTGCCTCCAGGAACTTGTTTGTAGAAGTTTATTCACAGATTGATCCCTGGTGTTCAACACCTCATAACTCCGCAACCGTAACTCCGATTGAGGTGAATCGAAAGCCCACTTCTTCGTCTCGTCGAGCCCAACTTTTGGTATCATTTTCACTATGGTTTGTCATACTGGAAATGACCATTTTGCCCTTGCCCCTAATCAGCCACCTCTGAGAGAGTACCCTTTCCGACGATTCCTTCCGCAATCTTTCCGCACTTCTTCCCGGAGCCTTCTCCATCCCCAGGCAAGCCACAACCACCATTCGCATGATAGCCATGCAGAAGCATTAGTTTTCAACTTGAATCTTTAATAATTGTCTGTTTGTTTTGCTATCGCTGTCGGTATTCCGGTTATGCTTATGGACCGGTGTTTACCGTCATGCTATGTTTTCTTGCACTCTGTTATTTTGTTCTTCATGCTAGTATTACTTTAATATTGGCAATGATTGGTAGTAGTACATGTTGGAGATGGTCTTCGGTGCATGACTATCGTCTGTTCCGAGTACTGTTGTTGTGCATGTTCTTTTGCACCCAGTTGGTTAAATGCTTGCATGGTAGTTGTATCGTTATGTTCTTGCATGGTATTTATTGTCGATGCTAGTGTTCGTGTTATGCCATCAGTAGTTTTCTAGTTGTGATATTCATGCTCGTCATTATGCTATGCTCATCTAGTTGAATGGTTAAATGTTGTTGATATGCTCGTGGATTATGATGCACCCCCATGCTTATGTTTGATATCATGTTCATGCATTGTAGCTGTATCATGTTATTTTGTCATGGCTCGGCATATTGCATTCAAGTTTAACTGGATTAAATTGAACTTGAACAACTGTTGGCTAAGTCATGGTGCCACCATATTGAGCTGACCAGTGCAACCACGTTTGCCTTATGGGAAGGCCCTAACTGGGTCTATTGTCATGCCTCTCGCCGGTGCCTCCCGCGAGGGAAGGTTATGCACGGGCGCTACCTTGGCCAGGTAGGACGGCATAAGCCTTGTGTGCCCATGTTTGGTTTTGAGCTCATGTCCCCGTTTGGGACCGTTTTGCCACGACGGTGGCCGTTGGTACCTTTGGTAGGCACGGGGCCACCCAGGACTTAGCCCAAAGGGGAGTTGGTCGGAGTGGCCGGGGAGTGTCATGGCAGTAGATCGGTTTTGTCGGAACGCCGTGTCCGCACGTATGGGAGTGCGAGACCATGGGTTCCGTGGTGTGGGTACACTGTGCTAACCTCTGCAGAGTGTGTGTTTAATCTATCCATAGCCGTGCCCGTGGATAAGGGCCCAGTTCGTGTCGGTCACACTATGGGTCAACAGTAATAATAATAATAATTTGATTAATAACAACCCCAGTTCGATGATGAAAGAAGTTGGTTGATATTTATGTGATCGTGAGAGGATCACTGAGGTATCGTGAATACCAACTTGTTGGATATGTGGGGATGTTATGCAAGAGTCAAGGGTAAAGGTCAAGCTCCTCGTGGTCATAAATGATTACTACGGTATTGTTAATACCAAGCTTGATTGGATCCTAAGATGATTGTGTGATATCCGTGATGGTAAGTGATACAGGTGATGGTTACGAGGTAACCCGAACAGAGTAAGTTGGTGCATGATAGTTTCATCATGTTGCATGCTAGTATCATCATGTTCATATGTTTATGCCATGCTCGTATTGTTCTAGCTGTATCATCTTGTTCATGCTATGATTGATCTGATAGTATCATGTAAATCCTTGTTAACCTGTAATTGCCATGCTATTGTTTGTCTTGATTGCTTTGGTTGCTGTGAGCTTGCAAGTACATTCAATGTACTGACCTGGCGTGTCATGCCAGTTTGCAGGTCGTGCCGGATTTGATTGTTTGTTTGCCGTGGATCCCTTGTTTGCGCGCTAGGATAAGTGTTCCAGCTAGAGTCCCTGCGGAGTGGAGTTCACCACCGTCGTCGCTTTTCCGCTACCAGTAGCCATACCGCTACATCGTGTTGTTCTGCTGCTTGCATGGAGCAACTGTGGCAGGCGTAGCATCGCCGTGCCAATGTAATCCCTTGTACCCATATAGATTGCAATAAAGAGCTGGTTTGTTCTATGCTAAGCAGTGCCGTATTCCAGAAGACTTCTCCTCGATCTCCGGGCTGGAATACGGGGCGTTCCGGTTCCCTGAGCCAGGGTGCCACAGAGTAGCACCATGTTCTTCATATAGAGAGTCTCTTGAGTTATCACTTTCATATACTAGAGGGAATTTTCATTATAGAACTTGGCTTGTATATTCCGATGATGGGCTTCCTCAAATGCCCGAGGTCTTCATGAGCAAGCAAGTTGGATGCACACCCGCTTAGTTTCAGTTTGAGCTTTCATACACTTATAGCTCTAGTGCATCCGTTGCATGGCAATCGCTACTCCTCGCATTGACATCAATTGATGGGCATCTCCATAGCCCGTTGATTAGCCGCGTCGATGTAAGACTTTCTCCCTTTTTGTCTTCTGCACACAACCTCCATCATCATATTCTATTCCACCTGTAGTGCTATATCCATGGCTTGCGCTCATGTATTGCGTGAGGGTTGAAAAAGCTGAAGCGCGTTAAAAAGTATGAACCAATTGCTCGGCTTGTCATCGGGGTTGTGCATGATAAATACTTTGTGTTAAGAAGACAGAGCATGACAAGATTATATGATTTTGTAGGGATAGCGTTCTTTAGCATTGATATTTTGAAAGACATGATGGTTTGTTGGGACGCCTGAGTATTGATGTCTTTATGTCAAATTATAGACTATTGCTTTGAATCACTCGTGTCTTAATATTCATGCCATGATTAGATTACATGATCAAGATTATGCTAGGTAGCATTCCACATCAAAAATTATCTTTTTTATCACTTACCTACTGGAGGAGGAGCAGGAATTAAGCTTGGGGATGCTAATACGTCTCCGTCGTATCTATAATTTTTTATTGTTTTATGCCAATATTCTACAACTTTTACATGCTTTTGGCAACTTTTTATACTATTTTTGGGACTAACATATTGATCCAGTTCCCAGTGCCAGTTCCTGTTTGTTGCATGTTTTTTGTTTCGCAGAAAATCCATATCAAACGGAGTCCAAACGGGATAAAAACTGACGGATATTTTTTTTGGAATATATGTGATTTTTGGGAAGAAGAATCAACGCGAGACGATGCCCGAGGGGGCCACGAGGCAGGGGGGCACGCCCCTGACCCTCATGGGCACCCCGTAAGGCGGTTGGTGCCCTTCTTTCGCCACAAGAAAGCCAATATCCGGATAAAAATCGTGTCCAAATTTCAATCCAATCGGAGATCTCCGGGAATATAAGAAACGGGGAAAGGCCAGAATCAGGGAACGCGGAAATAGAGAGAGACAGAGAGACAAATCCAATCTCGGAGGGGATCTCGCCCCTCCGCCGCCATGGAGGCCATGGACCAGAGGGGAAACCCTTCTCCCATCTAGGGAGAAGGTCAAGGAAGAAGAAGAAGAAGAAGGGGGGCCCTCTCCCCCTCTCTAACGGTGGCGCCGGCGCCGGGGCCATCATCGTCACTGCGATCTACACCAACACCTCCGTCATCTTCACCAACATCTTCATCACCTTCCCCCATCTATCTACAGCGGTCCATTCTCCCGCAACCCGTTGTACCCTCTACTTGAACATGGTGCTTTATGCTTCATATTATTATCCAATGATGTGTTGCCATCCTATGATGTCTGAGTAGATTTTCGTTGTCCTATCGGTAATTGGTGGATTGCTATGATTGGTTTAATTTTCTTGTGGTTATGTTGCTGTCCTTTGGTGCCCATCATATGAGCGCGCACGTGGATCACGCTATAGGGTTAGTGTATGTTGATAAGACTATGTATTGGAGGGCAAGAGTGACAGAAGCTTCAACCTAGCATAGAAATTGACGCATACGGGATTGAAGGGGGACCAATATATCTTAATGCTATGGTTGGGTTTTACCTTAATGAACGTTAGTAGTTGCGGATGCTTGCTAATAGTTCCAATCATAAGTGCATAGAATTCCAAGTCAGGGATGACATGCTAGCAGTGGCCTCTCCCACATAAAACTTGCTATCGGTCTAGTAAAGTAGTCAATTGCTTAGGGACAATTTCGCAACTCCTACCACCACTTTTCCACACTCGCTATATTAACTTTATTGTGTCTTTATCTAAACAGCCCCTACTTTTTATTTATGTGCTCTTTATATTCTTGCAAACCTATCCAACAACACCTACAAAGTACTTCTAGTTTCATGCTTGTTCTAGGTAAAGCGAACGTTAAGCGTGCGTAGAGTTGTATCGGTGGTCGATAGAACTTGAGGGAATATTTGTTCTACCTTTAGCTCCTCGTTGCGTTCGACACTCTTACTTATCCAAAGAGGCTACAATTGATCCCCTATACTTGTGGGTTATCAAACGTCTTCGCGATCCAACCGATCAAGTATCAAACGCACGGCACCTCCGCGATCTGCACACGTTCAGATCGGTGACGTCCCTCGTACTCTTGATCCAGCAGAGGCCAAGGGAGAGTCTCTTCAGGATGACAGCGTGATGACGGTGATGATGAAGTTACCGACGCAGGGCTTCGCCTAAGCACTACAACGATATGACCGAGTTGGAAACCTGTGGAGGGGGCACCGCACACGGCTAAGACAACTATCAACTTGTGTGTCCTAGGGTGCCCCCTTCTCCCGTATATAAAGGAGCAAGGGGGAGGCCGGCCGGCCCTCATAGGGCGCGCCCCAAGTAGGATTCCTACTAGGAATCCTATTCCTAGTAGGTTTCCAACAAGGGAAGAGAGGGGGAAGGAAGGAGAGGGAAAGAAGGGGGGCGCCGCCCCCTCCTAGTCCAATTCGGACTCCTCAAGGGGGGGCGCGGCCAGCCCTAGGGGCCCCTCCTCTCTCTCTCACAAGGCCCATGTTGGCCCATTAGTTCCCCCGGGGTTTTCGATAACCCACCGGCACTCCGATATTTATCCGGTGACCCCCGGAACTCATCTGGTGTAAGAATAACATCGTCCAATATATCAATCTTTATGTCTCGACCATTTTGAGACTCCTCGTCATGTCCGTGATCACATCCGGGACTCCGAACTACCTTCGGTACATCAAAACACATAAACTCATAATACCGATCGTCATCGAACGTTAAGCATGCGGACCCTACGGGTTCGAGAACTTATGTAGACATGACCGAGACTCATCTTCGGTCAATAACCAATAGCGGAACCTGGATGCTCATATTGGTTCCTACATATTCTACGAAGATCTTTATCGGTCAAATCGCACAACAACATACATTGTTCCCTTTGTCATCGGTATGTTACTTGCCCGATATTCGATCGTCGGTATCTCAATACCTAGTTCAATCTCATTACTGGCAAGTCTCTTTACTCGTTCCGTAATGCATCATCCCGTAACTAACTCATTAGTCACATTGCTTGCAAGGCTTATAGTGATGTGCATTACCGAGAGGGCCCAGAGATACCTCTCGGACAATCGGAGTGACAAATCCTAATCTCGATCTATGCCAACTCAACAAACACCATCGGAGACACCTGTAGAGCATCTTTATATCACCCAGTTACGTTGTGACGTTTGATAGCACACTAAGTGTTCCTCCGGTATTCGGGAGTTGCATAATCTCATAGTCATAGGAACATGTATAAGTCATGAAGAAAGCAATAGCAACAAACTAAACGATCATCGTTCTAAGCTAACGGATGGGTCTTGTCAATCACATCATTCTCTAATGATGTGATCCCGTTAATCAAATGACAACTCATGTCTATGGCCAGGAAACTTAATCATATTTGATTAACGAGCTAGTCAAGTAGAAGCATACTAGTGACACTCTGTTTGTCTATGTATTCACACATGTACTAAGTTTCCGGTTAATACAATTCTAGCATGAATAATAAACATTTATCATGATATAAGGAAATATAAATAACAACTTTATTATTGCCTCTAGGGCATATTTCCTTCAGTCTATGTATTCACACATGTACTAAGTTTCCAGTTAATACAATTCTAGCATGAATAATAAATATTTATCATGATATAAGGAAATATAAATAGCTCTGCATGGTCGTACAAGGCCATAACTCTCGAACTAAAAGAGAGATAGGACCCGGGCAAGTCAGGCTGCGTCCTGGGTCTTGACACCAAAATCCTTTCACAACCGTAGCACTATTTAGCATTATTTTCCATGTTTAGCCCGGGCCTGACCCCATCCTAGCCTCGCCGTTGAAGAGAGACAAAGTATGTTCAGTGTCATTCGCCCGTAAAGTTGTGCTCCCTTTGATATAGGTATTAGAACAATTTAAATAAATATTTTAGTGGCTATAGTTTGTTTCATGTAATTCTTTATTTGGACTGTAGGACCGTGGTTGACATGAAACACCTATCACCCAAAATCTAACTTGAGTCGCCCCCCTTTCTTTGGGCTGCAGATTCACATGAATCATTACGACTATGGATTCCTGAGAACTAGTTCTAGCTATGAATTCTCAAGAATCAGAAGCAGGTTGTTTGCTTACCATATTGTTGGACAGGTGTAGGAATTGTTGGGCGGTTTTAAATGTCAGTAATGTCCATGAATGTTGGATATGATGTTTATATGCTAATTACACACAAATTAAGTTCTTTTGAGTGGTTAAAATGGAAAATAGTTGTTTTAACCATATGCGACATATTTTGTGTCTACAAATGTCATGATCATGGAAACATTTCATTCAAAGTATGCATATAAAACATAACATCCAAAATATGCACCAACATTCATTCTTACATGCAAAACATATCATCCAAAATACGTATCAACCATGGTAGTGTTACATACGAAACATATCATCCAAAATATGCATCAACCATCATTCTTACATATGAAACGTACCATCATTCTTACATATGAAACGTACGTATCATCCAAAATATGCATTAACCATCATAGACTCATCAAGTAATATTTAAACATGTGCTTGATCCGCCAACAAGACATTAGCAATTGCCTCACAAGTTGCTTGCACAGTTCCATCATCACCAACCACAATGTTGGAAACATCGCCTATCCGTCGGGGTTGTAAATTCCTTGGCATGTAGTTATCGTCACGGTCACATCTATCAAACCCCAAGTCTCTCAAATGGTATTCTTCAATGCAATTATGAAGTGTCATACAGGCAGTGGTGATCTGATCTTGCTTCTCACAATGGTAACTTGACATTTTGAGTAAAATATGTCATGTCATCTTCAACACACCAAGTCCACGCTCAATGGCATTGCGCAGGGTTAACTTCACATAGTTAAAAAAACTTTTTCCCATTCGGTGGGAGACCTTGGCGAAATTCTGACACATGGTACTTCTTCCCTTTGTGTAGAGCTAGATATCCACCACAATTGGGATAACCTGAGTCAACAAGATAGTACCTCCCTACATAAAGTAATAGAATTACACGTGGAATCAACAAGATAACTAAAACAATATTAATTTGCACACGAAAAATGAAATGAATACCTATAAGTGGATGTGTAAATCTATCAGCATACTTCATAGAAGTATCTTTAAATATCCTCATGTTGTGTGCTTACTCTGTCCATCCTGCAACTATAGAGGTGAATCTCATGTCAAAGTCGCACACTGCCATGATATTTCTGTGTTGGGTATCCATGACCATCAACGTGGTTGACAATCTCATTCTCATAACTTGGGGAAATTGCATGAAATATGTGACCCATCAATTGCACTATGCAACCATCAAAGTGAGGTGCAAATCTCGCATCTTGAAGCCTTTCATGAACAACTTTGAACTCTGGATAATTTGGTTGAATGATGTCTATAGCCATAGCATTCAAGAAGTTTAATACTTCATTGAATTTTGTATGTATAACTTTAATTGATATCTTGAAACGGTTTTCCACTTGGCTTATGGATTGAGGGCCCCTAACTGTCCAAAACATGCCTAATGCTTATTCTGAACTCATCTTCGTTGTTGCTTTCAAGCCATATGTGTTAACAAGCGCATAATGCAATCTATCAACACAAGGCTTGTACATCTTGAACATGTTACAAATATATTTTGGAGTACTCAATTAATTTATCTTTAACCCACTATTGTCCGGTAATTATATGTACTCATTTTTTATGACATACTTCTTATTGTACATGATACCAACAAGGGGAACCATCATGTGTCTTTTCTGCCTTTGCCCTATGAAATGCGACAACATCTGGATAAGTAGTTTTAGACTCTTCACCATGGTTTCCACTTGTGCTCATAATGAGAAGGAAAAAATATTGGAAACAAGCAACATGATGAACTCTAAAATAAGAAGAAAACCATGGCACGACACAAGAGTTAACAAAATAACATATTCATGTCATGATCAACACAAGAGATGACAAAATAACATATTCATGTCATGATCAAGGAAAATGTTGTTAAACATGTCTCAAGTGAAATAACATAAAGGAAAGGACATATTTTCCGATAAGTCTCAAGTAACATTACATAAAAGATGGGAAATAACACATCCATGATCGCACGCCTAAAATTTTATTCTAACGCCTATTTGGCTGATCATACATCCTCCTAAGACAATTCTTCTTCCCTTTGCTAGTCTTCATATTATTAAGGAAACAATGATTTTCAACCCTAAACCCTAGATAACTTAGTTGCTATGGAGTACTCATCACTTCCTTCATCTTCTCCACATGACACAACTTCTTCCATTATCTGCTCTACGTGACTACGTTTTTGTACCAAACAACATTAAAAAATGCATATTCCCCTTTTGCTTCTCAATGGAAGCACGTTTACAAAATATTGTGGCCACTTCTGGATTCCAATTTTCTTTCAACATGTATGCATATGACAGTCATAAGTGAAATTATATGCTACTGATTTTGCCAATGGACAACAAATCTAACATGTATGCCATTTACATGCGACTTAACAAATCTAACAACTCTTCTCATGCTACTGCCATCCATATTTTTTAACAGAAAGACTGTAAGAAACCTAATATAAAATGCAAGTACCATATAATAATATGTGCAGCAAACCCAAAATGCAAGTACCATGCATCGAACCTGGGTGGATGGGAAGGCATCAGCCCTTTCCACCACTATGCTACGCCTTAGTCTGCTGCCATCCACATTCAGGAACACAACCAACACTTGCCAATGAACAATTCAAGTATAGAAAATAGAAGACATCATACTTGTCAACCAGTATCCAAAGAATGATTTTTTTGGGAGAGTCTTTTTTACCTCATCCTGGTGTAGGTCGGGCATGGGCTAGTGCAGGTTGAGTCGAGCGACGCAACTGGCCCTTCGGCGCAGTGCAGGGATACCTCGGTGTTGGCAGAGATCAGGGGGGTGCAAGCAGAGATTGGGGAGGTTCGACGTAGGTGGATCCAGGGGATGGTGGCGCAACCCGTGGGTATTTGCTTGATGGGCACCCAAATCTCATCCTCCGTGAACGGCCGATCGAGGTCAGAAAGGCTAAAGTCTCGCTCATCAATGGTCTAGAGATTGATGGTGAGCTGGCGGGCCTCCGGGGTACCAAGAATACAGAAGAAATGCTCAAACACAGCAGCAGTCATATCCTCATGGATGGAGATAGTCTGATTACCCACCTAGAGGTTGAAGCTGTGATTCTTTTGTCTTCGGTGTGTAGCATGAATCTTCAAAAACGCAGTGTTCATGTCTCCCTCTTGCAGTCGGCCAAACCGCGCCCACTGCCTTGCGATCGAGTGATCAAGAGAGGCCAACCCCAGGTATGCGCGCTTTTGTTTGCGGCGGAGCCAGGCCTCGGGTGGGGAGAGCGGACGCATCCTATGCCATGTCCAGCCGATAGATAAGCTCACACGCTAGAAATATCTGTGTGAATATGTTACCAAGGGTACGAGCACTCCAACTCCTGAGTCACCATGCAGTAGCTTTGAGACGAGAATAGATGCGCCAAAATGGATCTTAATCCAGAGCGATAGAGTTCCAGGTGGACAGAACCACCTGCTGAAAGCCAGAAACGCTCGAAGTGGAATCTTCGCCTACAATGCGCTTGGGAGGAGCAGTATACAACTAGCGGACAGTGATCGGAAGCGGTGGAGGCAAGATATCATAGCATGCATTGGGGGTGGGTCGTCCCATAGGTGGTGGTGCAAAGAACACGGTCGTTCCGGACCAGGGTGGGGGTCGCCCATGGAGATAAATGTCCCAACAACACCAGGTCGGTGATGAAGAGACGAAATCGGCTCATTGTGCGGTGATTGAGGTTACTGTTGTTCTTATGATCATGTTAAAATCGCCACCAAGAAGCCAGGGTCCAGCCATCATGTCACAAAGGTCAAGGAGCTCGGCGAGGAAGGCTAGCTTCTCATCATCCCCTTGAGGGCATCTCATACTATCACTCTCTTGGGTTTCAAGATCATACGTCATACACTATTCGTGGATTCGCATTCTCATGACGCGATATGAACACTCAAACCTTCTAAGCAAACTACGAGTTGACGACATAAACCTCGATCTTGTCTTGCGCACAACTGCAGACACATTTGTACTACATCTCAAACAGACATGGCCGACCACATGCGCATATGCCATGAACCAACCACTCAGACTCAGTGGATGCATATCCCGGGGACCTTCCACCGCACGGGGCCGCGGCGGCGCTGCGCGTCGTCCATCCCCCGGTACGCGCGCCACTCCTTCATCAGGTTCCCGAGGTCGTGGAGCTTGGCGGCGAGGCCAACGCAGCAGTTGGCGTGCATGGTGTAGAGCGTGTTGAAATCCCGGGTGTTGTTGCAGAACCCGGCGTTGTGCACCGTGTCGAGGAACTGCACCCGGAGGCCACGCTTGTCGACCAGCTCGAACTTGATCTCGTTGAACACCTGCTGCTCGTGCTTCCCCGGGAACGACAGCCTCGCCGTCCGCCACGCCTCGAAGACGCCCACCATGCGCGCGCTCGACCTCACGTACAGGAACCCCGTGTTCGGGGCGTTCACGGGGCTGTACGGGTCGCCGAAGTAGAAGTCCGACGAGGCCACCATGTGCGCCGCCACCGACATCCGCTCGAATGGGTCCCGGAACCACATGATGTCCACGTCCTACATTGTTAAGATGTAAATGCAACAAAAGTTTTAGTGGTGCGTTAATGGAGGATAGAAAGTTTGAGAATACTCACATAAATTTAAAAGACACGTATAATCTCTAAAAAGAAGAGAATGTCTTAGCGATTTCTCACAAATTTATACAACCGAATTTTGATATTCCACCACGCATTGTGTATTTTGGTAGGATATGTACCCCGCATATTTGAAAGGTACAAGATGCTAATGTCATGACTAAGCTAATAACAAGCATCAAGTTTTTTTATTGCCAAGTGTGAGAGGGATGTTTATGCAAAAATGTGGTCACATTGGACCGGTTCTCACTAACATCCATTCTTTTGATTTGTCTGTCTAGGCAAACTGTGCCACCTGCTCCGACGACGAATACGTACCGTGAAGAGGAAGTTGTATCCGAGCTCGAGGATCCTTTGCTGCAGCCGGACCTTGCTCCAGACCAGGTCCAGGTAGTCCTTGCTCATGAACACCTTCTCGTCCGAGAGGTTCTTGTTGCCGCCGGCCACGGGTGGCAGGAGGTAGCAGTGCGGGTGCACGGCCCGGCACCGCTCCAGCGCCCCGGCGTCGAGGGCCACGACGAGGAGGTGGTCCACGAAGTGCGCGATCCGCTCCCCGGCGCGGAAGCTCTCGAGGAAGAGGTCCAGCAGCGAGCCCTCCGCCGCCCACGCCTCGTTCACCGACGTCATGATCACCGTCTTGTGCTCGTCCGCCACCGTCCGCAGCAGCCGCTCCAGCTCGTCCTCCGCCGCCTGCCGGACCAGGCCAAACATTCAGATACGCTAAAGGCAAAAATACAGATAGTAACTAAGTGAGCAAGAATCGCAAGTTTTTGAAACCTGGCTAGTGTTGTGGCTGGCTTCCAGGGGAGAGGCAACGCCGTCGACCTTGCTTGCGCTCGTGTGGTTAGCCTCCTGCGCAGGAGCGACCGGCACCGCCATGGTTCCATTGACCCAGCTGGATATGCCGGGCGTGGACGGCCCGGCGCCGATCCCGTCCGAGGACATGAAGAAGATGAGCACCCCGGCGACGGACGCCCCGAGGAGGAGCGACACCAGCTGGTTGAGCAAGTTGGGCTGGATCCCCATCATGCGTATGTGCGTGTGCGTCTCCACGAGAATCGCCGGCAGGAGGATGACGAAAGGAGGAGTGCCGTCCGCGAGAACTAATCGTCGGCAGGACTCGGAGAAAATAAATAACGAGAAGAGGAGTGGCGTGGAGGGAAACTGCTTAGCAGCTCATGCTGTGTCTACCAACTTAATTAACTCAGAATCTGGTGTTAGCTGGGTCTGGGAGGTTGATATATTCAAACCGGGACTGGGACACTGCCCAATCGGACCGTTTCTACATGGTCACAGCAGTACATGCACAGATGGTGCAACGTGCCCTTCTCATGTCATGTGATGTGAGAAGTCAGAGACCCCGTCCTGGCTTTGACAGGGAGACGTCGAACGTGCTATATTCTTCAGCTCTGCTGGATCAGGAACTGTTGATCCATGTGTGTGTGTGCCGTCAGAATTCAGAAACTCTCTTTGATCCAGTTGGCTTCGATCGATAGGGAAATGACCAATGTGCGGTGCTCTTCGGTGCTAGTTGGATCCACTGCTCAGTCAGGAACCTTCATGGTCTAGTTGGTTTCGATGGGGACATGGCCAATGTGCCGTGCTCTTCAGCGGTACTCGCTGGAACTGTTGCTCCATGTGCAGAAACTCGCCATTGGGAGTGAAAATGTTCTACTCTTTTTATGCACCTGCGCATTCCTCCATTTACATGTGCAGCTGTTCATTCTTTGTGTAAGCACAGTACAAATGGCTCTTTCGTATGAGACGGGCCTGCAATTGATATTGATATGTAAGCAGCTGTGAGCTTCTTCTTCTACTGTTTTTACAATAATGTACTCCCTCCGTGAACTAATATAAGAACGTTTAGATAACTATTTTAGTGATCTAAATACTCTTATATTAGTTTACAGAGGCAGTAGTAAACTGGGTACTGACTGAGAATTAAGCTTGGTAGTAGTACATTAGGCAGTTGGATCTCTTGCCCAGTCCCGTTTCAGAGATAGAAAATTGCGTGCAATAATGCTGAAACTGTGGGAATTTAGTATTGCGCAGTTGCCTTCGCCAACTGCCCCTTGAATTGAATCATACACGTCGCACGTGGACGAGCGCGCCAGTTCATACTCTCTTTTGAAAATCACTTGTCAACTGTGGGATGGCTGCGTGAGGGAGATCGTGTTGGACAAAGCAGGGTTACTTGGGCAGCTTGGCTATCCATCCACAGTTTGTTTATTTCTGTACCTTTTCCCAATTAAAAATAGTGAACATGATGCCGAGATCTCAATGAGCCATCGTGATGACCTCAGAATCTGGTATTTCGTCGCAAAGCTTCACATTGGCGCTCTCGTCGGATGAACACGACACCTCTTCATTTTCTTCACATCGAGAAAGAAACAACCAGTGCTCCCCTGCACTATAGTAAGCTTAGAAAAGAGGATCTTCAACCTACGGTTGACAAGATTATTAAGAGGGGGGCAGGGTGGAGAGGGAGACTTCTCTCGTTTGGCAAAAGGCTGATCCTAGTTCAAGCCTGTTTAGCCAGTATCCCAGCCTATCTTACGGGGTATATCAAATTCCCTAAGCTCATCAACTCCCAATTAGATCACAGCTTTTGGGATGACTATGAGGGCCATCATAAATATCACCTGACTGCTTGGGGATCTATTAATATGAGAAAGGAGTTTGGGGGTTTTGGTATCTCTGATATTGGGGATATGAACTTATGTTTGTTAGCTTTTTGGATAAGTAGGTATTATAACTCCGAGGACAAAATTTGGAAGAACATCATAGACTCTAAGTATGACCTTCGGAGTAATAACATTTTTGCTTGCTCTGCTGCTGGAGCTTCTCCTTTCTGGAAAGGAGTTCTCTGGGCAGCTCAAGCTGCTAAGGTTGGTTTTTCTTGGCATATAGGGAATGGCAAGAGAGCTAGATTCTGGAAGGATCATTGGTTTGGCAATGCTATCCTAGCCACCCAATATTGGGATTTATATAACATAGCCAATGAGCATAATGTTACTATTGACAGAGTTTGGGAAGGTTGTAATCTTAAGATGGGATCTCCCCGACTCAAAGGTTATCAATCTACGCGGATGACGTTGCGTTGTTCATCAAGCCAACGGAGATGGATTTGATTTTTGTCAAGCAAGCGCTAGCAAGCTTTGGGCATGCATCAGGTCTGGAGGTGAACTACAGGAAATCCAAGGCGATTTTGATTCGGGGTTCGGAGGATGACCAGCGCAGAGTTGCCGCGCATCTGCAATGTGACGTTGGGCAGTTCCCTTGCAAGTACTTGGGCATCCCCTTGGCGATACATCAACTGTCCAGAGCGGATTGGCAGCCTCTCGTCGATCAAGTGAGGAGTTTCTTGCCATCCTGGCAACGAGGTCTTATTCAACGGCCAGGGCGTCTTGTTCTCATCAAATCAGTGGTGGCGGCGAGACCCATCCATCAACTGATGGTGCTTAATGCCCCTGATTGGGTGTTTGATGAGATTAACGCCTGGATGCGGTCGTTTTTTTGGGCTGGGAAGGACAAGGTTAACGGCGGGCAATGCCTTGTGGCGTGGAACATCATATGTCGCCCAACAAGGTTTGGAGGCCTCGGTGTCAAGAATCTGAAGCTGCAAGCTATGGCACTCCGGGTGAGATGGGAATGGTTGAGGCGGACGGACTTGGATAGACCATGGCAAGGCATACCGTTCTTGGTTGATGAAGATGCGAGGCAGCTCTACAACCAACTCGTGCAGATCACGGTGGGTGCTGGCAACAGAGTGCTCTTTTGGAAAGATCAATGGATGAACAGCTTGGCGGTTGCAGACATTGCACCGGCCATCTTGCCTTTGGTCCCCACCAGAGTGCAAAACAAGCGAACAGTCGGTCAGGCCATGGTGGATAGCAAGTGGGAGACGGATATCAACGGAGAGCCACCTTTCATGGCACTTATACAGCTCATGCATCTCAGAGTGGCTGCTATGGATGCTTATCATGACCCTCAAGCGACGGATACATTTACATGGCCCTGGGACGCATCGGGGCAGTACACAGCTCGGTCCGTGTATCGAGCTCTGCATCTTGGGCTTGCGATCTCTCCAACGTATGAGTGTATTTGGAGGAGTGGGGCGATCCTCAAATGCAAAATCTTTGCATGGCTAGCGGTGCAATATAGACTTTGGACCTCGGATCGGCGAGCTAGGCACGGCCTGCAGGATAGTACGGCTGCTTGCTACACATGCTTACAAGAAGAAGACACGGTCGATCACATACTTCTCCATTGCCCCTACGCTCGGGAGGTGTGGCATCTATGCTTCACACAAATCAGTGTCACCGTGAGGCAACCACAACCTGGTGATTCACTTGAGGCGTGGTGGCTTCAAGTGAGGAGTGCAATTGTCACTAGGGATAGAAGAGGTTTTGACACTATCGTCATATTCGTCGCTTGGTCATTATGGAAACAAAGAAATGCCAGAGTATTTGGGCGGCTGGAGCAACAGAGGAGGCCGACCCAATTGGTGCATCAAATCTTTGACGAGCTTAGAGATTGGGACGAGGCAGGAGTCGGAAGATTACACCGTTTTGTGAGTAGTTAGATCTTTTTGTCCTTTTAGGTGTTGAGTGGGTTCTGCTAGCATGATGTTCGCATCTATGCCTAGCCTCCTGTAATTATGTTTGCTCTCTTCTATAAAAATATGGTACGCCATTGGCGTACTCTTGAAAAAAAAAAGATTACTTTTAGGAGATGCTTTGACCAGGAGCTTATGAACTTGTGGCATGAGCTTCTGGAGATTGCTAAGTCTATCCTGTACACTGATGTAGATGACTCCTTGGTTTGGAATATGAATTCCAAAGGAGTATACACAGTCAAGTCTTTTTACAAATTTGTTAATTTTAGGGGGGTGTTACCAGTCAGTACTCCTGCTGTCTGGGCTGTAAAAATACCTCCTAGGATCCAGATTTTCCTGTGGCTCCTAGCTAATAATAAGCTACTCACTAGAGATAACTTAGGAAAAAGGCAGACTGTTCCTGATGCAACCTGTGTCTTCTGCTCTGAGCTGGAATCCTGCTATCACCTGTTTTTTGGTTGTGTCATTGCTGTAGAATTCTAGAAAGCTGTATCCAGGCTGACTGGATATGAAGGGGAAACTAATATGATGTCCTTTTCTTCCTATTGGTCTCTTGGAGACAGATTTGCTGCGATTCATATCGTTCATGCAGCTGGTCTGTGGGCTATTTGGAAGACCCGAAATGACATGATTTTCAATTTTGTTTCTTGGCCTGGTATGCAGGCTATCTGGCGAAAAACTGCGCTGAATCTGTCTTCGTGGAGTTGTCTAGCCTCAAGCCATGTCAAGAACAGGGTGGATTGGTGTTCAAAAAAAAACTAGAGCTGTTGGCAAGAAGCCCTCCTCTTCTGATGTGGCCAGATCCTGGCTGAAGTGTGAAGGCGCTTACTAAATTCCCCCAATAACTGGTTAAAGCCGCCTAGATAAGTCTCTTCAGTCGGTGTCAGGTGCTGGCCGTGCAATAGCGTTTGGGTTTGGTTATTGTATTGTTATATCAGGCTGTGAAAGAGCCGTCTTGTTAAACTTGTTTTAGTTTTTTGGCGTGTGCGGTTCCTAGTCAGAACTAGTGGGTGTGTGTGTTCTTTCTCATTTTTTGCGCCTTTTAGTGCGTTTGGCTGAAGCAGTGAGCTGCTGGCTTCCGCGTGCTCTCTTGTATGAACAACTTTGTGCTTCGTTTTGCGTAATGGAGCAGGGGCTGTGTGCCCTTTTCATCTAAAAAAAAGAAAGAAACAACCAGCATCAGACTGCTTTGGCTCTTTCATATATCTCAAGTCAGATTCTGCCTGCAAAAAAAAAACATTCTCAGTCAGATCCCTTTTTTTCTAGACTAGAAGAAGAATGTCATAAGATTTTTATTTGAGAATTCCTTGGGACTAAGTGGGTTCCGACTCTAGTTTCCAAGCACTGAACCGGTTTTCTGTTTTTTGTCGCTTTCATCACTGGTTTTCCCCTTTTTATGTTTCATTTTTCTTTATATTCATTTTCGTGTTTTTCACATTCAAAATATACAAAACAATGTTCAAAATCTTCAAAATTTTGCTTGCTTTTTTACAAGATGTTTGGGGTTTTCAAAAAAATCAAAAAGAGTTCAGAATTACTAAAATTGTTTCTTGTTTTAAAATTTTATTCACAAATCAAAAAAATGTTCATGCTTATTTTTAATTTGTTTTAGAATTTTAAAAAAGGATTCCCTTTTTAAAACTCTTCACAAATTCGAAAAAATGGATTTTAAAAAATGTTGAGTTTTCCAAAAAGTATTCATGAATTTCAAATTTTTGTTTGTGTTTAAAAAATCACTTTCACAAAAATACATTTCATGTTTCAAAAAAGTTTAGAATTAAACAAAAGACTAAAAAAGGGACGCTATGCAAGTGTGCAGTATATCTGCATTAAGCACATTAAAAAATAAAACAGAATGAAAACACGCAGCAGGGAAAGTGTTATATGGGCCGGGCCACTCGAGCTTGCCTATGCGGATGCTCGACAGCGAATGGCAGCAACTAATTAAGGGGTATCCTTGCAGGAGCCCCTCCAAGGTCACTTTTGGTAGCTTGAGAGCGTGCCATTTGGCGTCGCCACGTGTCACGTGCTGGGTGCTTCCTTGAGATTTTGTTTACTGTTTTTTATACGTGTTTTCAGGTGTTTGATGGTTTTTTTTGCCCGGTTTTCCCAATGTTTTGAACCAAAAAATATTACGCGAAAAACGTAATTTTTTTCATCCGCGAGATGCACAGGTTTGCTTTCGTGAGAAGCGCAGCTCGGCACAGATTTGCTTTCTCAAAAGGCACAGTTGTGCCTCTAAAAAGAGAGAAAAACCACATTTTTTTTCTTCCATGAGAGGCACAGATTTGCCTCTAAGAAAAGGAAAAAAATGTTTTTTTTTCTTCCGCGTGAAGCACAAATTTGCTTCTTGTAGAGGCGTAGGTTGCTCGGAAAGATAAAAAAAATCTTTTTTTCTTACGCGAGAGGCATAGATATGCTTCATGTGGAGACACAGATTTGCTTCCGTGAGAGGCACAACTGTGTCTCGGAAATGGAAGAAAAGTAGGGGAATTTGTGCTTTCGGCTCGGGGTTTTTTCATGAAAAAATATTCATCAAAACCTATTTACATGGGATCTATTTCCGAAGATCTAGACGCACAGCTTGAGAGATAACCCGTTTTTGAATAAACCAACCTATGGAAAAAAAAGAAAAATTCTCAAGTTGCGACAAGTGGTGCACATGCAATGGTAGTGACCTTTGCAAGAGGGGAGGGGGCTAATTAGTGATTTCGGCAAATAAGAGCACCCTCCACAGCTTCCAGCGCAGAGAAGTATTGCCTGATCTAGGGGCGAGTATATGTTGGGTGCCTTTATGTCTCGCTTCCAGCGAAATGTATGGAAGCCTCGCGTCAAGCCGAGCGCTTGATGGGCTGGCACAGGCGCGCGGGAGGACAGAGCCTCAATTTTGTATTTGTTTTCACGTTTTTCATTGTTGTTGTTGTTGTTATTTTTCTTTCATTTATACTTTAAAAGATTCTAAATAAATGTATTACAAAATAATTAGATAAAACATTTGAAATACTTAACTAAGCATTCGAAAAATGTTAAATAAAAGGTAAAAAATATTCAATGTGTGTGAAAAAGTCGAACATGTATTTAGAAAAAGTTAATCCAAGCATTTGAAAAAATGGTAAACAAGTATTTAAAATATTAATCAAGCAAATGAAAAATGTTAAATGCATACAAGAAATGGTGACCATGTGTTAAAAAATGTTAAACTTGTACTTAATTTTTTTTAATCAAGCATTGAAAGATGCTAAATGTGTATAGAGAAAAAAGGTGACCTTGTATTCAAGAAAATGCTATTTTAAAAAATGTTAATAATGCATTCAAAAAATGATAAATGTGTGTAGAAAAAATATTGACGGTGTATTAAAAAATCTTAATCTTGAATGTTAAATGTGTATTCGAAAAATGTATTAGATATATACCTAAAATGTGTATAAAAAAGTGAAAATCGAGAGAGAAAAAGGAAAATTGTTGAGAAACAAGAAATAAATAAATAAACCATTGAAAAGAGAAAGAAAGAAAAGAGGCAACGAAAGCCAAAAAAGAAACAAAGAAACCGAAGGAAACAAAGAAAAGGAAAGAAAGAAATAAAAAACAAGTGAAAACAGAGAAAGAAACGAAGAAAACCATTGAAAAAAGAAAGGAAAAAGGAAAAACAAAAAAAAAAACTAGGAAACCAGTGGAAAATTTGCTCTTTTCCCTAAAGTTGGTCGTGCCCAACTGGTTTACCAAGAACCCGAGTATGACCGGCTGGCTTGTAGCACTACACATCATCTAAGAGACTTGGGATGGATCCATGCTTGCTTCATTTTTCTATTTCCTAATTCTTTTAAGTGTGCACTAATGAGTTGGCCCGGTTGCTTTGGATTGTGGTCACACTATTTGGCCATTGCATCTTGAGCTTTGTGTAAGCATAATGCGGGACGACGTGGAATTTGGCGAACGTGCCTCGTCCGAGGAGCGCATGGTAATCATTTCAGAAATGTACATATTGAAGGTTAACTCCTCGATTTGGTAGTTATCGGGTGTTCCGGATATCAGGTGTAACGTGACCCTACTAATGCATCGTGCCTCCTTTCCTGGGATTATTCCTTGAAAGGTGGGTTGACTTGGCTCAGTGCGCAAATTGTCAAATTATATCTTTTGCAAGGTGTCCTCGTAAATGAAGTTTAATTTAAACTACTCACCGTCCATTAGGACTTTGGTCAGTCCATTAGGACTTTGGTCAGTCGGTAGCTGTCCATAATGGGGTCGAGGATGAGAGCTGCGAGTCCATGGCTGGAGCTTGATATCGGTTGATCATCCTGCTCGAAGGTAATTGGTATATCTGACCATTTGCTGTTTAAGGCTATAAACATGGTTAACGCAGTTAATCTACCGAAGCGCTCCCTTTCGCTGGTTTCATGAGGGGTGAGTCTCGTAAATCGTTAGGATTTCATCGTCCTCAGACGATTCCTCCTCCTAACTTGATGCTTTTCCTTGGCTTTTCTTTGTTCCGAGGTTATCTAGGAGGTCTACTCCCCACTTTGCCACATGTCTGACGACCCAACATGCTCAAAGCCTGTGGGGCGGATGTGTGTTCAGTGAGACGGAGTGGATCACGCATGGTTGGTCCAGAAGTGCATCTAGCACTGATTTTGGGTCCGGTGCCTGGCTACTTCTTCTTGCGTGCGAGCTGATTGACACGTTTTTCAATTTTGGAGCGCTTCTGGCGTTGGTTATGACGCGGGCGCCTGGCATCGTCGCCTGAATCAGCTAGATCCAGAATTGAACTCTTGTGTTGCTTCTCTGCTACCTAGGCGTCTTCCATGATGCGGTATCTTGTTACGATGTCAGATAGGTCAGGGAAGGTTCTAACGCGTCTCCGAGCCAGAGTATTTGTGATTCCTCCATCATGGCAATTATATCGAAATGTCGCTAAGGCCTCTGCATCACAACAATCTGGGATTTTACTTCTTATTAGCAAGAATCTCGACCAGAAGTGTCGTACTGTCTCCTTTTGTTTTTGTACGATGAATTCAAATCCTGGACATCGATTGACCCTGAGTTACCGAAGCAATACTCGACATGGGGGTGGGTGGGAGATAAATGGCTTCCCAGAGAGGTCTTGCCGAGGTTGATTTAATGTTATTCTCGGGGCAGACCGCGCGAGCATATTGACTGGCTCCGGGCTTGGTCCGAGCAGATGTGACCTTTATCCCATGTCGGGTGCAAAACCAGCTCTTGGGCGGCGATAGCTCGAGGGTCTTTGGCCAGATTCGAAGTCGCGGCGGAAGATCCGATCGCTAGATTTGTTTCGTCGGGATTCATGTCCTTAGTCCTTACAGAGGGTACGAGTTCCGTAGTGTTCCTGTATCTCGGTTAAGCCGAGGGTTCAAGGTTTCGGCATACAGATTGTGCCAGTGTGCTTTTCATCATCGAATTATTTTTCATCGAGCTTTTCTGATCACACAACGGGACCTGCATGGGCCACCAATGTCGGAGGTAAATCCGAAGGATCTCGGGTAGGGGGTCCCGAATTAGTGGTCTTGACTAGATGGTAACAGGAAGAATAGGGACACCGTGTTTACCCAGGTTTGGGCCCTCTCCAAGAGGTAATACCCTACTCATGCTCTTGTTTATATTTTGTGGATGGAGTACAAAGTACATGTGATCTACCTCGAGATCGTATGAATGAGTCTAAAAGTCTTGCCTCAACGGACTAAACCCCTCGGCTTATATTGGGGTCAGGGGGTACCTAGAGTTACACATGGTCGGTTACATATAGAGATAAATATACTGAATATTTGAATATGCCTTGAAGTATGTGCGAAGTCCTTGAAAGATTCCATCTTAAGTAGGCCGAGGGTCATGGCAAATATAGCCCATCCTTCTGTTATTGGTGGGTCCTCGGCCCGACCCATGAGTGGTAGGCCGACGAGGTGAGTACCCCCTAATCAGGACACTGTCATTAGGAGATTCAAAATGCTAGCTTCCTCGACTCATCCTATAAAACACTATAGTGGGATGCCAGCTTATGCTTTCAACTTTGGGAGCTACTTCGCTTGGCCATCTCCGAACCTAGAGTTCGAGAAATTAGAAGCCTGAGGGGCCGAACAGGCCCTCAGTCATATCCTTTTCTTACTAGAAGAAGAGTCTCGTTCAGAACCATGAGATAAAAAAAAGAGGAATGAGATTTCCATTTGACAATTCCTTCTCAAAACCGTCTTTTTGGGTCTAGTCCTAGTAGTTGTGTCGGGGTGACCTATGACAGGGGAGCGGTTATGTCTCACTTTATGCGATATAATAACTCGGCTCGCCTACAAGGAGCTGGTAGTGGGCCAACCCAACAGGCCTGAGGGTTTGTCAGGCTGACGTCACACACATGGTTTTTTCTTCTTTTTGTTCATGTTTTGAAAGAAATACCAAATACATATATTATGCAAAATTAATTTATTTGAGCTTTCTAAAATGTTCATCCCACATTTAAAAGATGTTCATGTAGTGTAAAAAATGCTCAACTTCTAGAAATGTTTGCCATTCAAAAAAAGTACACCCTCCGTCCCTAAATTCTTGTCTTAGATTTGTCTAGATATGGATGTACCTAATACTAAAACGTGACTTGATACATCCGTATCTAGACAAATCTAAGACAAGAATTTTGGGACGGAGGGAGTATGTGTCATTTAAAAAATGTTCACGTGTTTCAAAAATATGTACGTGACTTTTTTTTGAAAATAATATACGATGTAAAAAATGTTCATATAGTTAAAAAAATGTTTCATGACATTTAAAAAATGTATGTTACAGTTTAAAAATATTCAGGCATTCGAAAAATACATTTTTGACATTTTTAAAAATGTTTACAATGTAAAAAGGTGTTTTTATCATTCGAAAAAATGTTTCAGTGTTTATTTGAAAAATTCTTAACACATATTTGATTTTTTTAAAAACATTTATTCGAGAAAAATGTTAATATTATCTTTGAAAAATGTCAAATGTGTATATTTATTTTAGGTATATACGAAAAATGTACAATGTATATGAAAAAATAGGCATCAAAACATATACTGGACCAAAGTAATTATAATGTATTTAAAAACATTATATGTGTATAAAAATGTTCCTGATGCATGCAAAAAATATACAATGTGTATGGAAAAGAGAAAAAAGAAAAAGAAAACCTGAAGAAAGTGGTGAAAATCAAAGAAAGAAAGAAAATCAAGGGAAAATAGAAAAATAAAAAAACTGAAGAAACAAAAAAACCTGATGAAAACCTATGTATAAAACAGTGAAAAAAAGATAAAGAAAGTATATCGTCTGGCACCTACAGTCATGTGTCGGCCTAGTAGCCTCTTGCTAAAGGCGAGACCTACTTACATCTCTCTACCGGCGAGAAATAGATAGATCCTGCATAAGACAATGGTGGTCTCAATCAGTCATGGGTTTGGACCGCACGTCCAGCCCAGTACCGCGCTCGGAGGCCCAATAACTTCCAGCGGGGAGACAAGCGGTGCGCGATCTGGGAATCGATCGTGCCAGCCAGCTCCAGCATCCAACGTGCTCAATGATCACTTCTCTCGATTGTTCAATACACAATACAACCGCAACCTCAAATCAAACAACGGAAGAGAGAAGAAGAACGGTGTCTCGGCACTGGTGGGCGCCACGAAGAGGTCGCCATCAGCAGGGTCGTTCTGGTGGTGGGCCGTACGCGGTCAATGGCCGCACGCCGCCGCACCATCACCGTCACGCACCCCAGGTCTCCAGGAGCAGTGAGAAGAGCGCGCTGGACTCTGGTGGACCGTCCATCTCGCCGCCGCTTTTGCCTGGACGGTGGCCACCGCCCCTCGCGCGCGCGGCCACGAGGGAGTTGCTGTCGCCGGCCAGGGCGCGGGTCGGCTTCAACGGCGAGACCCGCCGCGCAAGAAATGCGACGCACCCTTGACCCTCCCCCGTTCCACCCTTCGCAGGTGGCCTGGCAGAGACCTGCGCTGCATTTTATCCTCCTTGATCCACGTAATTGACCAACGCTAGTACACGGATGATGCTGATTTTTCACAGCATGGTAACGACTTCATCCATGGCCACACGTTCTATCAAACTTGTGTGCCAGGACATCTGGAGATGTAAAGAATTGCAGTAGATGACAATGAGCTCTTTTTCTTCTTCTGGAGAATACGGTAGATGACAACGAACTACACATTGTTTTTGCATGTCAGGTCATGTAAACAATTATGACTTGCACCAAAGGATCTACTCCTACTACTGTAAGTAACTACAGACCTACCGTTCTTGCATCGTGCAATTAATCAAATTACACTAGTAGAAAAATGGGCTTTTACCCCGGTTGATAAGGGCCTTTTGTCCCGGTTTTCGAACCGGGACTAAAGGGTCGTTATTAAAGCCCTAACCCTTTAGTCCCGGTTCTTACACGAACCGGGACAGAAGGTCCTCCACGTGGCCGCTGCTGCCAGCCCAGGCAGGGGGGCCTTTGGTCCCGGTTGGTGACACCAACCGCGACCAATAGGCAGGGCCTTTTGTCCCGGTTGGTGTCACCAACCGGGACCAATAGGCATCCACGCGTCAGCATTTCAGGGGCTGGGGTTTTTATTTTATTTTTGAAGGGGGGGTTGGGGGGTTTTGGGGGGTTAATTTAGGTGTTTCATATATTGTGTTAGCTAGCTAATTAATAGATAGAAGTGTCCTCTCTTATCTCCGTGCTTGGTCGACACTACGTACTATATACATATGGAGAGGGCTAGACACGCTAGCTAGTAAGCAAATGAAGGAAACAGAAGATCGTCATGAACATATGCATATAGAGAGAAGTGATATCGACCACCTCTCCTTCTCCGAGAGATTGGTCGAACAACAAGTTCTCGTATATCTATCTGACACTACCGGCTACATATATACAATAATTATCTCTTACAATATAATCTCCTAATTAAATTGTAAGAACATAGGGTCCACATAGTATTCTCCGTTTTCAGCGATCACGTGGTCAAGGAAGAATGCCGCCAATTCCTCTTGAATTGCTCGCATACAATCTGGTGCTAGGAGTTCATCCCGCATCCGAAAGATCTAATTTGAAGAAGGGGGTCAATACATATATATATATATGAATAAATGAAACTCGACAGAAATGATGGTAATAAAATAAAATTGTGAATATTATTGCTTACGCACTTCATATTGTTCGTCAGAGTAGCCCCGCTCACAGGTCGTGTGGCGGATAGACTCGCAAACGTGGTATCCACAGAAATCATTCCCTTGTTCTTGCCACAACCACTTTACAAGAAATAGAGGTCAATCTAACTGATAAGCAAGCATGCTAAATGGTATTGATGAAACTAGCGCTTGAATCACTAGGAGATATGCGGAACATGCTACTATAGTACTTACTTTCGGGTGTCTAAATTGCAGCTTCTTCGGCAGTCCCGGAGCTTTTGTGGTGAATTTTCTCCAAACCCTGCCAGACAAAGAAAACAATTACTTGATATCAGGAAATGAACAAAGTTGCTGATATGGTGGATAATGATCGATTTAACTTACTTCTCGAGCATTTGAGTCATGTCTGCATAGTCCTGGGGATCTTTTCGTCTCGAGTCTAAGACGGTTACTACTCCCTGCTCAAGCTTAATCTCTAGGAGAATATAGTGGAAGCTGTGCATGCATGCATAAGTCATCAATTACATTACCATAACCTGGACTAATAAGGGAAACCGAATATGCACAAGACAGTAACACTCACTTGAAGTTGTAAGGAAAGAGTATTATATGTTTGTTTTGATTTAATACCAACGGTCGTAGCAAGTTGGCCTCGGCTTCTTTGGCATGTTTTTCAACCGTATATGCATCTATGAGATTTGTGTTAATGAACCCAATATCACCGATTTGTCTTTTCTTCAATTCGGCGATCTTCAATCTGCATAATATAGTGAGGATAATTATAAATACATGCAATGAAAGAGCTGACCTATATAGAGAGACTTAATGACAGAAGTAGTAGTACTTACAGATAGTAGCAAGTGATCGTTGATTTATCGAGGGCCTTTTGATTGAAAAACTGGAAGAACTCCTCAAATGGAACATTCAGCAGTTCAATTCCAACGAGGTCATGCTCCGGTTTAATTCTCAGCGTCAAAGTATTCATCCCATCAGACTCTCTGCAGGTTTTCATGTACCAATCATGTAATCTTCGCATCATCGTTGTTAGAGATCTTTCATCTTTGACGAGAGGCTTCCCGTAATGGTATTTGTGTTCGTCCACCTCCATGATTTCATAATGTACATCGTCGGGCAGGTAATCTCCAATATTGCTATAACCGGGCACAATCCTCGGATCATTAGCGACGATGTCGCTAGACACCTTGAGCGGGGGGCACGATTGGTTCGCTTGTTCGCCGAGCTGGGCAATTTTTTTCCCAGCTCGTCGTTCTTTTAACCTTTGATCACTAACAGTACTTCCCGACCGCTCCGCTTCGGCAAAAGTCTTTGCAAGAATGCGCTCATAGTTGCCTCTCGGCGGAGACTTTGGTGGTTTTGTCAGGGCAGCCAGAGTGCGCTTTGCTTTCACCGGATCTACCTTCTCCTCCGGAGGTGGATGTTTCTTTGCTTTCACCCCTTCAAAGAAGTTCGTCACTTCGGCTCGCACGATCTTCGTGGTTTCCTCCTCGGTCCTCTCGTATGGTAACTTCTCTGGAGTCTTCAGAGAAGGACCAAATCTGTATTGCCTCCCACCTCTAGCAGTTGTACTGCTAGACGCCGGCAGAGCAGACGGAGCGGCTGCAGCTGTCTTCTTTCCTTGCTTACGAGGAGGAGGAGAAGGACTACGACGCACCGGAGCAGCCGGAGCGGCGGCGGGTCTCTTCCGCCCTTGCTGACGAGGCGGAGAAGGAGGAGGCTGGCTGCTCTGGCACGCCGGCGCAGGCGGAGAAGGAGGCGGAGTGCCGCCACGCGCCGGAGAAGGAGGCTGAGTGCCCTGATCACTCGCCGGAGGAGGAGGCGGAGTGCCGCCACGCGCCGGAGAAGGAGGCTGAGTGCCCTGATCACTCGCCGGAGGAGGAGGCGGCAGAGTGCCCTTACTCGCCAGAGGCGTCCAGTTCGGAAGGTTAATGAGCTCCTTCCGCCATAGGCACGGAGTCTTCAGAGCTAAACCCAGCTGAGTCTCCCCTTCACCGGTAGGGTGGTCAAGCTGGAGGTCCTCAAATCCCTCCGTTATTTCATCCACCATCACCCTAGCATATCCTTCTGGAATCGGCCGGCAGTGGTAGGTTGCGCCGGGTTTAGGAGGTAAAACAGAGCCAACAGCCACCTTGACTTTGAAGTTCTGCCATTGCGCCATAAGGTGGCAATGTTGAGACTCCGTGATAGCATCCATGGGGTAGCTAGCAGGAGCCGGCAAGACATGCTCCGGCTGAAGCAGCTCGGTGGAAGCCACGCTGCTTCTCCGCTGAGATGGCGGGGTAGTTTCGGCATGTCGATTGCCGTCTCGTTCCTCTAGCGCTTGAACCCTTTCGTGCAGCTTCTGAATTTGGGTCTGCTCCATTTTTTTCCTCCTCTCCTGGCTTTTGTAACCGCCTGCGTCCGGAAAACCAGTCTTCCATGGAACGGAGCCTGGCGTGCCTCGTGTCCATCCAGGGTGCTCAGGATTCCCGAGGGCCATTGTGAGCTCGTCGTTCTCTCTGTCTGGAACGAACGTCCCTTCCTGCGCTGCATCGATATATTGCTGAATCTTCTTGACTGGTATTCTCAAAAACTCGTTCGTCCAAACGCACCTCCCTGATACAGGGTCCAATTTTCCGCCAGCCCCGAAGAACCAAGTCCGGCAACGGTCTGGCCAGTTCATTGTCTGTGGTTCGATCCCTTTTTCAAGCAGATCATTCTCAGCCTTGGCCCACTTAGGCCGGGCTTTGAGGTAGCCACCTGACCCCGTGCGATGGTGAAGCTTCTTCTTCGCAGCATTCTTCTTGTTTGTCGCTGACATCTTCTTACTCTTTTCTGATGTCTTGTGGGCCACAAGTGCGGGCCAGTGATCTCTGATCTTCTCATACCGGCCGATGAATTCTGGTGTCTCTTCTTTGTCGACAAACGTTTTCAGCTCATTCTTCCACCTCCTGAATATGTCTACCATCTTCTTAAGAGCATGAGACTTGATTAATTGCTCTTTAACTGGCTTCTCCGGATCCTCCTCTGGCGGTAGGGTGAAATTTGCCTTCAGCTCAGTCCAAAGATCATCTTTCTGCATATCATTGACATAAGACACCTCAGGGTCTTCCTTCTTAGGCTTATACCATTGGTGGATGCTGATCGGGATCTTGTCCCTAACAAGAACCCCGCACTGAGCAGCAAATGCTTCCTTTGTCCGGATGGGTTCAATCGGTTGGCCGTCGCGCGCGATTGCTGTGATCTCAAACCTTTCATCCGAACGCAACTTTCTCTTCAGGCCTCGTCTCTTTACCGAAGTTGTGCTTGATCCGGAGGGCTAGAAAAAAGAAGAAAGACGAGAGTTAATTAATATGTGTACATACCAAAACAATGAATGCATCAATTAGCTAGTCATCACAGGCTTAACTAATATATTTACCTGGCCGGACTCTGTTCGGTCACCGGAGCCATCACCACGGGCTCCTTCTTGCACCAGCATTGGGTCACCGGAGCCATCATAATCATGTCTTTCCTCCTCCACTCTTCGATCACCGTAGCCTGCTTCTTCACCCTGTTCTTCCAGACCATCATTGTCGTTAAGATACGACAAGATATCACCTCCGGCTAAGTTTATGTCCCCCAACACCTCTTCTACTTGCTCGTCTCGTCCGTGCTCCATTGTTTCTGCAAATATTACAACATGGAAATTATTACACAAACATGACAGCATGTGGATATATTAGTGCAAACGTAGACCTAGCTTATTCCGGGTTTGGGGTGGCCTCGGCAACGCTTCAAGGGTAGGGGCGCGGCGGGAGGGGGTAGGAGACCGACATCGTTTTTTTCTAGGGTTTGGGTGTCCTTGAGAGTTTTGGTCGAGCGAGAGGGCCCGGGGGTGCTCCCGTGGTATAAGTTATCACGGTCGAAGTTATCCGGGAGGGGTTTATCCGGGAGGGGGAGGCAACTGGCGATGAAAACTGAAACTTTTCACAAGTGTTTGTTATATAGTCCGACGTCCCCCCCTCATGTCGAAGTTATCGGGGAGGGCCTGGGTAGATCGACAACGACGACGCTCTTTTTCTAGGGTTTGGGTGGCCTCGATAGTTGGTCGGGCAAGTGGACCACCTCTCTCTCATGCATGTCCGACGTCCCCCCTCATGTCAAAGTTATCGGGGAGGGGGTAAATTTTACAAAGTTTTCATACAATCAAAGAACTCTATATATATCATCATCATCTATCATCACAATCAAAGAACTCTATATATCATCATCATCATCATATCATTTACAAAAAAATTCTAAAGAAAAAATAATCTATATATCACAATATCAATATTTTCTATATACATACATCCATACATACATACACATACATATACATCTACATTAATTATATGTATATGAACAAAAAAATACTAATTCTATGAACATAAAAAGGTCTATGAACAAAAAAACATCACATCAATATTTTCATCCATCCATATATACATACATACATACATATATATACATCTACATTATATATGAACAAAAAAATACATAAACTTTACTAATAAAAAAAGGCAGCGGGCCGGGGCGGCGGCAGCTCACAGCGTGGGTGGCGACGGCAGGGGCGGGGCAGGGCGCGGGCTCTGGGGCGGTGACGTACGGCGACGACGACAGCGGTGGCGGGGCAGGGGCGCGGGCTCGGGAGCGGCGACGACGACGGCGGGGGCGGGGCAGGGCGCGGGCTTGGGGGCTTTGACGACGACGATGACGGCGGGGGCGGGGCAGGGCGCGGGCTCGGTGACGGCGACGATGACGGCGGTGGCGGGGCAGGGCGCGGGCTCGGCGACGGCGGGGCTCGGTGACGGCGACGATGACGGTGGGGGCGGGGCAGGGCGCGGGCTCGGTGACGGCGACGACGACGGCGGTGGCGGGGCAGGGCGCGGGCTCGGTGACGTCGACAACGACGGCGGGGCCAGGGCAGGGCGCGGGCTCGGCGACGGCGCGGCGGAGGGTCCGGGGCACGGGCGCGGGCTCGGCGACGGCGCGGCGGAGGGTCCGGGGCACGGGCGCGGGCTCGGCGATGGCGACGGAGGGGGAGGGGCAGGGGCGCGGGCTCAGGGGCGGGGCGGCGACGGCGTCGGGGCAGCCTGGCGGCGTCGATGTGCTCGGCGTCGTCGGGGCAAACTGCAGATGAACTCTGAAAAATTTACTAAGTGTTTGCTTATATAGCAAAGCCATTGGTCCCGGTTCGTGACACCAACCGGGACCACAGGACATGTGCTGCCCGCATCGCGGCCAAAGTTTAGCCCCACCTCGCTAGTTGAGAGAGCTCGAGAGTGGTTTATAAGCGCTGTTGCGCCCACCCTCTCGAGCTCCTCTCAACTGCAGGCTTTCGGGCCTAACCATACACTATGTGCCTGTGGGGCCTACTGGGCCACGTGCGGGCCTGAATCCTGGCCCATGGTTGGGTTTCTAGTCGTATTCAGGCCGTGGTGGCCCAGTAGATGGCACTTTTTTTCTTTGTTGCTTTATTTATTTTATTTTGTTTCTACTTACAACAAAATACTTACTGTTGCTATTTTTATTTATTTTATTAAAGTTTATTTTTTAATTCTTTTTGCTTTTAGGTCACAAAAATTATAAACTTTCTGTTAGTGCCTTTAGTTTTCAAATTTGAATAGTTTAAATTTGAATTCTTTGAAATTTGTGTGAATCACTAGTTTGTGATTAACTTTACTATGAAAATAGATTTTGGAGTGATTCTTTTTCCTGCTATTTAATATTACTGTGTTTTATGATTCTATTCAAAAACAGATTTTTTTATTTTAGTTTCTAACAAAAAAAATCTTTATGATAATGCTTTTTGCTATTAAAGTTTCTAACAAAAACATTCTTTATGAAAATTCCTTTTGCTATTGGAGTTTTATAAAAGATTTTTAGTTGATTCTTTTGGCTATTGAAGAATATTATAGTTTTGTTTTAGTTGATCATAACAGCATATTTTAATTGATTATTTTTAGTTCATTCTTTTTGCTATTAGTTCATGAGCTATAAATGACCCTGAAATCGAAAAGCACTACAAATGAACTCTGAAAAGGTTGAAAGTTGGCATGGTGTCATCATTTCACACACATAGCATGTGCTAAAAAGTTGAGAGGGTTACGGCAAAAACTGGATGCACTTCGTGTACAAAATGGACAATCTCTTCCGAAGTATCAAGGTGTCGAACGAAAACTCATCAGTCACAAAGGGATTTCATTTTTTTGAACTCCAGACTTTTTGTGTGTTCAAAATGCACCATTCAAAGCCACATCATCAATTTTCAACCCTTTCTGACTTCATTTGTTATTATTCATGCATTTACTGATTTTTCATGAGCTATATGACCGTGAAATTGAAAAGCACTACAAATGAACTCTGAAAAGGTTGAAAGTTGGCATGGTGTCATCATTTCACCCACATAGCATGTGCTAAAAAGTTGAGAGGGTTACGGCAAAAACTGGATGCACTTCGTGTACAAAATGGACAATCTCTTCCGAAGTATCAGGGTTTCGAACGAAAACTCATCAATTACAAAGGGATTTCATTTTTTGAACTTATTTGAACTCCAGACTTTTTGTGTGTTCAAAATGCACCATTCAAAGCCACATCATCAATTTTCAACCCTTTCTGACTTCATTTGTTATTTTTCATGCATTTACTGATTTTCATGAGCTATATGACCGTGAAATTGAAAAGCACTACAAATAAACTCTGAAAAGGTTGAAAGTTGGCATGGTGTCATCATTTCACCCACATAGCATGTGCTAAAAAGTTGAGAGGGTTACGGCAAAACCTGGATGCACTTCGTGTACAAAATGGACAATCTCTTTCGAAGTATCAGGATTTCGGACGAAAACTCATCTGTTACAACAGGCATTTCAAATGAACTACAAAAAGGTTGAAAGTTGGCATGGTATCATCATAATAGTTGTGGAGAGAAAGTCTTCACTTTTTCTTCGCTTGTGTCCTTTGCTTATTGCGCCGTAACCATGGATAATCTTCATCGTTTATCAGGATGCTTGGATCAGCCTTGACTTTGAAGGGAGGAATTTCATGAAACTTTTCATAATCTTCAGACATGTCTGTCTTACCCTCCACTCCCACGATGTCCCTTTTTCTTGAAAGAACTATGTGGCGCTTTGGCTCATCGTATGATGTATTTGCTTCCTTATCTTTTCTTTTTCTCGGTCTGGTAGACATGTCCTTCACATAGATAACCTGTGCCACATCATTGGCTAGGACGAACGGTTCGTCAGTGTACCCAAGATTGTTCAGATCCACTGTTGTCATTCCGTACTGTGGGTCTACCTGTACCCCGCCTCCTGACAGATTGACCCATTTGCACTTAAACAAAGGGACCTTAAAATCATGTCCGTAGTCAAGTTCCCATATGTCCACTATGTAACCATAATATGTGTCCTTTCCCCTCTCGGTTGCTGCATCAAAGCGGACACCGCTGTTTTGGTTGGTGCTCTTTTGATCTTGGGCGATCGTGTAAATTGTATTCCCATTTATCTCGTATCCTTTGTAAGTCAATACAGTCAAAGATGGTCCCCTAGACAACGAGTACAGCTCATCACAAACAGTGTTGTCACCTCTGAGACGTGTTTCCAACCAGCTGCTGAAAGTCCTGATGTGTTCACATGTAATCCAGTCGTCGCACTGCTCCGGGTGTTTGGAGCGCGGACTGTTCTTGTGTTCATCAACATACGGGGTCACCAAGGTAGAGTTCTGTAGAACTGTGTAGTGTGCTTAAGACCAAGAATATCCGTCCCTGCATATTATTGAGTCCCCTCCAAGCGTGCCTTTTCCAGTCAGTCTCCCCTCATACCGCGATTTAGGGAGACCTATCTTCTTAAGGCCAGGAATGAAGTCAACACAAAACCCAATGACATCCTCTGTTTGATGGCCCATGGAGATGCTTCCTTCTGTCCTAGCGCGGTTACGGACATATTTCTTTAGGACTCCCATGAACCTCTCAAAGGGGAACATATTGTGTAGAAATACGGGCCCCAGAATGACAATCTCGTCGACTAGATGAACTAGGACGCGCGTCATGATATTGAAGAAGGATGGGGGGAACACCAGCTCGAAACTGACAAGACATTGCGCCACATCACTCCTTAGCCTTGGTATGATTTCTGGATCGATCACCTTCTGAGAGATTACATTGAGGAATGCACATAGCTTCACAATGGCTAATCGGACGTTTTCCGGTAGAAGCCCCCTCAATGCAACCGGAAGCAGTTGCGTCATAATCACGTGGCAGTCATGAGACTTTAGGTTCTGGAACTTTTTCTCTGGCATATTTATTATTCCCTTTATATTCGACGAGAAGCCAGTCGGGACCTTCATACTGAGCAGGCATTCAAAGAAGATTTCTTTCTCTTCTTTCGTAAGAGCGTAGCTGGCAGGACCTTCATACTGCTTCGGAGGCATGCCGTCTTTTTCGTGCAAACGTTGCAGGTCCTCCCGTGCCTCAGGTGTATCTTTTGTCTTCCCATACACGCCCAAGAAGCCTAGAAGGTTCACGCAAAGGTTCTTCGTCACGTGCATCACGTCGATTGAAGAGCGGATCTCTAGCTCTTTCCAGTAGGGTAGGTCCCAAAATATAGATTTCTTCTTCCACATGGGTGCGTGTCCCTCAGCGTCATTCGGAACAGCTAGTCCGCCGGGACCCTTTCCAAAGATTACGTGTAAATCATTGACCATAGCAAGTACGTGATCACCGGTACGCATGGCGGGCTTCTTCCGGTGATCTGCCTTGCCTTTGAAATGCTTGCCTTTCTTTCGACATTGATGGTTGGTCGGAAGAAATCGACGATGGCCCAGGTACACATTCTTCCTGCATTTGTCCAGGTATATACTTTCAGTGTCATCTAAACAGTGCGTGCATGCGTGGTATCCCTTGTTTGTCTGTCCTGAAAGGTTACTGAGAGCGGGCCAATCGTTGATGGTTACAAACAGCAACGCGTGCATGTTAAATTCCTCTTGTTTGTGCTCATCCCACGTACGTACACCGTTTCCATTCCACAGCTGTAAAAGTTCTTCAACTAATGGCCTTAGGTACACATCAATGTCGTTGCCGGGTTGCTTAGGGCCTTGGATGAGAACTGGCATCATAATGAACTTCCGCTTCATGCACATCCAAGGAGGAAGGTTATACATACATAGAGTCACGGGCCAGGTGTTGTGATTGCTGCTCTGCTCCCCAAAAGGATTAATGCCATCCGCGCTTAAACCAAACCATACGTTCCTTGGGTCAGCTGCAAACTCAGCCCAGTACTTTCTCTCGATTTTTCTCCACTGCGACCCGTCAGCGGGTGCTCTCAACTTCCCGTCTTTCTTACGGTCCTCACTGTGCCATCGCATCAACTTGGCATGCTCTTCGTTTCTGAACAGACGTTTCAACCGTGGTATTATAGGAGCATACCACATCACCTTCGCAGGAACCCTCTTCCTGGGGGGTGTTGGGGAACGTAGCAGAAATTCAAAATTTTCCTACGTGTCACCAAGATCAATCTAGGAGATGCTAGCAACGAGAGGGGAGGAGTGCATCTACATACCCTTGTAGATCGCGAGCGGAAGCGTTCAAGAGAACGGGGTTGATGGAGTCGTACTCGTCGTGATCCAAATCACCGATGATCCTAGCGCCGAACGGACGGCACCTCCGTGTTCAACACACGTACGGAGCGGGGACGTCTCCTCCTTCTTGATCCAGCAAGGGGGGAGGAGAAGTTGATGGAGATCCAGCAGCACGACGGCGTGGTGGTGGAAGTAGCGGGATCCCGGTAGGGCTTCGCCAAGCGCAAGCGGGGAGGAAGAGGTGTCACGGGAGGGAGGGAGGCGCCAGGGCTTGGGGTCCTGCTCCCATGCGCCTCCCCACTATATATAGGGGTGGAGGGGGCTGGTTTCTTGCCCTCCAAGTCCATTGGGCGTTGGCAAAGGTGGGGGAAAGAAATCCCATCATTTCCCTTCCCCACCGATTGTTATCCCCCTTTTTTAGGGATCTTGATCTTATCCCTTCGGGATATGATCTTATTCCTTCTAAGGTGGGATCTTGGTGCGCCTTGACTAGGGGTGTGGGGCCTTGCCCCCACTACCCACGTTCATGTGGGTCCCCCATGCAGGTGGGCCCCACTTCGGAACCTTCTAGAACCTTCCCGGTACAATACCGAAAAATCCCGAACATTTTCCGGTGGCCAAAATAGGACTTCCCATATATAAATCTTTACCTCCGGACCATTCCGGAACTCCTCGTGACGTCCGGGATCTCATCCGGGACTCCGAACGACTTTCGGATTTCCGCATACTAATATCTCTACAACCCTAGCGTCACCGAACCTTAAGTGTGTAGACCCTACGGGTTCGGGAGACATGCAGACATGACTGAGACGACTCTCCGGTCAATAACCAACAGCGGGATCTGGATACCCATGTTGGCTCCCACATGTTCCACGATGATCTCATCGGATGAACCACGATGTCGAGGATTCAATCAATCCCGTATACAATTCCCTTTGTCAATCGGTACGTTACTTGCCCGAGATTCGATCGTCGGTATCCCAATACCTTGTTCAATCTCGTTACCGGCAAGTCACTTTACTCGTACCGTAATGCATGATCCCGTGACCAAACACTTGGTCACATTGAGCTCATTATGATGATGCATTACCGAGTGGGCCCAGAGATACCTCTCCGTCATACGGAGTGACAAATCCCAGTCTCGATTCGTCCAAACATTATAGTGTGGCATGAAACCCTGGTAAAGCAGGTGGGTGTGAAGGATTTTCCGGTCAGAGTAAGACTTCGTATTCCCACATGTAGGGCATGGACAACACATAAAACCATTCTGCTTGTTTGCCTCAGCCACTTCGAGAAAATCATGCACGCCCTTAATGTACTCGGAGGTGTGTCTGTCACCGTACATCCATTGCCGGTTCATCTGCGCGCATTCCGCTAAACCGTACAAATCTCAAGGAAAATGGAGCTTTGAGGTCGAGCTTCGAGAGGAGAAAGCTTAACTACTGTGGCTCGGGTATTTCATCGAACACCTCATGTGCATAGGAGGTGAGCTAGAGCACCACAAAGCCCTCCCCTCGCCGGCCAGAGAAAAACAGAGCACTGGAGTGCTCTGCTCGCGGGCGAGGGGTATATATAGGCACCTTATTGGTCCCGGTTCGTGGCATGAACCGGGAGTAAAGGGGCGCATTGGTCCCGGTTCGTGGCACCAACCGGGACTAAAGGGGGGGCATTGGTCCCGGTTGGTGCCACGAACCGGTACGCATGCCCCCCTTTAGTCCCGGTTGGTGGCACCAACCGGGACCAAAGGCCTTGTGCTGCCCCGCGTCAAAAGTTTAGTCCCACCTCGCTAGTTGAGAGAGCTCGAGAGTGGTTTATAAGCGCTGCTGCGCCCACCCTCTCGAGCTCCTCTCAACTGCATGCAGGCTTTCGGGCCTAACCGTTCTCTTTGCCTGTGGGGCCTACTGGGCCTTCTGCGGGCCTGAATCCTGGCCCATGGATGGGTTTCAAGTTGTATTCAGACCGCGGTGGCCCAGTAGGTGGCATAATTTTTTTCCCTGTTTTTTGTTTTCTTTTTTGCTTTATTTATTTTGTTTTGTTTCTACTTACAACAAAAAACTTATTTATTTTATTCCATTTTGTTTCTAATTACTTATGTATTTTACTTTATTTATTTTATTTTTATTTATTTTACTGCTGCTATTTTTATTTATTTTATTTAATATAGTTTATTCTATTTTATTTTATTAAGGTTTATTTATTTTATTTACTATAAAAAAATTAACATAGATGCGCCTATAGAGAAAATTCAACCTAAATTCATAATAAATTTCTATGAAATTCAAAAAAATTTACTCTGAATTTAGGTCAAATTCCCATGGCATCTATTTTCACTTTGAGAGGAGCTCAACAAGGCAGAGAAGGACGGGCTTATAAACCGGTGTAAGCGCCCTTCGGTTGGCGAGGTGGGACTAAACTCTGACCGCAACTAGGACCAACCCTTTAGTCCCGGTTTGTGGTATGAACCGGGACTAAAGGGTGAGCCTCTGGTCCCGGTTCAAGCCACCAACCGGGACCAATGGTGGTGGGCCGAGGCCCCATTGGTCCCGGTTTGTCCCACAACCGGGACCAAAGGGGCCGGACGAACCGGGACCAAAGCCCAGTTTTTTTACCAGTGTTATCTAATCCAGCACTCCTAGATAACTTGTTGGCGATTAAAACTACTCCCGAAAGCGGTGCTCACTGACTTGTCCGAACCAAAACAGCCAGTCCCGCCGGGTATCTTCTTCAGCAAGCAAAAGCGCAGGACTGACGGCGAGGTAAACGGCAAGAGCACGACCACGAAGGATGGATGATCCATCATTCCATCGGCCCGATCGGATGCCCGAAAACGAACCACGTTCTTCTTGCTCCCTAAGCCAAGAAGACGGGGGCTATAAAGGTCAATTCGCCCGCCCGCATCCCCTCTCCTTCCCCCGACCCGACCCCGAGCGCCCCAATACGGGATTACCCCCCTCGACACCTCCCGATTCGAATCCGCAGCCCCACAGAAATACAGAGAGGGGAACCAAATCAGACGCCGCCGAGCTCCCCCTCTCGATCTAGGGATTCCCCTCCCCCCTCCCGCCCCAAAACCCTAGAGGCGGGCGCATGGCGGACGACCACTACAGCTCCTCCGCCGCCTCCGCGCCGTCGCCGGCGGCGGCGGCGGCGGCCGAGGCCGCGGCGGTGGTGGGCTCCTCGGTGATCCCGATCGTCAACAAGCTGCAGGACATCTTCTCGCAGCTGGGGAGCAGCTCCACCATCGACCTGCCGCAGGTGGCCGTCGTCGGCAGCCAGAGCAGCGGCAAGTCGAGCGTCCTCGAGGCGCTCGTCGGCCGCGACTTCCTCCCGCGCGGCTCCGACATCTGCACGCGCCGCCCGCTCGTGCTCCAGCTCGTGCACCAGCCGCGCCGCCCCGCCGACGCCGACAGGGACGAGTGGGGCGAGTTCCTGCACCACCCCGGCCGCCGCTTCTACGAGTTTCCCGACATCCGACGCGAGATCCAGGTCCGCGCCCCCCTCCTTCCTGTCAATCCGTCCGTCTCCGCAGATGGAACGCGGGGCCCGACGGTAGCTAGGTTGATTTGGTCACGCGGCTGGTGTGCTCGCGGGCATGGTAGCTCTAGTGCTGCATTGCGGCCGATTAATTACCAGGGGTGCAGATGATTGTGTAGTTGCGGTGCTGGTGGTTGTTTGGACGAATCATGCCCAAGCTGGTGGCGGTTTTTGATGAGTATATTATTATGCTATAGCACAGCTGTTGCTGCCTTGCCAGATTTCTTGGGTCGGGAGATGATGCTTTTGGGTAGGCATTGTGGTAATTCCAGTTATTTGGCACCGTATCATGATTTGGTTGTGCTGATGTTAGGTCCATGCTGCTTTCTGTTAGTGGTTGTGGTTGTTTCTACAGCCTATGGCTTGCCCTCTTTTGGATTTATGTAGTGCCCTTTATGTATTGCTGCATTCTGGGGTATATAGTTTCCTTTGAACATTGAATGTCTTGACGGTATCCTCGAATGATAGTATTGTTTGGAAATTTATTATTGCTGTGTATATTCAGTGACGATGATCCAGCGGCTGATACTGTTCAATTACTCTAGCATTTGTTTGAAAGAATGTTGGAAAGTTTAGTGACAAATTATAATCTGGGGCAGAGAATCGTGTAGTGCACTGACTTTGTTTTAATAACTAGAATAATGGTAATACCTTTTAATGATAAAACTCAACATCGATGCAGGCAGAAACGGACAGGGAGGCTGGTGGTAACAAGGGCGTCTCTGATAGACAGATACGTCTGAAGATCTATTCACCAAATGTTCTCAACATCACTTTGGTCGATCTGCCTGGAATTACTAAGGTGCCAGTTGGCGACCAACCAACTGACATCGAGGCCAGGATAAGGACTATGATATTGTCATATATCAAGCACAAGACATGCATCATATTGGCTGTTTCTCCAGCAAATGCAGATTTAGCTAACTCTGATGCTCTTCAAATGGCTCGGCAAGCTGATCCTGATGGTATGTATGCCTCTCGAAGTCATGTGTTTAGTTTGATAGACCATTTCTATTAAGATGTAAATCTTACTTGGTGGATTCTTTGTTCATCTAGGTTCTCGAACAATTGGTGTTATCACAAAGGTTTGCCCCTGAAACTTAATATACTCCTTTAAATGTCACCCAACTTCTGATCTGTACTGCTCTTCTGTTTTCTTCCAGTTGGACATAATGGACAGGGGCACTGATGCCCGGAATTTTTTGCTGGGAAATGTCATCCCATTACGACTTGGTTATGTTGGCGTCGTAAACCGCAGCCAGCAGGTACTTTAGTTTGCAGCATGCTTGCTTAGTCTAAGGATTATGCATTGCTTTCTTTTGCAAGTTTGGTAGTGGCCTAATTTTGTGGTCGCTGTGCTCATTCTGTATAATACTCCCTCCGTTCCAAAATATAGTGCTTCCTCTATCCCCGTGCTTCAACTTTGACCAAAAATTTAACAAACAAGACCGATTGCGGCGGGAGCAGAAGTTATACCAGTGAATTCGTATTCAAAAGAAGTTTTCAATTATATAACTTTTTCTCCCGCCGCAATCGGTCTCGTTGGCTAAATTTATGGTCAAAGTTGGACCTCGGGAAACGCGGGCGCACTATATTTTGGAATGGAGGGAGTAACAAAGAACTTCAGATGGAGTAATTTACTAATTTTGTGTTATTGCGGACTGTTGCCTGTCGATAAATAGTTGTTAACAACCCTAACTAACTTAGGTGAACTTAACACCTGATGTAAAAAAAATGGCGAACTTAACACCTGATGTAAAAAAAATGGCGAACTTAACACCTATTTATATGTACTCCCTCCGTTTCTAAATATAAGTCTTTTTATAGATTTCAATAGGAACTACATACGAATGTATATAAACGCATTTTAGAGTGTAGATTCACTCATTTTCCTCCGTATGTAGTCCACATTGAAATATCTAAAAAGACTTATATTTAGGAACGGAGGGAGTATTAAAGATCATTTTCAGAATGCTGTGCTAGTAAGTATTAATCATAGGAATGTCTTGACAGTAATTTGTTATTGCACAGCACTGTCTTTGGTGATATAAAAGTTTTTGCCCTTTTCATTTATATAGTTTTCTAATGTATATTGTGCTAAATGATGTAGGATATCAATTCAGATGTCAGTGTCAAGCAGGCTCTGGCCCGAGAAGAAAGTTTCTTCCGTTCTCATCCGGTATGCTGCAGTGAAGTTCACTGTTTCTTCAGTTTGTGTTCTTTTTATTTCATCATTCTGAAATGTAACTCCTTTCAGGCATACAACGGTCTTGCTAAGCACTGTGGGATACCACAGTTAGCAAAGAAGCTAAACCAGGTATTTTGGTGAAGCGGATGTTTGTTGTATCCCATGTTATATGACTTTCAGATTTCTGCTGTGATTTAACTAATAATACATCTACATGGTTTCAGATCTTGGTCCAACATATAAGAACTATTCTGCCTGGACTGAAGGCACGCATAAGTTCTCAATTAACAGCTATTGCTAAGGAGCATGCCTTTTATGGTGACCCAGTCGAGTCCAAGGTCTGGTGAATTAATTTTATTTGGTCAAAGTGATAAGAAACATACACCTTTTGTTAACATTTGTATATGAGTAGGTTTGGTTAGCAGCTAGTAAAATCTGGTTGCTTAATCTTGCTTCTGTTATTCTTTTGGTCTTTGCCTTGATGATCAATCCCTATGTTTCATCATTGCAGGCTGGGCAAGGCGCTAAGCTTTTGAACATTCTAGCTAAATACTGTGATGGTAATATCTGAACCACGACCACTTTCCTGGCTCCTTTGCTTCAGTCATGTATATTATGCTATATTTCCTTATTTGTAAATGTAAATAACATGTTTGTGCTGCAGCTTTCTCGTCTATGGTAGAAGGAAAAAACGAAGATATATCAACAATCGAGCTTTCTGGTGGAGCAAGAATTCACTATATTTTTCAATCTATCTTTGTCAAAAGTTTAGAGGTTTGTAATTTTGTTGCCGAATCTTCCGTTATGCTACATCGTAGCATTCATCATATCCATTATCATTAAGATCTAAGCTCTGTCTTTTATAGGGTGTTGATCCTTGCGAGGATGTCACTGATGAAGATATCCGCATGGCTATACAGAATGCAACTGGTCCTAGGAGTGCTTTGTTTGTACCTGAGGTATGATGCACTTGTGCCGTTCGTGTAAGAATTGTGTTAATATGTAGATGGTTTGGATACTGGTCATTTGAGCTGATAATAATTCATTGTGCTAAAAATTTGTCAGGTGCCATTTGAAGTCCTTGTGCGCAGGCAAATCAGCAGATTGCTTGATCCAAGTCTTCAGTGTGCAGATTTCATATATGAGGAACTGGTTAAGGTATGTCAGTCCAGCTGTAAAATCTTGGAAACTGAAATTTAAGCATCTATTTGGTTAAATTTGCACATAACGTTAAATAACTTTCAACTTTCTATATTTTATTACTTTTCTTGCTAACTTCTGTTCTGCTGTAGATGAGCCACCGTTGCCTTTGCAATGAGCTGCAGCAGTTTCCTATACTCAGAAGGAGCATGGATGAAGTAATTGGGAAGTTCCTACGGGATGGGCTTAAGCCGGCACAAGATATGATAGCACACATAATTGAGATGGAGGTAAACACTGTCTTGCCTTATAAGGATTCTACTAACAAACACGTATGAGAATTGACCCTATTTGACTTGAGCTTCTGTATACAGTGATGAAAACACCTCCACAATTCTGTGTCTCTTATTTGATAGCCCCAACACCGATTATTTTGTAAAATTATTGCGAGTCTCTGCTCTGATTAATTTGTCCCCTTTGTTATTCCTTCTTTGTTCTGATATCTGGTCTTTTTTCATTATTTTTACTTGAGATGATATTAACTGTGCAGGCCGATTACATAAACACATCTCACCCAAGTTTCATCGGTGGCAGCAAGGCTGTAGAACAAGCACAGCAACAAGTTAGAGCCGCTAGATTGCCTGCAACAGTGGTTAGAAGAGTATGTATATGTTTTCAAGTATTAGATAAGTAATTTATGCAAGTGATGCTTTGCAAATGAGTTTTTTTAACTGATACACACTGCTTCCATTTCTTACTGACATGTACTGTCAGAACTTGGAATTAGAAGAAGACTTAATTAGTGATGCCTTTGCATATAGTGTTACTTATATACGATGGCAAGATTCCTATCAATATATAGCTAAACTGGAAATTATTCAATAAATGTTACTACTATGTTAATTTTTTCATTAGAATGATCTCAATGCAATTCATGATGACCCTGTTATGCTCCACCACAGTGGATATCATCACATCAACATGTCAGTGTCAAACCATTTATATCATTTGGAGAAGGCGTGGATGCCACGCCAACTCTAGCTGTACATGTTAGAACTTCTGGTGCTATATAAGGATTTTTGGCATGTGATTTATATTTTTGGCTCTCTTACTTAGTTATGCCCTTGTCACTCACGAGCTACATATGTAATTCGAGCCAGTCCACATTTTTTGAGCTACACCCTAGTATGTAACAGTACTACATTGCAGGATGGAGTAGATGCAGATAGGCCACAGGCTTCTGAAAAAACCCAAAAAGCACGTGCATTATTGGGTAGAACTACTGGTGTAAATGGAGTTATCACCGACCAGATCCAGGTTTTTTGCCTTGCTACTTTTTAATCAGTAAGGTTACTATTGTTTTGGTGAAGTGTTTCTGAGATTATGTTCCTTTGCTGTTGTGGTAATTATTAGCAGGGTGTCCGATCTGCTGCTGAGGCAGAGAGACCAGGATCTTCAGGTAAGGAGTGTTACAAATGCTATGTATTTTTTGATTATGTATATGCTATTATATTGGAGTGCAGTAGGTCAGCTTAGTGTTTATTTTTGGAAGAGTAGTACAATTTCACCTCAGCCCATTTTACTTGAACCACTTGTCTTCCAGGTAGTGGAAGCACTTCTTTTTGGGGCTCAATATTCACCTCAAGCGAAGACCGTGCACATTCTTCAGCAAGAGGTAGCTCAACAAACAAATCTTATGCTTCAGCTACTCCCAACCTGGAACAGTCATTCTCTTCAATACAGTTAAAAGAGGTGAGCTGTCTTATTCATGCTCTTCTAGTTTTTCTGTCAGTGTTATTTGAACGTGTTAAGTGATTGACGGAGACCATTGTGCAACAGCCACCGCTAGTCCTCAAGCCTTCAGAAAGTCATTCTGAGCAGGAGGACCTTGAAATAGCAATCACAAAATTGCTGCTGCAGTCATACTACAATATAGTCAGGAAAAATGTTGAGGATTTCGTGCCAAAAGCAATCATGCATTTTCTGGTATGTTTCTTGTAACTCAACATTTACTTAAGAGTGCATACTGTACCTATTTTTGTGGGCACAACATATCTATTATAAGTTTCTAACGGCTTATGTTTATGGATAAGTATGATCGTGTACGATCTTTGTGCTATTTCCTTAGTTGCATAGTAGGCACAGATAAGGGAGAGTGCATAAATCTTAAAACCAGCAATGTTCAACTACTGCCAAGCAAGGTTCAACACCATTAGTAGGAAGCATTATCAAACACTTTTAAGCACGTTTATTATTGTGGGTTTGCAGCATGATTAAATTTTCCTCTCGCTTTAAGCAATTGTTTTACTAGTGAGCTTGATTGCATTTGGCAGATTGCTGTAAAACACATTCTTGTTTAGACAGAGGTGGATTTGATCAGATCTCTTCCATCCTTTCTTTTCCTTACTCCTAACGCAGTCCCTAGTGGCAGGAAGCTGCACAGAATGCCAAGTGTATTTTTTGTTCTTCATTCAGTTCAGTTTGTTAAGCGATTGATTGTCTTGCAGGTTAATCACACGAAAAGGGAGCTGCATAATTTCCTTATAACTACCCTTTATAGGTGAGGAAGACACTTTGTACTCTTGAAATTTTGAATGACGTCTGGTGAACAGAGCAAAATTAGTTGCTGTTGCTGCTGTACATTATAGTTATTGATACTTCCGTATATACCAATGCAGAGAAGAGCTCTTTGGGGACATTCTCAGAGAACCTGACGAAATAACTACAAAGAGGAGGCAGATACGCGATACTCTTAAGGTCCTTCAGCAAGCCTACAAAGTATGTTTCCGCAACTCGTCGGATCTCCATCTAATTATGTCATTCTCTATACTTGATCTGACCTGTTTTGTGCCTTGTGTTTCTTGATGCAGACTTTGGACGAGATACCGCTTGAAGCGGAGACAGTCGAGAGAGGCTATTCCCTGGATTCTGATGCGACGGGTCTACCACGGGTCCATGGGGTTTATGATGGAAGTTCACCATATTCGACTCCGAAGCAAACAAGGCCTAGGAAATCAAGCCACTCCGGGGAGCAGCAACAACCTTTCAGTGGCAATGGGTTTTGATATTGCCTTTCACGATCATCCCCTGGATTAGTAGTGATTTGAGCCAGCGGATGTGCTGGTAGCAACACATCATTCCGCCTTGGGTCTGTCAGTTCGGTACCCAATAGATATATGTTCTTTTTTCTCTAGCCATTGCTATTCTTTTTAGTGTTGCGCCCAACGAAAGCATTGGCGTGGTGCCAAATTTTTGCCATGTGCCCTCTTGTACAGTATATCACTGCCCAATCATTTCGACTTAAAATGAAACCGGTGATGGGTATAGATTTTTTTGTTAAAAACCCATGGAAGAAGCTATGGGAACCTTTAGTTTTAGTGCCGAGTACTTGTATCTAAACACGGTTGGTTTTGCCGTGATAAGTCTGACATGGTTCTTCTTAAGATGCGAAGAGGTTGTGCTACATGAATATGTTTTTTGTGTGCATCGGATTGATATTTTCGTTGCCCCATTATCTTGATGATTGTCGCAGCATTCCATGATTGCTCTGCAGCACTCCATGATTGCTCTTTTTGGGGACAGTTTTCTGATGAGAACGTGCGTTTCTTTTTGCTTTTTACACTGGACTATGAATCCACCCCCTCTCCTTTTGATTTCCTCGTTTGATGAATTCTGGGTACCAAATAGATCATGCGATTAAACGAATGTAATAGAAAAATTGGCACATGGCCCCCCTTCCACTCAGAAGATAAAGCATCTCCAATAGCCGCCCTATAATAGGGCTTAACTACTTCTGAGAGCATTTGTAAAAATTATGGGCAGCCCAATAAAAGGCTTCAAGTAATGCAAATATATGGTACTTCCGCGGATGCCGTAAACCCTTGTCGGCCGGCCACCGCCCATCCGTGCCTTACCCCGCAACGATCGCCCTTGCTCCTGCCCTCCTCGCCATGTTCGGCAAAGCCTCGGCTTCTTCTGCTGCCGCCAGATTCGCGGCTCCACAACTGGCCATCGTGCCAGAATGGAGGCGCCTCCGCCGCCGCCGAAGATCATGATTCTCTTTCTCATTTTATGCTTTCTTTCAATTGTAGCTCAACATGGCTCACACCTTGTTCCGCGGTCGAGGAAAGAATGGGGACAAGAAGAAAGGGAAGCCCTTTACTTTGCACCATTTTTGGACCGAGCTTGAGAATGAAGAGAAGTGGAAGAACCGAAAAGTATATGAAATTCCAAATAGGCGAAAAGAGTTCGGGTGTGCATGATGATGATGACCATGCATCAAGCGGGGAGGAAAGGAAAATGATCCCCACCCCTAACTCAGTGGCTAAGCCGAGAAGGTATATGGAAATAAAAATGCCAAAGAAAAGGGAACAAATGCCGGAGATAATGATGTGAAAGAAGGCTAGGAAGCCATCGTTGTTGCAAGAAAGGAGCATGCCGAGGAGAAGAGACTCTTGAAGATGAAGGAAATAGAGGAGAAGGCTGCGGCCGAGCTATGGAAGACGGCTAACGAGGAGAGGCTAGCGACAACCAAGGAGAAGAGGGCGACAACCAAGCAACACAAGGTGGAGCTAGAGGAGAGGAAGGTGGCGCCTGAGGATCTCAAGGCGACTGAGGAAGTCCATGGACGCAAGTGGTCTTGACACGAAGCAAAAGGCTTATGTTGAGCTATGTAAAGATCAAATGTTGGCGAGGAAGTCCATGTGATGATGATGATGATGATGAACATGAACATTATGGGTGGCGGCATGGGAGGTGCGATGGGTGGCGACATGTGAGGTGCATTGGGAGGAATGTGAGGATTCATAAGTGGTTTGATGAGCGTAATGGAAGATGGCACAGGAAGCATGAGAGGCAACATGAGTGCCTTGGGAGGTGGTGGCATGGAAGGCATGGGACACTTTGGTACAATCCATGGCAAAAATATCCATCGGATAATTACAGATACCATATCAGATAATTCAAAATTCGTATCCGCAATCATATCCGTTGGAATTATCCGTAGTATTTACATTCCTACTTTTGGCGAGCTAGCAGGCGGTCGAGTGGAGCGAGGGAACCAGTTAAGTAGCTAATTTGTTGCAGTCGACTTAGAGTATGCACGATTTTTGGCGTCTAAAGCGCCGAATAGCACTGCAGCGATGTTCTTCTTAGCTTGGGTGGTTCTCGTCAACAGCAACTTGTTGGGGTTAAGGGTTATTATTTTTCTGTCTTATAAAACCCGTTATGTTACACTACATGTGTATCTTTCTTATATGAATAAAGTACTATGTTTGAGTAGGGTGTTTTGGAGGTCGGCCTTCATGGAGGCCGGAATAAAAAAAAGGAAAAATTTGCACAAAAAACATGTACTAAAATTCGAATTTCACTTTTTGAAGTGCATATATGTACAATCTCAGGATGAAATAACTTGAAATGGAAGTTGTTCCAAAAAAAAAACCGTGGACTTTTAGGATGAATAGTGCATGTACTAAAAGGCCGCATATTTGTTTTTATCTAGCACTTATTTTAATGTATTTCATTCTGAAAATTTACACATTTGTACGTTATGTCAATTATATGTGTATTTTCTCGCAAAAAAAGTATGTGTATTTAAAAAAATATATTTATGTGAATTTTGATCATTTCAAATTCAGGCCGAGCTCCAATCAGCATATTCAAGTTTGTTTGTGTTTTCAAGAAGAAGAAGAAAAAAAACCACACTCACATAAAACCTGTGACACCACACCGGACCAGAGGCCACCAGCATCCCTCGTCTTTAATGGCCTCCTCATCAGCAGCGGCCGTGCCCTGCAGATTCCTGTCCCCGCTAGCCACCACCTCCCGCACTCTGCTATCATCTATCCTACCCACACCCGCGACAACGAGGAGGAGGCCGCTCCTCTCCTCCACCACCGCCATTTGCGCCGCCGCCATGGCCGCCTCCGGCAAGGCCGGCCCCGCTTCTTGCAAGGTCGTGGACTCCCACCTCCACGTCTGGGCCTCGCCGCTGCAGGTAAAAAAAAAGGCACCCCCACGGACGGACGTACACCAATTCCCAATCGTTGGCACTTTCCCTTGATGAGATTTATGTGGTCGTGCAGGCTGCCGAGGGTTACCCCTTTTCCCCGGGCCAGGAGCCGACGCTCCGGGGTGATGTGGACTTCTTGCTCGAGGTCTCCACTGTTCCTGTTTGCTTGTGGAAGTAGCTTTGGATGGTTCATTGAAAGAAAGTAGTCAGTAGATGGATATGATGATAGTAGATCGCATCCTGGCATGATTTAATTTTCTCTGATAACCGGGGCAGGGTTGCGGACTTGCGGTAGTGCTGGTTGTTTGCCTGAACAAATGCATATGCCGCAGGGCCCCTCTTTTTTTTGTTCCATGGGCTGTGTGTGCGTTGAGTGCGGCATTGTAACTGTTCGATGAAATGCGTGAACCAAATGTGAGCTATAGGGAGTTAAATTTGAGAATTCGGTTAGGTCCAGCCACAGTTTAACTCCTCAAATTTATATGGAGTTAGTATAAGAAGGCATATAAGCAGTTAAATTGATCGGCTAGAGATGCACTAAAGTACTACTGGAGCTTGTGAATTTAACGAGGAAAAGAAACACCCAATGCCCCCTTCCCAATTTCTGTGTATCGAGTATCGACAGGACCTCTGTTTCTTAGCTGCTAACTGTGTGTTGCAAATATTAGTTCCAACATGCGTTTCATATTTCTTTATCCCGGCACTTCTTTTCTATTGAACTGTTGAGACGTGAGACTAATTATGCCGGTCAGATTATTATTTTAAACTTTGTTTCTCTTTCCCCTAGTGTATGGATGAAGCTGGAGTTGACGGCGCGCTCATTGTTCAACCTATTAATCATATGTTTGACCACTCTTTAGTAACTAGGTAAACTTTTCTTGCATCCATATGAACTCAACTAGTCATATGATTTGTATCTATATGAAAAGTTCAGTGGAATTCCCGCTTTGATATGTCTCAGCATTATAATTTTTCTCTGTAGTGTGTTGAAGAAGTATCCATCAAAATTTATTGGTTGCTGCCTTGCAAATCCTGCGGATGACGGGAGCGGCATTAAACAGCTTGAACATCTGATTGTGCAAGTACAATCTTTTTGAACTTTCTGAGCATAATAAAATGTCCATCCTACTTCTAACATGCATTTCATTTGCTTCTCCAGGAAAAATACCGTGCTGTCCGCTTCAACCCGAACTTATGGCCTTCAGGTCAAAAGGTTTGCACATGTGCAACTATGCATCATTGTAGAAGCAGCTTTCTTGTACTTCTGAATTTTGCTTTACGAGCATACATGACTGTGAACACAAAATTTATCATTAATAGATGACTAATGAGGTCGGGAGGTCATTGTTTGCTAAGGCTGGAGAACTTGGAGCACCAGTTGGAATAATGGTGATGAAGGTAAAAGAAGCATTCCTATAGTACATGCATGTGTACTCAAAATATGTAATGGCTGCAACTGAATTTTATGTTTCATATTAATATTATGTGTTTCTGCTGCAAATTTGCTAGTGGTAATAAACTTTGTAAATACAAAAAACAATTAACAGCTTGACAGAAGATAAGTTCACATCATGGGCTCCAATAAGGTTCCAGGCAGAAAAATTGCACGCTTGAGATCATTGTTGTGTCACTAAGCAGCTAGAACTGATGCAATATTAAAAGTTAGTTACGGTTATGTATTAGTATCCAGTGAAATATAAATCCCCTGCTACTTCGTAAAAAAATACATATCTTCTGTTCCATGAACTTGATGTTTTCCTATTCTTTTTTGTTGTTTGTTCATCCAGGGGATCAGTTCATATATTCAGGAAATAGAGGAGCTGTGTACGGATTATCCTGCAACTACTGTTATATTTGATCATATGGCTTTCTGCAAGCCACCAACGTAAGTTTGTATGTCTGCTTGTTCATAAACTGGAAGAATGTAATTTTGACCATGTTGTCGTCTATATTAACTTCTTCTACATCGACTTGCAGGAATGATGATGAAGAAAAGGCATTCTCTTCATTTCTAAACTTATCCAGATTCCCACAGGTACCTTTCTTAATTCTGTTCCCTTTTACAGGTAACTCAACTACTACTCTGGTTTATATTCTTGCATGATTATGAATAGTTTCTGAAAAAGAAGTCTTGCGCAAGTTGGCTATTTCCAGTATTTATCTTCTCTTATGCAGGAATATTTCCATTATATGTCAAGGCTAGTATTCAGTTTCTAGTACTAAGAATTAAACCAAAGAGATAGAATAATGTCTGGTGCCTGAATGAACAGAAGTTGCTTGGCTACATTACTGTGTTTGGTTCTTCTGTTCAGTGTCACCCTGTTAACACTGATGCAATGACGCATTACTTGACTTCAACAGGTTTACGTCAAATACAGTGCTCTTTTCCGGATCACAAGAGAAGCTTATCCGTATGAGGACACGTCTCAGCTTCTTTCTCGGGTGATCTCCAGCTATGGAGCTAACCGAATAATGTGGGGAAGGTGAGTTCAATCAGCGCATCAATGGGAGTTTCATTGCATCAGACTATTTTCACTATACGTCTATACCCCCATGAGCGTGATGGTATGTCCTGGGATTCTTTTTTGCAGTGACTTCCCCTACGTCGTTCCTGAATGCGGCTACAAAGGAGCAAAGGAGGCAATCTCTCATGTCGCTGGCAAGGTGGCTGTTTCGTCTTCAGATCTGGAGTGGATTTTAGGCAAAACAGTAAGCCAACTATTTCAAGGTGCATGGGTTACTCCATGAGGGAGATGTAGCATGGCAGGCATGACAGTGTTGCGGCTTAGTTTGGTATTGTTCAGTTTAGACATCCTTGTTTGAAAGGGGGAAGGATCTAGCTAGTTTGGTATTGTGCAGTCTGAGAGTCATGTTCAAGTGTGTACCCTGTCTTCAGAGGTTTAATAAATCCAAATAGTTCTTCCTACTGCGAACCTTTCTGCTCCCCCACAAGAGTACATAGTACTATATGGAAAATAATGACTTGTATCACAAGAATAGACCAGATTTTTCTTTTTTTAAATGAAACCGGTGATGGGTATAGTTTTTTTTTAAAACCCATGGAAGAAGCTGTGGGAAACTTTAGTTTTAGTGCCGAGTACTTGTGTCTGAACACTGCTGGTTTTGCCGTGATAAGTCTGACATGGTTCGTGTGAAGACGTGTGCTACTGCTACATGAATACCATGTTTCCATTACAGCATTATTAGTACGTTGATGAGATTGATGATTAGTATTGCGACTCTAATTGCAAAGTTTATGACACAATTCCTGTTGGAGCTTAGCATGTGTTCTCCATGATTCCTCTTTTTCTGGACACAATTTAATGAACTTTTCAGGTGCAAACATACGTTTTCTTTACTCTGGAGATATTTTCAGTTAACTCAAACGGCTAGCCAAATCATTGGCTCGCGCCATGCACATGCCTCCGCGCGGCCAAGAAGCAATGCCTTGATTCCCCCCCCCCCCCCCCCCCCCCCCCCCCCCGTTGCCGGAGATGCTCGCCGGTATCCCACCTTCCTCCCTTTCTCTCTCGTTCTCTCACTCTCTGTGAAGAAGAACAGAGATAGGTGGTTTTTGTGCAGCTCAAGTTCTGCTGCGTTTTCTGTTAGCTTTATTCTTGGATCGACAGGAAAAACGGATCGAGGACCACCCCCTCTACTGGATCGTGCCATCCCACGATCAGGGGCGCGAGCTCGCCGTGAACTACGGCCTCGGGAGTGCACAGACTGCGTCCTCAGGCTTAACTGAAACTGAACACCGAACACAACTGCAGACTGACGAAACTGAACTCTGAACCTAAACCTAACCTGAAACTTGTCACGCTAGATTATTTGCTAACAATCTCCCCCTAAGCTAGTCGTGACCAAGGAAATTAAACTTCGACCATGCCAATACGCGAGCGCAGCTCCTGGAACCGCGTGCGCCCGAGTGCTTTGGTGAACATGTCTGCGAGCTGATCACCTGTAGGAATGTGTTCGACTTTGATCTTTTCTTCCTCAATGCAGTATCGGATGAAGTGGAATCGTACGTCGATGTGCTTGCTCCAATCATGGAAGACCGGATTCTTGCACAACTGTATGGCTGACTTGTTGTCGACGAAAATGGTGACTGCGCCGTGCTCCTCCATGAACAGATCGCCCATGAGCCTGCTCAGCCAGATGGCCTGACAAGCTGCTGTAGTTGCCGCCACATACTCCGCTTCACACGACGACAGAGCAACAATCTTCTGTTTCTGCGACTGCCAGGTGATCGGCGCACCTCCGATGAAGAAGATGTTCCCCGAGGTGCTATTGCGATCGTCGACATCGCCGGCCATGTCAGAATCACTGTATCCGACGAGCTTGCTCTCGCCGCCCTTGGTGTATCGGCAGCCGTACCTGCGCGTGCCCGCAATGTAGCGCAACAAGTGTTTGACGGCGGCGAGATGCGCCGTGCTCGGTGCCTCCATGAAGCGACTGACATAACCCACCGCGAACAAGATGTCCGGCCGGGTGTGAGTGAGGTACCGCAGCCCTCCGATGATGCTGCGGTAATCCGTGGCGTTCACCTGTGGTTCTGATCCATTCTTGCTTAGACGAAGCCGCGGCTCCATGGGGACATGCGTTGGATTGCAGCCCGCCATGCCCGCGCGCTCCAGCAGCTTGCCGGCATATGCAGATTGGGATAGGATGATCTCTCCCCTTCCTTGCTTCACCTCGATGCCGAGATAAAAACTGAGCAGCCCTAGGTCGCTCATGCGAAACTTGGCCATCATCTCTGCCTTGAACTTGTTGACGCACTCGCCGTCGGCACCGGTGACGACGAGATCATCCACGTACACGCCGACCAGGAGCCGAGCTTGTCCTCTGCCTCGAGCGTACAGGGCGTGATCAGCCGGGCAACAAGAGAACCCCAGCTCCTTCAGGGTGGCGTCGAGTTTCTCATTCCATGCCCGCGGCGCCTGCCGCAGACCATAGAGCGCCTTGTGCAAGCGGTAGACCTTGTGCTCTTCTCCTCTTCGAGCAAATCCGGGCGGCTAGGTGACGTACACCTCCTCCTTGAGCTCACCGTTCAGAAACGCTGACTTGACGTCGAGGTGGTGCAGTTCCCAGCCGTGATGTGCCGCCGTGCCGATCATGACACGAACAGACTCAAGTCTTGCCACGGGCGCGAACGCATCGTCGAAGTCAACGCCCTCCTTCTGCACAAAACCTCTTGCTACTAGTCGCGCCTTGTGTTTGACAATGACGCCAGCAGCATCCTTCTTCAGCTTGAAGATCCACTTGAGGCTGATGGCAGTATGGCCTGCGGGCAGATCGGTGAGTGTCCAGGTGCCGTTCTCTTCAATAGATGCCAGCTCCTCGAGCATCGCACTCCGCCAGCTCTCATGGGGCGCTGCTTCAGCAAATGTAGCCGGCTCCTCTTCGACCAGCAGTAGGCGTTCCTCGGGCGCAGACGACTTGGCTGCGTCGGGGTACATGTCCGCAAGGAGGCGGAAGCGGTGCTCTGTGAACTGATCGCCGTCGGCGTCGTACAAGTCGTACTGTGTCGCGGGTGGTGAGACAAACTTGATCGCCCCTGGAGCCTCGTCAGGAGGCGTCCTGTTGCCCGGCCCGTCCGAGAAGGCCGGAGACGCGCTGGTCCACGGTGTCGCTGGAGAGCTGGAGACGGCCGTGCTCTGGGGTGTGGCGGGAGCAGCACCCACAGTCCTGCTGTTGGGCGTGTCCGGTGAGTCCACCACGGTGTCGTGGCCTCCTTCTTGATCCCCGCTCGGGTCGCTTGCCGCAGTGTGCACGCTCCGCCCTTCAGTGGTGAGCGGGAGCTCGTGGTGAACGACGAACGGCTCCGCCGTGTGCCCGCCCGTGGCGCCCCAGTCCCAGCTTGCGCCCTCATCAAACACCACGTCGCGTGAGGCGTAGACGCGCTTGGTCAGTGGATCGTACACTCTGTACGCCTTCGAGCCCGCCTCGTAGCCGATGAAGACCATCTTGGTGCTGCGGTCGTCGAGCTTCTTCAGCCCGGGTCGCGTGTTCTTGACATAGGCGACACAGCCGAAGACACGTAAGAAGTGTACGGCTGGTTTCTTGCCATACCACGCCTCGTACGGGGTTTTGCCGTCGACGCTGCGGGTGTAAGATCTGTTGAGGATGAACACCGCAGTCGCCACGGCCTCCCCCCAAAAACAGCTCGGCATGTTCTTCGCCTTGAGCATGCTCCTCGCCATGCCGACGACGGTCTGGTTGCGCCGTTCGACCACGCCGTTCTGCTGTGGTGAGTAGGGCGCCGTCAGATGCCTCTCCACGCCTTGGTCTGCGAAGTACTCGCCGAGCGCGCTGGAGGTGAACTCGCCGCCCCGGTCCGTCCGGAACGCGCGCAATTTCGCGCCTTGCTCTGCCTCAGCCGCGGCGACAAAGTGCTTGATGCTGGCCGCGGCAGCGTCCTTCGCCGGCAGTAGCATAGCCCACATATAGCGGCTGTGGTCATCGACGACGAGCATGAAGTAGCGCTTGCCGCCAGGGGTTGCTGGAGCGATAGGCCCGCACAGATCGGCGTGCACCAGCTCGAGCGGCCCTGCCGCCCGGTAGTGCGCCTGGGAGGGAAAAGGGGCACGCCTTTGCTTCCCCACCAGGCACGCGTCGCAGATCTGCTCGACGTGATCCACCACTGGCATCCCGCGCACCATGTCAGCGCGCCCCATGCGCCGGAGCGCGTCAAAGTGCAGGTGGCCGAACCTGGCATGCCACTTCCATGCCTCGTCCCCGCCGTGTGCTGCCAGACAAATCGGATGCACAATGTCCAGGCGTACAACATACAAGCGCCTGCCATTTCGGCGTACCTGGGCCAGTTCGTTCTGGCGACGATCGTACAACGTCAGAACGCCGCCGTGGATCTTGGTGGTGCAGCCATGCTCGTCCAGTTGTCCAAGACTGATGATGCTCGTCTTGAGGCGCGGGATGAAGTAGACGTCAGTGAGAGCACGGTGGTTGCCGCTGCGCACGGTGAACGTGACCGTGCCGCGACCATGAATGGCCACGCTGGAGCCGTCCCCGAACTTGACGCTGCCAGTGACGCCCTCGTCCAGTTCCGCGAATGCCGAACGATCGCCCGTCATGTGGTTGGACGCGCCGGTGTCCAGAAACCACCGGCCGTCGCATGGCATCTCCTCGGCGCCCAGATTCGCCTCTGCACGCTCCTCATGGAGCATGATGTGCTCCCCCGCGCTCTGCGCCGGGATCGCGGCGATCACCGACATCAAGAGCGTCGGGTCGTCGTCGTGCCCGCCTTGTTCGGCGAAATTCGCCTCCGCTCGCTCCTCGCGGATGCGAGTCCTGCACTCACGCGCCCAGTGCCCGTACTTCTTGCAGTGACGGCACTGGTCAGTGGGTTTTGCGCGGCTGCCGGAGCCACGTCCGCCGCCACGCCCGCGGCCTCGCCCGCGACGTCCGCCGCCGCGTCCTGAGCTGGATCCGCTCCCTCCGGATCCATCGTTCTCGCTGCGCTTCATGCGCGCGAGCCACTCCTCCGCCGTGAACATGAGACGCCCGGCATCTGGCTCCCCCTGGTCGAGGTCGTACCGCTCCTCGGCAGCCCTCAGCCGTCCGGTGAGCTCCTCCACGGAGAGCGTATCCAGATCAACAAGGGTTTCAATTGACAAGGCGATCTGCGAATACCTCTTCGGGACGACGGAGAGAAATTTGCGGACGATGCGCTTCTCCGGGACGGTGTCTCCGAGCTGCGCCATCTGGGCCACCATGTTCGTGATCCGCATGGCGAAATCGTCGATGGTCTCGCCGTCTGCGAAGTGAATGTCGTTGTACTGCTTGGACAAAGTTGCGAGCTTCGCCTCGCGGACGCGAGCCACTCCGAGACGCATCGTCTTGACGGAGTCCCACGCATCCTTCGCCGTGGCCTTGCCGGCGAGGGTGGGTCCCATCTCCGGTGGTACTCCACGCAGAATGGCCTCGAGCGCGAGCCGATCGTCGCTGCGCTCCGCCGTGCCCGTCACCACGGCCTCCCAGAGGTGTCGCCCCTCCATCATGAGCTGCATGAGAACAGCCCAGTCGGTGTAGTTGGTCCTCGTCAGCTGCGGCCATGCCGCGCCGCCGGTGTCGCGCACCACCCGCGCCATGGATCTCTCTGCCACGACTAGCTCTGAGCCGTCGGAGACCTTTGCGCGTGGCGTTGGTGGCGACTTGCTGCCGGTGTCGTCCCCGGCCATGCCCTGGACCGAAAAACGGCTCTGATGCCAATTGTTGCCGGAGATGCTCGCCGGTATCCCACCTTCCTCCCTTTCTCTCTCGTTCTCTCACTCTCTCTGAAGAAGAACAGAGATAGGTGGTTTTTGTGCAGCTCAAGTTCTGCTGCGTTTTCTGTTAGCTTTATTCTTGGATCGACAGGAAAAACGGATCGAGGACCACCCCCTCTACTGGATCGTGCCATCCCACGATCAGGGGCGCGAGCTCGCCGTGAACTACGGCCTCGGGAGCGCACAGACCGCGTCCTCAGGCTTAACTGAAACTGAACACCGAACACAACTGCAGACTGACGAAACTGAACTCTGAACCTAAACCTAACCTGAAACTTGTCACGCTAGATTATTTGCTAACACCCCCCCCCCCCCCTCTCAAGTGTTGGGATTGAGGCATGCACTACGGGTGATGATCCGAACGGATTTGCCGCCCCCGCAGCTGTTGGATGGCGCGGATGATAGCCGTATTAAGAGTTCAGGACGAAGATTATAAAAAAAAGTCACACTTACCAATAAATACACTTTACTCTTTAATATTTGCTTCACTTATAATGACTGACTCGCCACATGAGGATGATCAAGAGTATGACTAGGGGAGGCAAACAAACATCTATTCCTGAAATGTTATTATGATCCATCTTTACAGTTGACTTGGTCTCGACAAGACTTGGATACTAAGGAAGTAAAATTTAAAAATGACCATGCGCCTCTGCTTCTGTACAATATTGGAGATGATTATTTCTACACAAGTGTGTACAACATATGAAAACCACCACGTGGTTGAATGGTTATCGAGGAGCTGGCCCCTTTGATCTACGCTCGTATTGCTCCTAGGGTTCGTGCAGGGAGGACGGTGGCGTCTGGCCTCCAAAACAATGTCTGGGCTTTGGATATTGGACCGAGCCTCAACTACGGGGAGACGGGAGCTACTGCAATATCTACAGCTATGGTCAGCGTTGCTTATCGTGCAGCTCAATCATAGCGTTGCTTATCGTGCAGCTCAATCATGGGGTCGCTGATGTGGTCAGATGGGCTTGAGAGCTTGATGGAAACTTCTCGGCAAGGAAGTGTTACGCCCCGACAGGTGTGGTTTGCCGTTATCTCGGCGTTGGGAAGCTGGACTAGGTGTCGATCGATGCCGACTGACTCCATCGTTGAGTGGCGCAGCAACACAAGTGTTTTGGCCGGAGCAGCAGAAGTAGAAGAATCTTCGATCCATCATGATACGTGTGCTTTGGGAGCTATGAAGAGAAACACCATCCTTTTCCATGGAATCCTTCCATCGTTGCATTTGGTTCTTGAGAAGGTTGACCTGGAGATCCCGGCTTGGTCGGTAGCAGGACTGCTCAGGGGAGATTTTAGTGTGTTCTTGGTTACGCTTAGCTGTAAAATGTGACATATTTGGGTCGATCGTCACGGTGCCTCTTGGCCAAGTTGTAACTACCCAAACCTTCTTTGCCGTTTTCTTCTATAATAAAATATGATACGCACAGAGTGTGTGTACTCTAGAGATATACTGTATATAAGATCGATGTATGCAATCAAGGTGGACTGGAACCGCGTTGTAAAACGACGAGCTGGAGCTGGGGACGTCGTGTTTGCGGGTGAGGCCGGCCGGGAGAGGAGAAGCACGGCGAGAAGCACAAGTTGCCCATGCATGCAGAGGTGGAACCCACCCCGACGGTAGTGCTTCGGCTTTCCAGTGTCCCCACTACAGGGTGCAACCGTAGGACCAGGCGCGCGTACGCACAACAGTACCAAATCACCTCCCTTGCCTTCTTTTTCTCTCTTTACCCTTCTTTTTGGTTCCGCCCTTTCTCTTTTTACCAAACCAAAGCAATCTTCAAACTAGCCAACTGGCTGGCTGTCAGTTGCATCTGGCATGTACTGCACTACACAAGAAGCTAGGTCAAAAGCCTATAGCCCCAGCTAACCTGACCTGATTCGAGGGAAGGCGCGAACGCGAAGAGCTTATGCTACATGATTGTGATATTTCCGTTGCCCCATTATTATTGCTAAGTTGATCACATCGACAAATTAGTAGCTAATTTTGTAACAGGTTGCTCTAATGATATTTGAAAATTTTATGACACGATTTCATCCGGTAAGCTGTCTGACCTATAGTATGAAAAACTAGACATTTTTGGTTAACCCAAACGGTTAGCCAAATTAAAATAAGGATTTTATACCAAATGTTTATCTAAAATTATTTTATCATACTACATTAATGACTATAATTTCTATTATTTAGTGGACTAACCACATAACAATGTTGTGTAATATTAATTATGTCATTTTTTATCGTTTTTAAGGTTTGTTATAAAAAAAAATCAACTCTGCGGATTTTTAATTGTATGTTTTAAAACTTGTGTTTAAATATAAGTTGAAAAACTTGGTGAGTATTTGCATGTATTGATATATATTTTAATATTATCAAATATCATTTTAGAGATCTCTAGAAGTGTATTGTCTAACTAACATCTTAACAGTGGTTTCTAGTATATTATTTCTATCTCTACTTTATTTACTTAAACTAGGAAATTTGCCGTGTGCTGCAACAAGACATACTACGCTACAGAGCAAACACAATGTCCATGAATCAAGATCGTTTAGTTTGCCAGCTCATAATATGTATCCAGCACAAACATGCCCATGAAGAATTACAGCAAGCAATAATGATACACCCCATTGGATCGGCTCACATCCGGTTCATGTTCGTGGATGGCACGGATCATGATGTGCGTGCCCACCAACAACAATATGTCGATGGACAGTGTCTAGGGGGTTGCGTAATCTAGATGGGTAGACGGATGCGAGTAATTGGAAAATCTCTCAACGAGCATGACATAGGCTTACGTTGATTGGTGTAGATTGAACTGTGAAATTCGTCCTTCATGATGCACGGTTCGAACTCTTCTTCAGCGGAATATATTCTACTCATCGATGGTGCCTCATCAAATCTAGAAGTAATTATTAATTTATATTATTTAATTTAGGAAAGCTCCTTTTTCTACTCGTACTCACCTTTGGCAGGTTCCTTAAGGAGATGGTGCAGAAAGGAAAAGCCTCTTCAACCGGAGCTCAAATCAATTGTAGAACAAATCAACAACATTAAAATGACGCCTCTTCAGCAGCAAGATCATGCTCTTGAATCAACTCTCACAATAAGTTATGAACAAAACCTCACCAAGATCACTCAATTCTATAGGCAATGAGCCAAAAAATATATATCACTGGGCAAGAGACGGCGATAGAAATACCGATTATTTTCATCGTGTTGTCCTCAAGAGAAGGAAAAGAAATACTATTGTTTCTATTAAACAAAAAGATGTTATTATCCATTTTAAACCTAAGCAGATTGCAAACACTTCTGTTAACTACTTTAGATACATCTTCTCATCGCCCAACCCTCATATTGGCAGGCCCTTCTTAGCTTCAAATCCTCTTGCTTTGTCTAATGATTTCACTTATTTTATATCGGATAAGAAGGAAATTTTGCGGACACTCAAGGGCATGAAATTAAATGCTTCACAGGTGTCGGATGGTTTTAATCTCGAGTTCTATCTTGCTACATGGGACTGGATAGGTGAGGATGTTGCTACTCTGGTAAGATTTTTTATCAAACAAGCATTCTACCTCCTCACATTAGTGATACGAATATTGCACTTATTCCTAAGAAGCTGGTGCCTCAACTTCCTAGCGATTATAGACCTATTAGTCTTTGTAATGCTATCTACACAATCATTGCTAAAACTCTTGCTAATAAACTTAAACACCATCTCCCAGATTACATTGATCCGACGCAACAAGCTTTTATCAAAGGTAGAAGAATCAGTGATAACATTATTATAGGTCAAGAAATCACCCACTCTTTTGCACTCAGATCCTGGAACCATGAGGCCATTTTTACTTAAAATTGACCTTGCAAATGCTTTCAATCGCATCGAACGGAACTTTATTGTATCTGCTCTTGTTCATAAAGGGTTGCATGGTCATTTTATTAATCTTATGTATGTCTGCATTTCCATGCCTATTTTTTTTGTTATCATTAATGGCGAACAGTTTCAGCGCTTTAGGAGCAACAGAGGAATTAGACAGGGTTGCCCCCTTCCCACTATCTCTTCGTCTTTGCTGTAGAGCTCTCTCTCGGCAGGCCTTATCCTTTCCTTCCCACGGCGGGCACACTGGTTCCGGTGGAATTCATAGTCCGCTCGACTGGTGATGGGAAGGAGTGATTTTCCGGCTGCCGGGACCGCGATGATCGAGCCCCAGAGGATCCGAGGGCCCGTTGAGCTGACGCTATGGAGTCGGCGCCGGACAGATCCTACCGTTAGTCGGGCGATGTCCTCCCGGGAGCGGCGGAGTGCAATGTGGACTGGTCGGAGTCAGATCCACTGCCCGCCATGCCGGAGACGGCCGGAGAGGTGAGATTGGGTGGCGGAGGGGAGTGGAGTGAAGTGGTTAGGGTTTAGTCCGGCGAGCGGTTGGGGAGGAATATATGTGGGGTCTGGTGGGCCAGTGTGGGTCGGGTCCGACGCGGCAGACGCGCCCGGGCGCGTTCGGACGCCCCCATGTCTGCCCCATTTCTTGGCTGGATATGAGGGGTGCTGATCAGCCCGGGCGTTTGAGGCCTATTTAAGGCTCCCGTCTGGATCGAAGTTTCGTGACCGGTCAGTGACCGGGCTGTCCGCCCGAACATTTAAGGTAGGTTTGGGGCGTCCGGCTGTAAATGCTCTTAGGAAGCACAGGAGGCGACATGACACTAGTAGAAAACATGGCTTTGGTCCAGGCCAGATAAGAGCATTAATCCCGGTTCTGTTACGAACCGGGACCAATGGGTGCATCATTCCCGGTTCTTCAGGCCAAGGCGCCGGCCGGGCCTCGGGAGCCATAGGTTCCGGTTCGTCTGACCCCTTTGGTCCCGGTTCCAGACACGAACCGGGACCAAATGGCCTCGCTCCTGGCGCAGCCCCTTTAGTCCCGGTTGGTGGCTGGAACCGGGACTAAAGATCAGGCTTCTGTCCCGGTTCTAGCCACCAACCGGGACTATAAAGAGATGCCAATATATATGCTCGCCCCTGCCCGCTCACTCCTCTGTTTTTTGGCCGGCCGGCGTGTAGGAGGTCTGTGCTGCTCTGCTCTCACCTCCTATGCACATGAGGTGTTCGATGAAATGCCCGAGCCACACTTAAGCTTTCTCCTCTACAAGCTCGACCTCCAAGCTTCATTTTCCTCAAGATTTGTCTAGATTTGGCGGTCCGCCCTGTCCCGTCCCCGTCCTGACCGCCGTCGATCGCCCACGCCGATCTCGTCGCCGGCACCACCGTGGTGAGCCTCTTGTTCTTATCTTCTTTTTAAAAGAACAAAATTCTTACTTGTATGATTTAGATAGATACTTGTATAATTTTCTTACTTTTATTATTATATAGTGCCATGGTTTTGGTATCCGCCCCCGTCGGCCCTCGTCCTGTCTATGATTCGGATTTGGTATATTATCTTTTATTATTATTTGTTTCATTTAGTGTTTATGACAATTATGCCGACCAACATGACATAGATGTTTTTATCTAGGAGGTATGTGAACCGGAAATTCCAACCCACCCTCTTCTCGAGAGGTTAAATTTTGTTGAAAAAGAAACAATTACTTGAAGAAAAAATTGAAAATAATTAAGGAGGAGAAGATGGAATTGGAGTTGCATGTTGCGGATGTCGTCGATGATCACAAGATCAAGATGGATGCAATGCGCTTGAAGATTAGAAAGATTAGAAAATATGCCATTCATAATGAGGCTTGGTATCATTATGCCGTTGGATCAATTGTTACCTTAGTTGCGATTATGATCGCATTTGTTGTTGCATTTAAATGTTTACATAGTTGTATGTTAGTTTCAATGTTAGTTTTAGTTAGATGCTCTAGAGAGATATATGTTGTTCTATTAGAACTATGTATGAACTTTATGTATTTATATTTTCAGTAATAATATTTGATCACTACTGTACTTTGGTTTTAATGTGATGATGAACTTGTATTAATTTGGTCACTTCTCTATTCATGATGTTCTGTAATGGTTTTTGATACACTTAATTATATAATGCACGTAGATGAACCGGCAATGGATGTACGGTGACCGATGCACCTCCGAGTGGGGACTGCATAAATTTCTCGAAGTGGCTGAGGAAAACAAGCAGAATGGTTTTATGTATTGTCCATGTATTGTCTGTGGGAATATGAAGGATCACTCTTCTGCGAAAACCCTACACATCCACCTGTGCACGTAGATGAACCGGCAATGGATGTACGGTGACTGATGCACCTCCGAGTGGGGACTGCATAAATTTCTCGAAGTGGCTGAGGAAAACAAGCAGAATGGTTTTATGTATTGTCCATGTATTGTCTGTGGGAATATGAAGGATCACTCTTCTGCGAAAACCCTACACATCCACCTGCTTGAGAAGGGTTTCATGCCACACTATAATGTTTGGACCAAGCACGGAGAAAGAAGGGTTATGATGGAAGACAACGAAGAAGAAGAGGATGATGACAACTATCCCCTTGAATACGGTGATACTGCAACAGGGGGAGCTGAAGATCAAGAGGAACCAGACGATGTGCCCGATGATGATCTTCGTCGGGTCATTATTGATGCAAAGAGAGAATGCCAAAGTGAATGGGAGAGTTGAAGTTCGGCCGCTTGTTAGAGGATCACAAAAAAGGGTTGTACCCAAATTGCGAAGATGACAACACAAAGCTCGGTACCACACTGGAATTGCTGCAATGGAAGGTAGACAATGGTGTATCCGACATCGGATCTGGGAAGCTACTGAAAATAATGAAGAAGAAGCTTCCAAAGGATAACGAATTGCCCGACGGTACGTACAAAGCAAAGAAGGTTCTATGCCCTCTAGGATTGGAGGTGCAGAAGATTCATGCATGCCCTAATGACTGCATCCTCTACCGCGGTGAGTACGAGGATTGAACACATGCCCAGTATGTGGTGCATTGCGGTATAAGATCAGACGAGATGACCCTAGTGATGTTGAGGGTGAGCGCCCCAAGAAGAGGGTTCCTACCAAGGTGATGTGGCATGCTCCTATAATACCATGGTTGAAACATCTGTTCAAAAACAAAGAGCATGCCAAGTTGTTGCGATGGCACAAAGAAGACCGTAAGAAAGACGGGAAGTTGAGAGAACCCGCTGACGGGTCACAGTGATGAAAAATCGAGAGAAAGTGGGGGGACTTTGCAGGTGACGCAAGGAACGTATGGTTTGGTTTAAGTGTAGATGACATTAATCCTTTTGGGGAGCAGAGCAACAATCATAGCACCTGGCCCATGACTCTATGTATCTATAACCTTCCTCCCTGGTTGTGCATGAAGCGGAAGTTCATTATGATGCCAGTGCTCATCCAAGGCCCTAAGCAACCCGACAACAACATTGATGTGTACCTAAGGCCATTAGTTGAAGAACTTTTACAGCTGTGGAATGGAAAAGGTGTACGTGTGTGGGATGAGCACAAACAGCAGAAATTTGACCTACATGCGTTGCTATTTGTAACCATCAATGATTGGCCTGCTCTTAGTAACCTTTCAGGACAGACAAATAAGGGATACCACGCATGCACGCACTGTTTAGATGATACCGAAAGTATATATTTGGACAAATGCAGGAAGAATGTGTACCTGGGACATCGTCGATTTCTTCCGACCAACCATCAATGTCAAAAGAAAGGCAAGCATTTCAAAGGTGAGGCAAATCACCAGAGAAGCCCGTCCTCCATACTGGTGATGACATACTTGATATGGTCAAGGATTTACAAGTAATCTTTGGAAAGGGTCCTCGCGGACAATCTGTTCCGAATGACGCTGAGTGACGTGGACCCATGTGGAAGAAGAAATCTATATTTTGGGACCTATCCTATTGGAAAGACCTAGAGGTCCGCTCTGCAATCAATGTGATGCACGTGACGAAGAATCTTTGCGTGAACCTGCTAGGCTTCTTGGGCGTGTATGGGAAGACAAAAGATACACCGAAGGCACGGGAGGACCAGCAACATGTGCACGAAAAAGACGACATGCATCCAAAGTAGTATGAAGGTCCTGCCAGCTACGCTCTTACGAAAGAAGAGAAGGAAATCTTCTTTGAATGCCTGCTTAGTATGATGGTCCCATCTGGCTTCTCGTCGAATATAAAGAGAATAATAAATATGGCAGAGAAAAAAGTTCGAGAACCTAAAGTCTCATGACTGCCACGTGATTATGACGCAACTGCTTCCAGTTGCATTGAGGGGGCTTCTACCGGAAAACATTCGATTAGCCATTGTGAAGCTATGTGCATTCCTTAATGCAATCTCTCAGAAGGTAATCGATCCAGAAATCCTACCAAGATTAAAGAATGATTTGGTGCAATGTCTTGTCAGTTTTGAGTTGGTGTTCCCACCATCCTTCTTCAATATCATGACGTGCGTCCTAGTTTATCTAGTCGACGAGATTGCCATTCTGGGCCCTGTATTTCTACACAATATGTTCCCCTTTGAGAGGTTCATGGGAGTCTTAAATAAATATGTTCGTAACCATGCTAGGCCAGAAGAAGCATCTCCATGGGCCATCAAACAGAGGAGGTCATTGGGTTTTGTGTTGACTTTATTCCTGACCTTAAGACGATTGGTCTCCCTCAATCACGGTATGAGGGGAGACTGACTGGAAAAGGCACTCTAGGAGCGGATTCAATAATATGTAGGGACGGGCATTCTTGGGCTCAATCACACTACACAGTTCTACAGAATTCTACCTTGGTGACCCCGTATGTCAATGAACACAAGAATATTCTGCGCTCCAAACAACCGGAGTAGTCTGACGACTGGATTACATGTGAACACATCATGACTTTCAGCAGTTGGTTGCAAACACATCTCATGGGTAACAACATTATTGGGTTCCTCACTTGTACTCATTCATGGATTCGTACAAATCTGGAACCAACTCACATCGATAAGTGAATGTCTTCGCACTATGAGGTCAATGTCTTCAAACTGATTTATCTTCAAAATCTTCTGAGAAAGCATATGACCTCTTCCCCTTCCCTCGCATCTCTAATGCTGTCACAGGTACTTGTCCGTGGGGGAATCCCCTGGTTCTCATAGTCTGCATTCATTTGTAGAGTTCTTACAACATCACATTGAATCACCTGAAGCCAGTTCTTGTCTGTCCAGTCGCCGAAAGCCTAACACTATTGTGAAGCCTTTTAGTTTGAATCCAATGGCAACAAGAAAAACTGCAAAGAAAGGTGGCAGACAGCGCCGTGACAACACTGCCTTGGATCTGCCTCCAGAACTTTATGAACAATACAGGTCTGACCCTGAAGAAACCTATGGCGAACGCAAATCCAGGGTGCACTGGATTCATAGACACTGAGAAGAGGAATGGTTTAAATATCACTTTGTTACTCCTGAGTATGCAAAGAAGAATGTTGTGAGGTCACCATGGGCTGATATTGTATACAGGAAGCTTATCCCCAAGAAGAAGGCTGAAGCCATTGCAAAGGGCTTCTTTCCTTGCATGGTCAGAGGTCCTCAGCCTGAAGATGCCGACCTATCTAATCTTCGTTGGTGTCGTGAAGACGAACTGTTTGAATCAAATCTTTAGTTTGCAAGAGCTTCTGTAGTGCAGAACAAGAAGGACCTGGGGATTTACTTCAACCCTGGTCCAGCTGCTCCAAGGCCAGATGGCAGTCGCAAAGTTAATCAGCATATCATTGGCCCCTTCAATAGCTTTGATGGGCTTCTCTCCCACATCGCTGCACAAAGGGCCAATGTTGAAGAAGCTGCTATTGAAGAGGAACATGAGGATGTTCCAGTACCCCCGAAGCCAAAGAAAAATTCTAAGGCTTCAAAATCTTCTGCTGCTCCAAAAGCTTCAAGAGTGAAGCCATTGCAATCTGCACCTCCTGAATCCAGTGTGCAGTCCGAGGATCAATCTCGCATCTCCAAGAAGTCCAAGAAGCCCAAGAAGATTTCTGGGCATGACTCACTCCATCTAACATCCTACGCAATGAAGAGAATACTATAGATCTATCCAGTGATGAAGATCTTGCTGATGATGCTCTGGCAATGCTTATCAAGAGCAAACAGGAGGCCGAAATCTTCAAAGATTTGCCTCTCTTTGATGCTGATATTCTCAACAATTTCATCGATGAATGGTTTGAAGATACTACTCTCACCATTGGTGATCTGCAGCTGCCCATTGACATCAGTGTCACATTTCAGGGCTGCATAGCCAAGGAACTTGCTATTGCTCAGAAGATTGTTGAGCTGAAAAACAAAATTGACTATGAGAAGGCCCAGTTCAACAAGCATATGGCAAAGCTCAGTGTCATTGATGTTCAGAACTTCAAGCAAATGATGATTGACCTCAAGGTTGAGTTCAAACAGAAACATGATGAAGCCGAAGGCTCTCGTGAGCGCATGAAGTACTATGCTGAAAAATGCATACATGCTCACAATGAGGCTGTGAAGAGAAAGGCCCTTGGGCATCCTGGCATTGATCCTCGAATGGCCGCCAAGAAGCCAAAGAAACATGTTGCTGCTACACCCAACGCCCCAAGGTAGGAAATACCAAGCATGGTCTTCCCTGCCAGCATGACTGGCTCGAAGCCAAAGGTCCCATCAGTGGCTTCTGAGCAGAAGAAGACTAAGTTAGCTGAGGCTGAAGCCAAGAAGAGGAAGCATCATGATGCTTCTGATGCCGCTCCCTCCAAGAAGAAGCTGAAGACAAAGTCTTCAAAGTCTACACGCAAAGAACATGCTGGTCCCCAAGAACCATTGCTTGTTGAGCCTATTTCAGTTGCACTGCCAGCTTCCACCAATCGTGAGCGTCGTCTCGTCGTACATGAGCCTGCTCCCACAGAGGTTCATGAGTCTGAGGATATTCCAGCTGCTGACCCCATCGTAGCTGAAGACATTGGTCACGAAGACAATGTTGAAAATGATGTAGTCCTTCCTCAGATCATGCCCAACCCGGCATCATCGCCTGCTCCTATGAGCAGTGAACAGATAAGCATTGGCGATCCCATGACGCCAATCACACAAGATGCATTCTGGGAAGAGCAACACCCAACTCCCGATGCACGAAGCTAGTCATACCTCGCACTCCACCAGCTCATATCACTACACCCGTGATTGAGACCCTGCACGATACTCCCGAAGACAGGAAGAAGACCACTCCTTCACCACAGGCGTCACCATCTTTCTGAAGGCTTCGCAGAGGCCCTATGCCCTCGGTCTCCATGTCGAGCATTCCTGAAGAGGATGTGCAAGCCACAAGCTCAGTAGCACGTCAAGTGTTCCCTGAAGCCATCCGTTCAGTTACTGCTCATGAGTCTAAAGCCAAAGAGGCTGAAGATATTTCGGATGTATCAGTCGATGACAAGGAAGAAGAAGATCGTGAAGTTATTCCCCCTACCGTTGATCCAGTTGTTCTAGAAGAAGTGAATGTGCAAGACCCTCCAATCCCAGAAGCCACTGAAGTTGAGGCAAATGCGGCTGCCACCACCATCACTGATGAAGCCAATGACGTTGTCATGGCTGAAGACAATGTGCAGCACGAAGTCAATAATGCCACGGAAGACAATGCGCCGCCATCCACCTCGGATGTGGCTGTTCCTCCCCCTGTGCCTCACAGCATGGAACACGCATTCTATCATGGTGAGCTTGTTACTGTCCGGTGGCCAATCTTGACACCACCCACTGCTCCTGGTCCCCAAATGACTATCATGTGGATCAAAGGCCTCAGACACAGAAGCCAAAGCCCAGGCTGCCAAGGCTTCCAAGTGCTGTCACTACACAAGGCTCATTCAGTGTGCTCAGCTTCATAGAGCACAACACTTTCTTTGACAAGGCCAAGAACCCTTACAAGAAGCCAAATATCTCATCTGACAGGTTCTGGAGCCACCAGCAAAGGAGCTACTATTGATGCATTCTCTACAATCAAGACATGATTTTTCCCCACAAGCGTCTTGAATGTGATGCCATTGCTGGGCTGCCATGCCTTCAAGAAGCCCTTGACTGCTTCCGTGAAGTCGGTCTGCTCCCATTTGTTGTCGATAAGGAGCACTGGAATGAAGAACTTCTTCTGCAATTCTTTGGCACTCTCCACATATCAGGCTACAACAGGGATCCGAAGACATGGGTCCTTGAGTGGATGTCAGGGGATGTCCATCATGAAGCTAAAGTTGAAGATATCATCGAGCTCACTTTCCTGCCCACTCCTGGTGATCTGTATGAGCCAGGTTGTCAGCGCCATGTGCAAGAACTGTAGAGTGTCTTCCAGAAGCCTGAGCCTAATATGAGTCAAATGCTCAGCATGATGAAGCCTTTGCCAATTGATGTTGAATACCCCAAGGAGTTTTATGTCAAGGGCCTCGAGTATTTGCCCGCACCATATATCACATTCTGAGGCGCACGCTGTGGCCTATCAAAGGGCATTATCCTGACGCCAAGCTTGAAGGCACTATGAAGACATCGGTCTTCTACATCATCAATGTCATCATGTTCAATACTCAAGACTTCTTCATCCGACAGTTGGCAGCTTCAGGCATTGATCTATTTGGCCTCAAGTTTTATGCTCCATATGGGTCATGCGGCTGATAAAGCTTCACTCAACCATCAACTATTAAGCTTCAGCGTGCAACCATGTTGTATTCTGGCCTGAAGTGGATATGTCTCATGAAGCTATTTATCATGAGCCTGCCAAGGAGCCAATACATGAAGACAATGCCGCCTTTCAAAGCTTCACTCAACCTATTGAAGGCGTTCATGTGCCTAATCCTCCTGCACCTGCTGGTCCTCTTGCTGGTCAGCTTCTTCTGCCGCATCGTGCCAACACTGATGCAACAGCCAGCACGATAGCTCAAAGGCCTCAGAAGCATGCTCGTGTCCGAAATGACTGGCTGAAGCGCCAGATGCGGAGTCTTCTCGTTGATGTCAATCGCATTCGCAACCTTGCAACCAAGAACTCATTTGTTGCACATGAAGCCTATCGGTGTTCCCGGAAGAGCCTCACAATGCTCTGTTCTGAAGACGATCAACGAGCAGATGGCTTCACTGAGCGCTTCAAGTTTGATTCCAGGCCTCTGCAATCAGCAAGTTGGCGTCCAACTCCTTCCCTTGAAGATTCTGAGTATTCATCTTCGGCTGCAACTATTGTTGCGAGAGTCATTGATGAAGAGGACGACGCCACTTCACCAGCGATGGCTTCATTGCACCAAGATTCTGCATCATGCCCCTCTGCACTGCCCAACTCAAACGTCGATCCTGCTGCTCCAACATCTTCACCGCCTGAGAATGAGTAGACACTCTATGTCTTCAAACCTTTTTGGTCATTACTGACAAAAGGGGGAGAAGCATATGAGTTGATAGTCTTCAAACGGGTCCATATGGGTCGGATGCTTATTTTTGCCAAGTTTTTACAACTGTCGTTCTTGAACAGTTGGTTTTTGAGTTGTAACACTTAAAACTTGATGGTCATCTGCCACTTCTTCTACTACCCTTTGATGCGATGATTAATCCCGCATGAAGTCATTATGCAGACGCCCATTTCTCATTGTGCATTTCATTATCTTCATTACATTTGTATATGCACGATGAATTGTCTTCATGTGTTGAAGAGAATCTCCATAAAGCAAAACCTGCCATGTGCATTTGCATTCAAAGGCAAAATATTTATATGCACATCTTCAGGGGGAGCCTCTTTCAACCTATGAAGATAATGCCCATGTACTTTAACTTTCTCATACTTTTATCCCCGTTGAAAACTTCAACCAGTTTGTTATCAATCACCAAAAAGGGGGAGATTGTAAGTGCATCTAGTGCCACCCTGATGACCCACAAGTATATGGGATCAATTGTAGACTTTTCAATAAGAGTGTCGAACCCAACAAGGAGCAGAAGGAAATGACAAGTGGTTTTCAGCAAGGTAATGTCTGCAAGTGCTGAAATTGTAAGTAGTAGAGTAGTTTGATAGCAAGATAATTTGTAACAAGAAATTAATGTTAATGGTAACAAAAGTGCAGCAAGGTAGCCCAATCCTTTTGAGGCAAAGGACAGGCCAAAACGGTCTCTTATAATAGGCAAAGCGTTCTTGAGGGTACACGGGAATTTCATCTAGTCACTTTCATCATGTTCATTCGATTCGTGTTCGCTACTTTGATAATTTGATATGTGGGTGGAGCGGTGCTTAGGTGCCGTTCTTACTTGAAAAAACCTCCTACTTATGATTAACCCCCTCGCAAGCATCCGCACTACGAGAAAAGTATTAAGAATAAATTCTAACCATAGCATTAAATTTTTGGATCCATTCGGCCCCTTTCGGAATAGCACATAAACTAGGGTTTAAGCTTCTGTCACTCTCGCAACCCATCATCTAATAACTACTCCACAATGCATTCCCTTAGGCCCAAATATGGTGAAGTGGCATGTAGTCGACGTTCACATGACACCACTAAGGGAATCAGAACATACATAGTATCAAAATATCGAACACATATCAACTTCACATGATTACTCGCAACATGATTTCTCTCGTGACCTCAATAACAAAAGTAACTACTCACAAATGATAATCATGCTCAAGATCAGAGGGGTGTTAAATAGCTTATTGGATCTGAACATATAATCTTCCACCAAATAAACCATATAGTAATCAACACTACTAGTCACCCACAAGCACCAACCTATAGTTCCGGTGCAAAGATTGAACACAAGAGATGAACTAGGGTTTGAGAGGAGATGGTGTTGTTGAAGATGTTGATGGAGATTTCCCTCCCCAAGACAGGAGAGTTGTTGGTGATGATGATGACGATGATTTCCCCCTCCGGGAGGGAAGTTCCCCGGCGGAATCGCTCCGCCGGAGGGCAAAAGTGCTCCTTCCCAAGTTCCGCCTCGAGACGGCGGCGCGCTGTCCCGAAAGTCCTCTCCTTATTTTTTCTAGGTTAAAATGACTTATATACCAGAAGATGGGCACCGGAGGTGGGCCGAGGGGAGCACAACCCACCAGGGCGCGCCTGGGCTCCCTGGCGCGCCCAGGTGGGTTGTGCCCACCTGGTGGGACCCCTCTGGTACTTATTGGCTCCAATATTTCTCATATATTCCATAAAAATTCCCTGTAAGTTTTAGCTCATTTGGAGTTGTGCAGAATAGGTGGCCTGACGTAGCTTTTTCAGGTCCAGATTTCCAGCTGCCGGAATTCTCCCTCTTTGTGTGTACCTTGCATATTATGAGAGAAAATGTATTAGAATTACTCCAAAAAGCATTATTATGGATAAAAACATCAAAAATAATAGTAGTTAAACATGATGCAAAATGGACGTATCAACTCCCCCAAGCTTAGACCTCGCTTGTCCTCAAGCGAAAACCAAAATCGAAAAATATGTCCACATTCTTAGAGAGAGAGGTGTCGATAAAAACAAGATACAAACATAGAAGCATCACGTGAATTATTATAATAGCAACAAAGTTTAACATAAATCTTTTATCATAGGACTTTTATCATAGACTTCTCATTAATAAGTAACAATTCATCACACTATCGAAGTATAAAGCATAAACTCTATTAGAAACCAACAAACTATGTTCTCAGTCAACTTTGCAACTACAATTTATCATCTTTTCAGGAAGGGTCACGTATCGGAGCCTTTAGGCAAGTCCACATACTCAACCATCATATAGTCTTCTATGATTGCTAACACTCACCGCATACACATGAGCAAAACGTTTCAACCGGACACATAGAAAGATAGGGGCTTATAGTTTCGCCTCCCAACGTATTCACCTCAAGGGTGATGTCAACAATAATAACTTATCCTACCCATATTCAACTGGACATATGTTCCTAGATCTTTCCTCACCACATGATGCTTGCCAAAGGAGAAAAATAAAAGGAAAAGAGAGAAGAACTTTGACTCTTGCATAAAAGTAAATACATAAAAGTAAAAGATAGGCCCTTCGCAGAGGGAAGCAGAGGTTGCCATGCGGTTATTTGTTTGTATGATCAACCCCTTAATGCAAGAGAACGTCACGTTATATTGCCCCTTGTGATGGCAACCTTCATTATGCAGTCTGTCGCTTTTATTTCTTTACCATCACAAGTTCGTACAACGCTCAATTTTCTCTTACACTAAATGATCTTACACTTTTAGAAGCAATTTTTATTGCCTTATTGCACCGATGACAACTTACTTGAAGGATCTTACTCAATCCATAGGTAGGTATGGTGGACTCTTGAAAATAAGATTTGGGTTTAAGGGTTTTTGGATGCACAAGTAGTATCTCTACTTAGTGCAGAATTTTTGGCTAGCAAAGATGGGGGGCAAGCACAACATGTGGAAGGATCTATGACAATATAACTTCTATGTGAATACAAACATAAATCATTAAGTTCTCTTCCTTGTCCAACGTCAACTATTTTGGCATATAATATTTTATGGGGGCTCACAATCACAAAAGATTTCCATGATAGTGTATTTATATGTGAATCTTCTCTTCCCTTATTAATTCTTTCATGAGTTGCATCATTGACTAATGCTATGTTTGTCAATCTCTAATAAAATTTTCTACTTATACTTTTCCTTATGTGGTGTCATCACCTACCATAGGATTAGCATATGATCTTTTCATTTATTTCCTTTCTTTTTATTGAAACATGAAAGTTAAGAAAGCAAAAACTCAAACTAAACTTTATTATATATCTCGCACACGATTACAAGCATATATTACTAAGCAAGCTCCCAAAAAGAAAGGATCGAACTAAACTTTTATTCATCTAAAGCAAAAGATCGAACTAAAATAAGTAAAGGCAAAAGATAGTGGGGGTGATACGATACCGGGGCACCTCCCCCAAGCTTGGCGGAAGCCAAGGGGAGAGCCCATACCCGATACTCAATTTTCTTTTGGTGATGAAGAAGGAGGTGGTGATGAAGTAGAGGCGATCTTGTCCTCGGATTTCCATGGCAAGGGCTCACCATTATAAGAGGAGGAGTGAGTCTCACGGGTCCTGCAACTGGCAGCCAAACTCATACCTTTAAACCTCGCCTCATACTCAAAGACTTGGTTTTGGAGATCGTAGATCTGGCTTTGGAGGAAGTTGATTTGCTCGTTGAAGGTGAAGACGATGTCCTTCATGGACTTGCCATCCACCTTGAGATCACGGGTGTAATCCGCGATCATGAGGTGATTGGCATTAAGTCCACGTTCCACCATCCCCTTGCACCGGAAGACCTCCTGCTCCATAGCTTCAAGTCTGGCCTCCACAGTTCCCGTCCCCTTGGGACCTTGCACATCACGGAAGTGGAGCACCCCCTCATGCATCTGGATTGCCTGAGGGTGCTGCACCACCTCTCGCAGATATGGGTCGATGACGTTCTCGAAGAACTTGTCCTTGGAAGAGCGTGAAGTGGCCATGGTAGATTGGACCTGTCATAAAATAGCAAGGAAAAGAAAACAGAAGGTTTCTCCGCGATACGGTGGTCAATAGGTTCGGGGGGTATATAAAGATTTTTTTATCTTGGGAAACAAGCAAACGGTAGAAAAACGGAGTCCGGAAGGTACCCGAGGTGGGCACAACCCACCTGGGCGCGCCTGGCCTGGTGTCTTGTGCCCACCAGGGTGACTTTCCTGGTAGTTTCTTATTTTTCTAATTTTCTAAATATTCCAAAACAGACAAAAAATATTTTTGCGGATTTTTCGGAGTCCGTTTACTTACCGTATCACGTACCTCCTCTTTTTCATGATTCTGGAGTGTTCCGGAAGAACTCTTTTATGTGTTCTTCCGGTGTCAAAGTTTGGATAATATTACTTTCAATATTAATGGGCGTACCTGAGATATAATGTTTTATTCGTTGCCCATTGACAACCTTCGGGTTAGTACCATCGGTATGATTTATTTTGATAGCTCCAAATCGATAAACCTCCTCTATAACATAGGGTCCTTCCCATTTAGAGAGGCGTTTTCCTGCAAAGAATCTAAAACGAGAGTTGTACAAAAGAACATATTCTCCAACTTTGAACTCACACTTTTGGATTCTTTTATCATGCCATCTTTTAACTTTTTCTTTAAATAACTTGGCATTTTCATAAGCTTGGGTTCTCCATTCATCTAATGAGCTAATATCAAATAACCTCTTTTCACCGGCAAGTTTGAAATCATAGTTGAGTTCTTTAATTGCCAAATATGCTTTATGTTCTAACTCAAGAGGCAAATGACAAGCTTTCCCATAAACCATTTTATAAGGAGACATGCCCATAGGATTTTTATATGCTGTTCTATAAGCCCAAAGTGCATCATCTAATTTCTTAGACCAATTCTTCCGGGACCTATTGACAGATTTTTGCAAAATTAATTTTATTTCTCTATTGCTAAGTTCAACTTGACCACTAGACTGAGGATGATAGGGTGATGCAAGTCTATGGTTAACATCATACTTGGCAAGAAATTTACGGAAAGCACCATGAATAAAGTGAGAACCACCATCAGTCATTAAATATCTAGGGACTCCAAACCTTGGGAAAATAACTTCCTTAAGCATTTTAATAGAGGTGTTGTGATCAACATTACTAGTTGGAATAGCTTCTACCCACTTAGTAGCATAATCAATAGCAACCAAAATATGTGTATACCCATTAGAGGAAGGAAAATGTCCCATGTAATCAAAACCCCAAACATCAAATGGTTCAACAGCAAGTGAATAATTCATAGGCATTTCTTGACGCTTACCAGTATTACCTATTCTTTGATATTCATCACAAGATGAGACAAACTTACGAGCATCCTTGAAGAGACTAGGCCAATAAAACCCAGACTGCAATACCTTGTGAGCAGTTCTGTCTCCCGCATGATGTCCTCCATAAGCTTTGGAGTGACATTTCCGTAGGATTTGTCTCCGTTCATGCTCAGGTACACAATGTCTAATAATACCATCTACTCCTTCTTTATAAAGATGTGGGTCATCCTAGAAGTAATGTCTTAAATCATAGACGAATTTTTTCTTTTGTTGGTATGTAAAGCTAGGTGGTAAATATTTAGCAACAATGTAATTAGCATAGTCAGCATACCAAGGAGTGTTATTAGAAACATTTATTGCAGCTAACTGCTCATCAGGAAAGCTATCATCAATAGGTAGTGGGTCATCAAGGACATTTTCAAGCCTAGACAAGTTATCAGCTACGGGGTTCTTTGCTCCTTTTCTATCAATGATATGTAAATAAAATTCTTGTAACAAGAGAACCCATCGAAGAAGTCTAGGTTTAGTATCTTTCTTTTCCATAAGATATTTAATAGCAGCATGGTCGGTGTGAACGATAACTTTAGAGTCAACCATGTAAGATCTAAATTTATCACAAGCAATCACCACTGCTAGAAATTCTTTTTCAGTAGTAGCATAATTTCATTGTGCATTGTCTAGAGTTTTACTAGCATCATGAATAACATTTAGTTTCTTACCAACTCTTTGTCCTAGAACAACACCAACATCATAATCACTAGCATCACACATAATTTCAAAAGGCAAGTTCCAGTCAGGTGGTTGAACAATAGGTGCAAAAATTAAGGCTTTCTTGAGTGTTTCAAAGGCTTTTAAACAATCATCATCAAAAACAAAAGGAACATCCTTTTGCAAAAGATTTGTAAGAGGCCTAGAAATTTTAGAAAAGTCTTTGATAAATCTCCTATAGAAACCAGCATGACCTAAGAAACTATGAATACCTTTGGTATCTTTAGGACATGTCATTTTCTCAATTGCATCAACCTTAGCTTTGTCCACCTCAATACCTCTTTCAGAAATTTTATGGCCTAAAAAAATACCTTCATTAACCATAAAGTGGCACTTCTCCCAATTCAAGACAAGATTTGTTTGCTCACATCTCTGCAAAACTCGATCAAGATTGCTATTAATCATCAAAAGACTTCCCATAAACAGAAAATTCATCCATTAAAACCTCAACAATATTTTCACAAAAGTCAAAAAATATAGCAGTCATACATCTTTGAAAGGTAGCAGGTGCATTGCATAAACCAAAAGGCATACGTCTATAAGCATAAGTTCCAAAGGGACAAGTGAAAGTGGTCTTTTCTTGATCAGGTTGAGAAACATGTATTTGTGAAAAACCAGAATATCCATCAAGGAAGCAAAAATGTGTGTGCTTAGATAACCTTTCTAGCATTTGATCAATAAAAGGCAAAGGGTAATGATCTTTTCTAGTTGCTTTGTTTAATTTTCTAAAATCAATTACCATTCTATAACCTGTAACAATTCTTTGTGGAATAAGTTCATTCTTATCATTAGGAACAATAGTAATACCTCCCTTCTTAGGGACACAATGAACATGACTTACCCATCTACTATCAGCTATAGGATAGATTATACCTGCCTCTAGAAGTTTTAAAATTTCTGTTCTTACCACTTCTTTCATCTTCGGATTTAACCGACATTGGTGATCAACAACGGGTTTAGCATCAGGTTCCATATTAATTTTGTGCTGACAGAGAATGGGACTAATGCCCTTTAAATCATCAAGAGTATATCCAATAGCAGCTCGGTGCTTCCTTAGAACTTCCAATAGTCTTTCTTCTTCATGTTCTGAAAGGTTAGCACTAATAATAACATGATATATCTTCTTCTCATCAAGATAAGCATATTTCAAAGTGTCTGGCAATTGTTTCAATTCAAACATAGGATCACCTTTAGGTGGAGGAGGACCTCCAAGAGTTTCAATAGGCAAATTATGTTTAAGCAGAGGCCGTTGTTCAAAGAAAATCTTATCTAATTCATTTCTTTCATGCATATGTAGATCATTTTCATGGTCTAGTAGATGTTGCTCTAGATGATCAGTAGGAGGCACATCAATAGAAGCAAGACCAATTATTTCATCCTTACTAGGCAATTCTTTTTATGAGGTTTTCTACTAAACTTGGAAAAATTAAACTCATGAGACTCATCGCCAAAGCTGACACCAACAGTTTGTTTCTTACAATCTATTTTAGCATTAACGGTGTTCAAGGAAGGTCTACCAAAGATAATGGGGCAAAAATCATCTTGTGGGGAACCAAGAACAAGAAAATCAGTAGGATATTTTATTTTCCCACACAAGACTTCAACATCTCTAACAATCCCAAGTGGTGTGATGGTGTCTCTATTAGCAAGTTTAATAGTAGCATCTATTTTCTTCTATTTCAGCGGGTGCTATGTCATTCATAATTTCTTGATATAAGGTAAAGGGAATAGCACTCACGCTAGCACCTATGACACTAAACCATGATAACAGTGATCTCCTATTTTAACTGAGACAACAGGCATGCCAACAACGGGTCTGGGTTTATCCTCTTTATCAGGTTTGGAAATTCTAGTGGCTTCATTATAGAAGTAAATAACATGCCCATCTATATTTTCTTCCAAGAGATCCTTAACCATAGCAACACTAGGTTCTACTTTGATTTGTTCATCAGGTTTAGGTGTTCTAATATAACTTTTGTTGACTACAGTTGAAACTTTAGCATGTTCCTTTATCCTAACAGGGAAAGGTAGTTTCTCAATATAAGCAACAGGAACAACTGGATCAACATTATAAATAATAGTTTCCTCTTTAGCTAGTACTGGTTATTTAATTTCTTCTTTAATAGGTGGGTGATATTGAAAGCACTTCTCCTTAGGGAGATCAACATGAGTAGCAAACGATTCACAAAAGGAGGCTACTATCTCAGAGTCAAGTCCATATTTAGTGCCAAACTTTTCAAAAGCATCGGTATTCATAAAAGATTTAACACAATCATAATTAAGCTTAATCCCTAACTCTTTACCTTCGTCGAGTTCCCAATCTTCAGAGTTGTGTTTAATTCTTTCCAAAATATCCCACCGGAATTCAATAGTCTTCTTCATAAAAGAACCAACACAAGAAGTATCAAGCATGGATCAATCATTATGAGAAAGCCAAGCATAAAAATTCTGGATAATAATTCCTCTTGAGAGCTCATGATTGGGGCATGAATATATCATTGACTTAAGCCTCCCCCAAGCTAGAGCGATACTTTCTCCTTTACGAGGCCAAAAGTTATATATATAATTCCGATCACGATGAACAAGATGCATAGGGTAATTTTTTTGGTGAAACTCCAATTTCAATCGATTCCAACTCCAAGATCCAATATCATCGCATAGCCTATACCATGCCAATGATTTTCCCTTCAAAGATAAAGGGAAAACCTTCTTCTTAACTTCATCTCCGGGTAAATCAAGTGCATATCAGGATGTTCAGTTCCATCTCCTGCATAAGGATTAGCTAGCAGTTGTTCTATCATACCCGAAGGAACTTCATATTCAATATTTTCAGTAGGTGCAGTAGGTTGAGGGGTAACTAATTGTGGTTCCGGTCGAAGTGAAGATGAAGGAAATATGCCCTAGAGGCAATAATAAAGTTATTATTTATTTCCTCATATCATGATAAATGTTTATTATTCATGCTAGAATTGTATTAACCGGAAACATAATACATGTGTGAATACATAGACAAACATAGTGTCACTAGTATGCCTCTACTTGACTAGCTCGTTAATCGAAGATGGTTTAGTTTCCTAGCCATGGACATGAGTTGTCATTTGATTAACGGGATCACATCATTAGGAGAATGATGTGATTGATTTGACCCATTCCGTTAGCTTAGCACTTGATCGTTTAGTATGTTGCTATTGCTTTCTTCATGACTTATACATGTTCCTATGACTATGAGATTATGCAACTCCCATTTACCGGAGGAACACTTTGTGTGCTACCAAATGTCACAACGTAACTGGGTGATTATAAAGGTGTCTCCGAAGGTACTTGTTGAGTTGGCGTATTTTGAGATTAGGATTTGTCACTCTGATTGTCGGAGAGGTATCTCTGGGCCCTCTCCATAATGCACATCACTATAAGCCTTGCAAGCAATGTGACTAATGAGTTAATTGCGGGATGATGCATTACGGAACGAGTAAAGAGACTTGCCGGTAACGAGATTGAACTAGGTATTGAGATACCGACGATCGAATCTCGGGCAAGTAACATACCGATGACAAAGGGAACAACGTATGTTGTTATGCGGTTTGACCGATAAAGATCTTCGTAGAATATGTAGGAGCCAATATGAGCATCCAGGTTCCGCTATTGGTTATTGACCGGAGACATGTCTCGGTCATGTCTACATAGTTCTCGAACCCGTAGGGTCCGCACGCTTAAAGTTTGGTGACGATCGGTATTATGAGTTTTTGTGTTTTGATGTACCGAAGGTAGTTCGGAGTCCCGGATATGATCACGGACATGACGAGGAGTCTCAAAATGGTCGAGACGTAAAGATCGATATATTGGACGACTATATTTGGACACCGGAAGTGTTCCGAGTGGTTTCGGAGAAAAACCGGAGTACCGGGGGGTTACCGGAACCCCCCCGGGGAGTTAATTGGGCCTCATGGGCCTTAGTGGGAGAAGAGGAGGGGCGGCTAGGGCAGCCGCGCGCCCCCTCCCCCTCTAGTCCGAATTGGACAAGGAGGAGGGTGGCGCCCCCCTTTTTCCTTCTCCTTCTCTCTCCCTTCCTTCCCTCTCCTACTCCAACAAGGAAAAGGAGGAGTCCTACTCCCGGTGGGAGTAGGACTCCCCCCTGACGCGCCCTCCTCCTGGCTGGCAACCTCCCCCCTTGCTCCTTTATATATGGGGGCAGGGGCACCTCTAGACACACAAGTTGATCTATTGATCTATTCCAGCCGTGTGCGGTGCCCCCCTCCACCATATTCCACCTCGGTCATATCGTAGCGGTGCTTAGGAGAAGCCCTGCGTCGGTAGCAACAACATCACCGTCATCACACCATCGTGCTGACGGAACTCTCCCGTGAAGCTCTGCTGGATCGGAGTTCGCGGGACGTCATCGAGCTGAACGTGTGCTGAACTCGGAGGTGCCGTACGTTCGGTACTTGGATCGGTCAGATCGTGAAGACGTACGACTACATCAACCGCGTTGTGCTAACGCTTCCGCTTTCGGTCTACGAGGGTACGTGGACAACACTCTCCCCTCTCGTTGCTATGCATCACCATGATCCTGCGTGTGCGTAGGAATTTTTTTGAAATTACTACGTTCCCCAACAGTGGCATCCGAGCCTGGTTTTATGCGTAGATGTTATATGCACGATTAGAACACAAGTGAGTTGTGGGTGATACAAGTCATACTGCTTACCATCATGTCACACTTTGGTTCGGTGGTATTGTTGGATGAAGCGGCCCGGACCGACATTACGCGTACGCTTACGCGAGACTGGTTCTACCGACGTGCTTTGCACATAGGTGGTTGGCGGGTGTCAGTTTCCCCAACTTTAGTTGAACCGAGTGTGGCTACGCCCGGTCCTTGAGAAGGTTAAAACAGCACTAACTTGACAAACTATCATTGTGGTTTTGATGCGTAGGTAAGAACGGTTCTTGCTCAGCCCGTAGTAGCCACGTAAAACTTGCAACAACAAAGTAGAGGACGTCTAACTTGTTTTTGCAGGGCATGTTGTGATGTGATATGGTCAAGGCATGATGCTATATTTTATTGTATGAGATGATCATGTTTTGTAACCGAGTTATCAGCAACTGGTAGGAGCCATATGGTTACCGCTTTATTGTATGCAATGCAATCGCCCTGTAATTGCTTTACTTTATCACTAAGCGGTAGCAATAGTTGGCGAGACGACAACGATGCTACGATGGAGATCAAGGCGTCGCGCCGGTGACGATGGTGATCATGACGGTGCTTCGGAGATGGAGATCACAAGCACAAGATGATGATGGCCATATCATATCACTTATATTGATTGCATGTGATGTTTATCTTTTATGCATCATATTTTGCTTTGATTGATGGTAGCATTATAAGACGATCTCTCACTAAATTTCAACATAAAAGTGTTCTCCCTGAGTATGCACCGTTGCCAAAGTTCGTCATGCCGAGACACCACGTGATGATCGGGTGTGATAAGCTCTACGTTCATCTACAACGGGTGCAAGCCAGTTTTGCACACGCAGAATACTCGGGTTAAACTTGACGAGCCTAGCATATGCAGATATGGCCTCGGAACACTGAGACCAAAAGGTCGAGCGTGAATCATATAGTAGATATGGTCAACATAGTGATGTTCACCATTGAAAACTACTCCATCTCACGTGATGATCGGACATGGTTTAGTTGATTTGGATCACGTGGTCACTTAGATGATTAGAGGGATGTCTATCTAAGTGGGAGTTCTTAAGTAATATGATTAATTGAACTTAAATTTATCATGAACTTAGTACCTGATAGTATTTTGCTTGTCTATGTTGATTGTAGATAGATGGCCCGTGCTGTTGTTCCGTTAAATTTTAATGCGTTCCTTGAGAAAGCAAAGTTGAAAGATGATGGTAGCAATTACACGGACTGGGTCCGTAACTTGAGGAATATCCTCATTGCTGCACAGAAGAATTACGTCCTGGAAGCACCGCTGGGTGCCAGGCCTGCTGCAGATGCAACTGGCAGAGCAAAGCTGATGACTACTCGATAGTTCAGTGTGCCATGCTTTACGGCTTAGAACCGGGACTTCAACGACGTTTTGAACGTCATGGAGCATATGAGATGTTCTAGGAGTTGAATTTAATATTTCAAGCAAATGCCCGGATTGAGAGATATGAAGTCTCCAATAAGTTCTATAGCTGCAAGATGGAGGAGAATAGTTCTGTCAGTGAACATATACTCAAAATGTCTGGGTATAACAATCACTTGATTCAACTGGGAGTTAATCTTCCGGATGATAGTGTCATTGACATAATTCTTCAATCACTGCCACCAAGCTACAAGAGCTTCATGATGAACTATAATATGCAAGGGATGGATAAGACAATTCCAGAGCTCTTCGCAATGCTAAAGGCTGCGGAGGTAGAAATTAAGAAGGAGCATCAAGTGTTGATGGTCAACAAGACCACCAGTTTCAAGAAAAAGGGCAAAGGGAAGAAGAAGGGGAACTTCAAGAAGAACAACAAACAAGTTGCTGCTCAAGAGAAGAAACCCAAGTCTGGACCTAAGCCTGAGACTGAGTGCTTCTACTGCAAGCAGACTGGTCACTGGAAGCGGAACTGCCCCAAGTATTTGGCGGATAAGAAGGATGGCAAGGTGAACGAAGGTATATGTGATATACATGTTATTGATGTGTACCTTACTAGAGCTCGCAGTAGCACCTGGGTATTTGATACTGGTTCTGTTGCTAATATTTGCAACTCGAAACAGGGACTACGGATTAAGCGAAGACTGGCTAAGGACGAGGCGACGATGCGCGTGGGAAATGGTTCCAAAGTCGATGTGATCGCCGTCGGCACGCTACCTCTACATCTACCTTTGGGATTAGTTTTAGACCTAAATAATTGTTATTTGGTGCCAGCGTTAAGCATGAACATTATATCTGGATCTTGTTTGATGCGAGACGGTTATTCATTTAAATCTGAGAATAATGGTTGTTCTATTTATATGAGTAATATCTTTTATGGTCATGCACCCTTGAAGAGTGGTCTATTTTTGTTGAATCTCGATAGTAGTGATACACATATTCATAATGTTGAAGCCAAAAGATGCAGAGCTGATAATGATAGTGCAACTTATTTGTGGCACTGCCGTTTGGGTCATATAGGTGTAAAGCGCATGAAGAAACTCCATACTGATGGACTTTTGGAATCACTTGATTATGAATCATTTGGTACTTGCGAACCATGCCTTATGGGCAATATGACTAAAACGCCGTTCTCCGGAACAATGGGGCGAGCAACAGATTTGTTGGAGATCATACATACTGATGTATGTGGTCCGATGAATGTTGAGGCTCGCGGTGGGTATCGTTATTTTCTCACCTTCACAGATGATTTGAGCAGATATGGGTACATCTACTTAATGAAACATAAGTCTGAAACATTTGAAAAGTTCAAAGAATTTCATAGTGAAGTGGAAAATCATCGTAACAAGAAAATAAAGTTTCTACGATCCGACCGTGGAGGAGAATATTTGAGTTACGAGTTTGGTCTACATTTGAAACAATGCGGAATAGTTTCGCAACTCACGCCACCTGGAACACCACAGCGTAATGGTGTGTCCGAACGTCGTAATCGTACTTTACTAGATATGGTGCGATCTATGATGTCTCTTACTGATTTACCGCTATCGTTTTGAGGTTATGCTTTAGAGACGGCTGCATTCACGTTAAATAGGGCACCATCAAAATCCGTTGAGACGACGCCTTATGAACTGTGGTTTGGCAAGAAACCAAAGTTGTTGTTTCTTAAAGTTTGGGGCTGCGATGCTTATGTGAAAAAGCTTCAACCTGATAAGCTCGAACCCAAATCGGAGAAATGTGTCCTCATAGGATACCCAAAGGAAACTGTTGGGTACACCTTCTATCACAGACCCGAAGGCAAGACATCCGTTGCTAAGAATGGATCCTTTCTAGAGAAGGAGTTTCTCTCGAAAGAAGTGAGTGGGAGGAAAGTAGAACTTGATGAGGTAACTGTACCTGCTCCCTTATTGGAAAGTAGTTCATCACAGAAACCGGTTCCTGTGACACCTACACCAATTAGTGAGGAAGCTAATGATATTGATCATGAAACTTCAGATCAAGTTACTACTGAACCTCGTAGGTCAACCAGAGTAAGATCCGCACCAGAGTGGTACGGTAATCCTATTCTGGAGGTCATGTTACTTAACGAAGGCGAACCTACGAACTATGAAGAAGCGATGGTGAGCCCAGATTCCGCAAAATGGCTTGAGGCCATGAAATCTGAGATGGGATCCATGTATGAGAACAAAGTGTGGACTTTGGTTGACTTGCCCGATGATCGGCAAGCCATTGAGAATAAATGGATCTTCAAGAAGAAGACTGACACTGACGATAATGTTACTGTCTATAAAGCTCGACTTGTTGCGAAAGGTTTTCGACAAGTTCAAGGGATTGACTACGATGAGACTTTCTCACCCGTAGCGATGCTTAAGTCTGTCCGAATCATGTTAGCAATTGCCGCATTTTATGATTATGAAATTTGGCAAATGGATGTCAAAACTGCATTCCTGAATGGATTTCTGGAAGAAGAGTTGTATATGATGTAACCAGAAGGTTTTATCGATCCAAAGGGAGCTAACAAGGTGTGCAAGCTCCAGCAATCCATTTATGGAGTGGTGCAAGCCTCTCGGAGTTGGAATAAACGTTTTGATAGTGTGATCAAAGCATATGGTTTTATACAGACTTTTGGAGAAGCCTGTATTTACAAGAAAGTGAGTGGGAGCTCTGTAGCATTTCTGATATTATATGTGGATGACATATTGCTGATTGGAAATGATATAGAATTTCTGGATAGCATAAAAGGATACTTGAATAAGAGTTTTTCAATGAAAGACCTCGGTGAAGCTGCTTACATATTAGGCATCAAGATCAATAGAGATAGATCAAGACGCTTGATAGGACTCTCACAAAGCACATACCTTGACAAAGTTTTGAAGAAGTTCAAAATGGATCAAGCAAAGAAAGGGTTCTTGCTTGTGTTACAAGGTGTGAAGTTGAGTCAGACTCAATGCCCGACCACTGCAGAAGATAGAGATAAAATGAAAGATGTTCCCTATGCTTCAGCCATAGGCTCTATCATGTATGCAATGCTGTGTACCAGACCTGATGTGTGTCTTGCTATTAGCCTAGCAGGGAGGTACCAAAGTAATCCAAGAGTGGATCACTGGACAGCGGCCAAGAACATCCTGAAATACCTGAAAAGGACTAAGGATATGTTTCTCGTTTGTGGAGGTGACAAAGAGCTAGTCGTAAATGGTTACGTCGATGCAAGCTTTGACACTGACCCGGACGATTCTAAATCGCAAACCGGATACGTGTTTACATTGAACGGTGGAGCTGTGAGTTGGTGCAGTTCTAAACAAAGCGTCGTGGCGGGATCTACGTGTGAAGCGGAGTACATAGCTGCTTCGGAAGCAGCAAATGAAGGAGTCTGGATGAAGGAGTTCATATCCGATCTAGGTGTCATACCTAGTGCATCGGGTCCAATGAAAATCTTTTGTGACAATACTGGTGCAATTTCCTTGGCAAAGGAATCCAGATTTCACAAGAGGACCAAGCACATCAAGAGACGCTTCAATTCCATCCGGGACCAAGTCTAGGTGGGAGACATAGAGATTTGCAAGATACATATGGATCTGAATGTTGCAGACCCGTTGACTAAGCCTCTTCCACGAGCAAAACATGATCAGCACCAAAACTCCATGGGTGTTAGAATCATTACCGTGTAATCTAGATTACTGACTCTAGTGCAAGTGGGAGACTGAAGGAAATATGCCCTAGAGGCAATAATAAAGTTATTATTTATTTCCTCATATCATGATAAATGTTTATTATTCATGCTAGAATTGTATTAACCGGAAACATAATACATGTGTGAATACATAGACAAACATAGTGTCACTAGTATGCCTCTACTTGACTAGCTCGTTAATCGAAGATGGTTGAGTTTTCTAGCCATGGACATGAGTTGTCATTTGATTAACGGGATCACATCATTAGGAGAATGATGTGATTGACTTGACCCATTCCGTTAGCTTAGCACTTGATCGTTTAGTATGTTGCTATTGCTTTCTTCATGACTTATACATGTTCCTATGACTATGAGATTATGCAACTCCCGTTTACCGGAGGAACACTTTGTGTGCTACCAAACGTCACAATGTAACTGGGTGATTATAAAGGTGCTCTATAGGTGTCTCCGAAGGTACTTGTTGAGTTGGCGTATTTTGAGATTAGGATTTGTCACTCTGATTGTCGGAGAGGTATCTCTGGGCCCTCTTGATAATGCACATCACTATAAGCCTTGCAAGCAATGTGACTAATGAGTTAATTGCGGGATGATGCATTACGGAACGAGTAAAGAGACTTGCCGGTAACGAGATTGAACTAGGTATTGAGATACCGACGATCGAATCTCGGGCAAGTAACATACCGATGACAAAGGGAACAACGTATGTTGTTATGCGGTTTGACCGATAAAGATCTTCGTAGAATATGTAGGAGCCAATATGAGCATCCAGGTTCCGCTATTGGTTATTGACCGGAGACATGTCTCGGTCATGTCTACATAGTTCTCGAACCCGTAGGGTCCGCACGCTTAAAGTTTGGTGACGATCGGTATTATGAGTTTTTGTGTTTTGATGTACCGAAGGTAGTTCGGAGTCCCGGATATGATCACGGACATGACGAGGAGTCTCGAAATGGCTGAGACGTAAAGATCGATATATTGGGTAACTATATTCGGACCCCGGAAGTGTTCCGAGTGGTTTCGGAGAAAAACCGGAGTATCGGGGGGTTACCGGAACCCCTCGGGGAGTTAATTGGGCCTCATGGGCCTTAGTGGGAGAAGAGGAGGGGCGGCAAGGGCAGCCGCGCACCCCCTCCCCCTCTAGTCCGAATTGGACAAGGAGGGGGCGGCGCCCCCCTTTTTCCTTCTCCTCCTCTCTCCCTTCCTTCCCTCTCCTACTCCAACAAGGAAAAGGAGGAGTCCTACTCCCGGTGGGAGTAGGACTCCCCCCTTGGCGCGCCCTCCTCCTGGACGGCCGCCTCCCCCCTTGCTCCTTTATATACGGGGGTAGGGGGCACCTCTAGACACACAAGTTGATCTATTGATCTATTCCAGCCGTGTGCGGTGCCCCCCTCCACCATATTCCACCTAGGTCATATCGTAGCGGTGCTTAGGCGAAGCCCTGCGTCGGTAGCAACATCATCACCGTCATCACGCCTTCGTGCTGACGGAACTCTCCTGTGAAGCTCTGCTGGATCGGAGTTCGTGGGACGTCATTGAGCTGAACGTGTGCTGAACTCGGAGGTGCCGTACGTTCGGTACTTGGATCGGTCGGATCGTGAAGACGTACGACTACATCAACCGCGTTGTGCTAACGCTTCCGCTTTCGGTCTACGAGGGTACGTGGACAACACTCTCCCCTCTCGTTGCTATGCATCACCATGATCCTGCGTGTGCGTAGGATTTTTTTTGAAATTTCGACGTTCCCCAACAGAAGATACCCTGAACAAACCCCTCAAAGGATTGTTTTCCATAGTAACAAGTGATAATAAATTTCAACACATAGTAATAATTTTTCCTTACCAATTTCCACTTACCAAAAGCGCTTCACTCCCGGGAAACGGCGCCAGAAAATAGCCTTGATAACCCACAAGTATATGAGATCAATTGTAGCCTTTTTGATAAGTAAGAGTGTCGAAACCAACGAGGAGCAGAAGGAAATGACAAGTGGTTTTCAGCAAGGTAATGTCTGCAAGTGCTGAAATTGTAAGTAGTAGAGTAGTTTGATAGCAAGATAATTTGTAACAAGCAAGTAACGGTAACAGTAACAAAAGTGCAGCAAGGTAGCCCAATCCTTTTGAGGCAAAGGACAGGCCAAAATGGTCTCTTATAATAGGCAAAGCATTCTTGAGGGTACACGGGAATTTCACCTCATCACTTCCACCATGTTGATTCGATTCATGTTCGCTAATTTGATAATTTGATATGTGGGTGGACCGGTGCTTAGGTGCTGTTATTATTTGAACAAACCTCCTACTTATGATTAACCCCCTAGCAAGCATCTGCAACTACGAGAAAAGTATTAGGAATAAATTCTAACCACATCATTAAACTTCTGGATCCATTCGGTACCTTACGGAATAGCGCATAAACTAGGTTTAAGCTTATGTCACTCTCGCAACCCATCATCTAATAACTACTCCACAATGCATTCCCTTAGGCCCAAATATGGTGAAGTGTCAAGTAGTCGACGTTCACATGACACCACTAAGGGAATCACAACATACATACTATCAAAATATCAAACACATATCAACTTCACATGATTACTTGCAACATGATTTCTCCCGTGACCTCAAGAACAAAAGTAACTACTCACAAATGATAATCATGCTCAAGATCAGAGGAGTGTTAAATAGCATATTGGATCTGAACATATAATCTTCCACCAAATAAACCATATAGTAATCAACTACAAGATGTAATCAACACTACTAGTCACCCACAAGCACCAATCTATAGTTATGGTACAAAGATTGAACACAAGAGATGAACTAGGGTTTGAGAGGAGATGGTGTTGTTGAAGATGTTGATGGATGATAACCCACAAGTATAGGGGATCGCAACAGTTTTCGAGGGTAGAGTATTCAACCCAAATTTATAGATTCGACACAAGGGGAGCCAGCGAATATTTGAAGGTATTAGCAGCTGAGTTGTCAATTCAACCACACCTGGAGATTAATTATTTGCAGCAAAGTGATCAGTAGCAAAGTAGTTTGATAGTTTTGATAGTAGTGACAGCAGCAACGGTAACAGTAACAGTGATAGCAGTAATTTGTAGCAAGCGTAACAGTGATGATAGCAATAGTAACTTAGCAGAAACAATATATATAAATTTGTAGGCATTGGATCAGTGACTTGTTGGATGATATTCATCATGTGGAAGTTATAACCTAGGGTGATACGGCACTAGCTCCAGTTCATCGATATAATGTAGGCATGTATTCTGTAAATAGTCATACATGTTTTATTAAAAGAACTAGCATGACATCTTTTGTCCTACCCTCCCGTGGTAGCGGGGTCCATATTGGAAACTAAGGGATATTAAGGCCTCCTTTTAATAGAGAACCGGAAAACAGCATTAACACATAGTGAATACATGAACTCCTCAAACTACGGTCATCACCGAGAGTGGGCCCGGTTGTTGTCACTCCGGGGTTGTCGGATCATAACACATAGTAGGTGACTATAACTTGCAAGATCGGATCTAAAACATGGATATAATGATGAATTCATAAACGGTTCAGATCTGAGTTAATGGCACCCGGGCCCAAAGTGACAAGCATTAAGCATAGCAAAGTCATAGCAACATCAATCTAAGAACATAGTGGATACTAGGGATCAGGCCCTAACAAAACTAACTCGATTACATGATGAATCTCATCCAACTGCTCACCGACCAGCGAGCCTACGAAGGAGTTACTCACTCCCGGTGGGGAGCATGATGGAATTTGCGATGGAGATGGGTTGGTGATGACGAGGAACGAAGATCCCCCTCTCCGAAGCCCCAAACGGACTCCAGATCTGCCCGTCTGAGGAAGAACATGGCTTGGCGGTGGCTCCGTCTCGTGGAACGCAATAATTATTTTCCCCTCCTTTTTTCTCCGAAAATAGGAATTTATAGTGTCAGGGTTGAGGTCTGCGGGGCCACCAGGTGGGTACAACCCACCTGGGCGCGCCAGGAGAGGGGCGCGCGCCCTGGTGGGTTGTGCCCACCCAGGGGCCCCTCTCTGGTGGGTCTTGGCTCCAAAAATCCTCTTTTATTCCATAAAAATTCCTCGCAAAGTTTCGTTTTATTCCAAGAACTTTTATTTCTGCAAAAAAACAACACCATGGTAGTTCTGCTGAAAACAGCGTCAGTCCGGGGTTAGTTTCATTCAAATCATGCAAATTAGAGTCCAAAACAAGAGGAAAAGCGTGAGAAAAAGTAGATACGTTGGAGACGTATCAACTCCCCAAGCTTAAACCTTTGCTTGTCCTCAAGCAATTCAGTTGATAAACTGAAAGTGAGAAAGAAAAACTTTTACGAACTCTTTTGCTCCTGTTTGCATAAATAGGCTTAAACAGCACCCAGATTTTCAGCTAGCATTATAACTAACCATGTCGACAATAACATTTAAAGATTATATTAACTCATATCAATGACATAATCAGCTAGCGAGCAATAATAAGATATCTCAAACAGCAACACGTTGTCAAAACAACCATGATATATCTATACTACTCTCTATAGTGTACCAATTTTGGATTTGGTCCCCTTCTCTCTCCTCCCAGCACCCCAAACCAAACATGAACCGTTGATTCAGTTGTGTGTGTTGAAGATCTACGGCCAGATCTTTACTGAACCGAAACCAAGGGCCAGGATCTCCGGGATTCGCAGTCTGCCCGCGCGCGCTCTGGTTTGGCCGCTTTCACCGCGCGCTCGCTGGTATTCTGGAAGCACCTGGAGCGTCCCCACCAAGATAAAATATCAATAAAAAAATCCGGCACCATTCTCTTCTCATCGAAGCACTCTGTTTCATGGTTTCACCGTCCCTCCGCTGTCGCCCCAGCCCCCGTACTCGCGCCACAACAAGTCCTCTAGAACAGCTCTGCCCTACGCCGCCGGCCGCGGGAAGCGCTCCTCAGTTGCTCTTCCGTGCAATTTCGACTCCAATCTCTCAAACTCGGGCGGCCCCAGTAGTTTCTCCCCAGGTGCTAACTACCCTTGCTACTGTTCCACGTGCTCACCGCCACCGCTTCCTGGAATCTCCGGCCGGGCGCTCCTCAGGCTAATCCGCCCGGAGGCCATCGGTGCTGCAAGTGCTAGCAATGGGATGACATATCAGTGCAGCCCGGCCGCTGTGAACAAAGCATCCTCAACCTCACGCACTCATAGCTTACATGTTGAAGAGGTAAGATACAATCTGAGAATGTATAGAAGTGGTGCTAATTTGTTTAATGATCTGTACATTTTCTATCTCTGCATACCAGATGACATGAATCCAAACCTAGATTTTGTATTTCATTATAGAAATCATGAAATTTATCACAGCATACTCTGACCACCACGTGTTTGAGTTTATGTCCACAAAGTTTTTTTTTCATTTCTCATACTTCCATAGAAGTGTTATAACCATTTAAAATCTCATCTTCATTGATTTTAACATTTTAAATGATTTTTTTATCGAGAACGATGCTGAATGTTACACTGTACCATGTGTACTGACAAAACATCAATACAGTCTATTGTTAGATTATATGTATCAATTAATATGTCAAAAAAATTGGTTTGTTACAAGGAGTTTCAGGTGACTTAAGCTTCGCGTGGATATACTGCTGCATTACCTTCCTATCTTATGCTAATGATGTCTGCTATGTTGCTCAGCGCCTTAGCAAAGCCAAGTGCAGACAGTTATCTAGGAAGCAAGTGAATGGCAGTTCAAGTCACCATAGTACCATACAACAAGATCCATTGGAATGCCAGGACGGGCTCCGTTTCAAGATATTACAAATGTGGTTGACTCACATAATTTATCAAAAGGGAAACAAGGTACATCTTTAATATTTCTGGTCACCAGAATCTTGAAACAAGTTTACAGCTTCTTATATGTTGTTACATAAATAAAAAACATATGCCTTGTGTGTTAAAAGATTGCTCGCGGGTTGTTTGAAATGTTCTATACATTCCATCACAAAAAATACTTGGTGCAGTGGATCAGCCAATTACTGGGACAAAACGATCAATCAATCCATTTTGCATATCCATAAAATCAAATACTCCTTCGACTGGACATGCAACTCTACCGACAGATGCTTCTGAGTGTAAGCGTTATCATGACCAGGAAAGATACTTGAAGATGACTCTAGAACATCGTGCTGCCTACCTGCAAAGAAACCGTGAGACAAACGGAGAAGGAAAAATCATGTAGTTAGTGATAATGCACAATCTGGGAGTCAAACTTGTAATTTTACCAATGGAAGCATGCACACAACTACTCCCATCAGTACAATTACAGAAGGTACATATTAATGCAATAACATTTTGTCTTAATTTTTTTAGTATTAACATAAATTTCTTCATGTCCTAATTATTACGTGAATGGTCACTCAATCAGGTTATGTTTATCTCCAAAACGCACATGTATATGTATATAATAAGAAACATTCTTGTCACTCTGATTATGATAGGCATTTCATTAACATCCACTTCCTGCTGTCCTATTATTTGTCAATAAGTATTATAATGTATGTTTTTTTGGTGGAATTCATACCAATATTTTGATGAGCTTGAACTTTCTGCATCTTACAATATCCTTCGAGTTGACATAATTAGTCTGGTTGCTAAAATTTACACCTTGATCAGTTCATCTGACATATCTACATCATGTAATGAATTGACAGGTACTGGTCAACATAAGCGTGTAGCAGCATTCCTGGACAAGGGCAGTGGACATAAGAGAAGGAGAATGTCTAATGGGGCAGGTTGTAGTAGTACTGGAAAGGAAACACATGAACATGGTTTAGCCAATGAGCAGGAAGACCATGACAGCACCATCTATGTCCCAAATGGTTGTTTTCCTGCCCAAAAAGGTAATATAGTTGTTACGGTGTATCATAGCTATTTCTAATGCATCAATCATTCATCAACTTTACCTGTCCTTTTTTTAACTAATTGATAAATTGATGTATAGACGAAGCTGGGCAATCTCATTACAAGTTCATCAACAAAATAATGGCATTTCATTCCTATGCTCCGGACCATCCCCACTAACACACTTTGCCAAAAATTACTATTTTCATTGCAGATCTCAGTGATTCTTCCAATGGCACATAAACAATGCACGCACACACAGAGAAGAAACTTTAAAATTCATCTACATGGAGTACTTTCTCCTCCTCATGCTTTGCCATCTTCGAGAGCTTGCTCCCTGATGGCCTGATGGATCATCCGGCGGCGCTGGTTCACCCGATCTCCACATCCAAGGTGCTTGGGAAGGAGTTGGAGGTACTCCTCTACGGCGATGTGCTTGCCATCAGTGTCTGGGGCTCGGGATGGTCGGGATGCGAAGAGGAGGGTGGCGCAGTTTTTAGAGAGGCGAACAATTCCTGCACTTTGACAAACTAAAATTTCAGAACATTGACTTACTTTTAGAATAGTACCTGGCTTCACACAGAGGTAGCCGGCACCACTTGGTTACTACGTGCAAAGCACGTGCAGTTTACTAGTAATATGATAATAGTGGTATCTCGCTAGCCCTTTCTGAGACCGCAAAACATACATGAAGAGCACCTCCAAAGTTCAAGCAGTGACTAAACATTGTAATTCATGGTAGAAAAGATCCAGTCATGATGCACCCAACATTAGCTATACACAATGCATAAATCATGACAACTGTGCTCTCTCAGTTTCTAGCGCTTGTTTTTAATAGGTGATGACACAACATAAAAGTAAATAGAAAGTCCCTTCGCGGAGGGAAGCAGTGATTTGCAGAGGTGCCAGAGCTCAATTTTTTTCAAAACAGAGGTAAATGATATTTTGAGACATGCACCCTTTTTATGCACTTCACGACCATCAGTTATCAACATCTTTCATGCTAAGCACGCTAGTGGCAGTTCCCAAGCGATAAAAGTAAAGGTTTACTCCCTCTCCACCATCAATCACACTCCACGGTTTGTCCGAAACAACGGGTGCCATCCATACCAACATCAGTCCCAAGGGTGTTTGTTTAATTATTTGCATTTTTGAGTTCGGGACTGGGAATCCCTATTACCGCCCATTTTCTCGTGCGATGGCTAGTGAATAAACACTCGACCTGAGAATAACCCGCTTTGCATGGAAGATACCAACCACCTCCTGTCGTTCCATGAACGATCCAGGCACACAAAAAGGATAATTTTTAGAAGTTTTTAGAGGTGGCACATGCGAATTTACTTAGGACGGCAGGGTAATACCGCATATAGGTATGTATGCTGGACTCGTCTGGAATAACTTTGGAGTCAAGGTTTTTGATGTACAAGCAAAGTTCCCACTTAGTACAGGCGAAGGCTAGCAATTAGATTGAGAAGCGGCCAGCTAGAGAGCAACAATGATCATAACCAGACATTATGCATAAGTAACATTGGACACTAGCATGAGTAGGATATGAACACCATGAACATAAATATCATAGAGGCTATGTTGGTTTTGATTCAACTACATGCATGAATATGTGCCAAGTCAAGCCACTCGAACATTCAGAGGAGGATACCATATCATCATACTACATCACAATCATTTTAACGCTATGTTGATATCCAAGATAAATCATTATTCACTCCTAGCTACTTATGCATGGCATTAGAAACTATAATCTCTAATTGTCATTGTAAACATGTTTAATCATAATAGGCTGAAGCCTGGATACTAGGTTAAACATATTTACACAGACAGAACAAGTCGAGTTCATACCAGTTTCTCCTTGCCACGGCCAGTTCATCGAATATCGTCATTATTGCCTTTCAATTGCACGACCGAATGATATGAAAATAATAATAGTGCAAGAGTGCCATGGACTAAGCTGGAATCTGCAAACATTTTATTCAACAGGAGAAGACAAGGTAAAATGTGCTCTTATTAGTTCAACAGTTATTCATATGAGAGCCACTCAACATTTTCATCGTGGTCTTCTCCTCTGTAGGACTCGGATAAAAAGAAAAGAAATTCAGAGAAACACACTGAAATATTTTTGGAGTTTTTGGTTTTCTTGTACAGGCAAATACAAGGAAAAAGTAAAAACGAGAAAAAACTATTTACACGGGAAAGCTCCCAAACAAGCAAAAGAAGAACAAGGAAATCTTTTTGGATTTTCTTTTTAGTGCTACTACTAAGCATGCATAGAAAGTAATGAAAACGTCTCTTTTGTGAAGTAAAACTCATAGTCATGAAATATGTACTCCAAATGAGCTCCAAATCTAGAGTACTCAGGCCCATTTGTAAGTTCTTTTCGACCTTCTCTAAATGAACTAAAAACAAAACCTTGACGTCTAGTTTGCAAATATAGGGTCCATGCGAAATATGGCATCGTTTGGAAAAACTATGCTATGGTTAACCCTAAACCCTAGTTCATTTCCCTTGAAAACCATTCACCCTTGTTGGTGATAGCTCACTTATGTGAAGGGAATTTCATGAAAACATCTGTAGACGTGGTTTCTTATTTTTCCTAGCAACTTAGTAATATAAAACAATGATGTGCACAAGTTTCATATTTTTAGATTTTTTTTAAATTAGTTATGCTCAACCCTAATTGCTGAAATGCTCTCAAAACACCTCTCAAAACCCCGCACCATCCGACCCGTTGGACCGCTGTTCGGGGACGATTCGAATCAGGCACTAGGGTTAGACATGGTCGATCCGTGAGAGGTGACCTGATTGGCTGGATTCGGCCAGGTTTACCGTGGCCTACCTGGCAGCGGCAGAAGAGGGAAAAGCCATTGAATCTCACTCACGCCACCGCATCCCCCACCCCACCCCACAACCCGAACCCAATCTACTCGAACCCTAAATCTTGGTTTGGGGCACAACACTGGAAAACTACCTCGACTGCGAGTTCGACCCCCCTCCACACCTCGTCGACACGTGTCGCACCACATCGAGGTCGTCCTTCTCGCCACCTTGTTTCTGATCTGGGCGGGGCATCGCGGTGAGGAACTCCATAGATCTGAGCGGGCCATTGCGGCAAGGATCTGAGCGTTTGGCGCCGGTAAGAACGGTAGAGTATTTTGGGATTATATTCAGGGTACATGCCTAGTTTTATGACCAATGCCAATGCACATTGAGCCAGTTTTTCAACAATGCCACACATGAGAAATTAGATGTTAACCCACACTTTACCCTCCCCCCTCGCCGCACATTGAGCTAGTTTATCAGCAATACCACACATTGAGCTAGTTTTTCACCAATGTCACTGCACATTGAGCTAGTTTATCACCAATGCCACACATTGAGCTAGTTTATCAGCAATGGTACTGCACACTGAGCTAGTTTATCACCAATGCCACACATTGAGCTAGTTACCACCAATGGTACTGCACACTGAGCTAGTTTATCACCAATGCTAATGCACATTGAGCTAGTTTTTCACCAATTCTACCGCACATTGAACTACTTTATGGCCATTGACATGTTGTTTGTTTAATTTCGTAAGTCTGCATAAAGCTAGGACATGTCTAGATCTAGCATCGACATCACTGCATGGTATAGCGGCGAGGAGGAATCCTCTTCCCCAATACCGTACAGACAAAAGCCGCTGGACTACTATCCAGAAAAACCATGCTGATGCAAAGAGAAGGCTTCCAAGTGGATTTCTTGGAGCGATGACAACCCAGGATGGAGATCTTACAATTGCACAAGAGTTCGGGTGATTTCCCATTTCTTCCCATTTCCCTAGTTTTTTGGCCATTAAATGAAAAATGTAACTTGACTATAAATAATGTCAATATCATAGGTTGGTGATTGTAAGTTCTTCGAATGGGTCGATCCAAAAGTGCCCGAATTCTTGAAGCAACACTTGATTGACTTGCATGACATGGTGTGTCGGCTCAAAAGAGCAATGCAAAGAGAAAATGATCCGCGACTTCTTATTGAATTACAGGCCTATAGAGCTTGGAATCAAGAGCTGCTGGATAGGAATGCTTGGACAGATAATTTGACGAAGAAGAAGGATATGCAAATTGAGGTGTTAGTGAAGAAAGATGGTGAAAATTCTGCTGCTATTGAATAGCTTAGGGTTAAGCAGAAGAAATTAGAGGGAGAGAAATTTGTGCTGAAATGTGTGTTAGTACTAGCATTATTTGCTATGTTTCTCAAGTTGTGTCTTGAACATGCTGGTGTAATAAACATTTGGGATGCCTAAACATTTGGATGCAAGGCTAATTTGAAGTGGACCAGTTCACACACCATGATGTTTTGAATTCCTTAAATTTCCAATTTGTAGGCACCAAACACCAACTAGCATTTGATTTGTATTGAAACTGGATATCATGTGGACGCCTAATAAAAAGAAGGGAGCCCTAAAAAGAAAGGGCATCTTTTGCCTGGAACTTTTACAAACAAAGATGCATATCGTCTGGACTAAATTCCAAGGGGTTAACAAGATGTCACATCTTGCCCACATTCCAGGGGTACAAACTTGCTCAATAGCCCATCATATCTGGAGATCTCTAAATTAATTTATTTCAATGTACTTTAACTACATAGTAAAGAGCTAGTAAAGAGATGACAACTATTGTAAGTGCCACCATGTATCTGTTTTTCTCCTCTGCCTTCACTTCAAGTCTTTGTATGACTCTTTTTTTCTCCTCTCCATCCATTTGCAGCTCCTCTATCACATTATCAAATATGGCCAGATCAGTCTCTCGTTTCAACTTATCGATGCGAGCAATTCTCCTTCTTCCGCAATAGTATGCTTCAGCTCAACACTCAATCTATTTTTACTGGCTAATTCAACACCCAAATTAGCCACCAGCTCCTCCAATGCCATCTTCTCTCTACCCCACTGGATTGACTCATCTTGGTATGCAATATACCAAGGATCATTAGCTTGTCTGTTAAACTGTAATAATCCATCCAAAAGTAAATTAACACTACTAATTAAACAAGGGATTATTCAAATAGGATGTGAGCGCTAGCTACCTGATTCTCCTTCAAATCTAGTGTAGGTGAGCATGGCCAAGACATGATCGAATTGCCACCCTCATTGCTGTAACCGCTATGACCGGACATTTAACGCGACGGTGCACCTGAAATTAGGTGTTCAGACGAGATTAAGGGAAAGGGTTCAGAAGCTCTTGAATAAGGGGGATCAGGATCCAAGAGCTTACTAAGAAATAATGTCGGCGGTTGTCTTCCGACGCCTGAGCAAATCCAAATGGTGGGGAGGGGGTGGGGCAGTAGCTCTGTATGTGGTATGTTGGCAGAGAAATAATGCCGGTGACGTGGCGAACATGCACCGCCGCCGGCCGCTGGTAGGCGCAGGAAATAGATCATGGGATGCGGGCAAGCTGCGGCCATGGCTATGGCTACTCTGTGGGGATGGTGCTCGAGGCTATGCACGGTCGGTCGTTGACAAATGATAGAGAGAATATACCCCACCTGTCATAAGTTGTCTCGGCTCCACAAGTCAGGATCTTACTACGTCAGCACAATGAAGAGAGAGTGGTCATACCCCCACCTGCATGGGTAAGCGGCCCCACATGTCATAAGTTGTATCGACCCCACATGTTAGGGTTCTACCGCGTCAAAACAGTGGTGAGAGATAGTGAAGCGACCCCACCTGTCAGGATATTACGTGGCCCCACTAGTCATAAGTTGCCTCGACCCCTATCGTGACCCACTATGGTGAGAGAGAGCGGAACGACCCCACTAGTCAGGAGGTAACGGTCAAAGACTTTGACTGGACAGAAGTGCTCCGTTTGGGTTTTTGTGAGCACCCGGTGGAGTAGGGAGGATAAAAGTGAGCATCGTTAGTTGCCAGGGGCAAAACTGAGCACAGCGAACCAACCAGGGGCACAGATTTAGAAAACCCAAAACATAAATGCAGAGCTGCTCCAAAGTTCAAGCAGTGACTAAACATTGTAATTCATGGTAGAATAGATCCAGTCATGCTCATATCCAACCTTAACTAGACTCAATGCATGTTAAACTAAGAATGACAATAGCGGTCTCCAAATTGGTGCTTTAAATGATAAGGTGATGACTCAACAATAAAATTAAATAACATAAAGGTAAATAGAAATGCCCTTCACAGAGGGAAGCGGATATTTGTAGATGTGCCAGAGCTCAAAGCTTAAAACAGAGATGAATACATTTTGAGTGGTGTGCTTTTCCTATCAACGTCGCGACAAATGATTTCAATATCTTCCATGCTAAACACATTATTGACGGTTCCCATGCGGAAATGAAAAGTTTACTCCCCCTCAACCATACAAACACAAGCCATGGCTAGCCGAATCCACGGGTGCCCTCCAAACAATCAACTTTCCAGGGGGAGTTTGTTTTATTATATTTTTCTTGGTTTTTTTATAGGACGGTCGAAAAATCAATGAGGGATTGTCCACCATATATGGTCGAAATATCAGAGAGGAAGAATCCCGATTGTTGTCGTGGGGGTTGCTTCTTGTTCGTTCACATGTGCTAGACATTTTGATGTAATGCACTTCCGAATGAAAGGAGGAGCGACCATCACCAACGGTCGCAAGTGTCAGAGAGGAAGGATCCCGACTATTGTTGTGGGGGGCGCTTCTCCTTCGTTCCCGTGTGCTAGACATTTTAGTTTAATGCACTCGGGAATGAAGGGAGGAGCGACCATCACCGACGGTCGAATAAATAAGAGAGGGAGTGCCCACCATATACACCATGTGAGATGAGAATTTTCATGGAAACACTCGACAGACCGAAAGTCGGCCCGTGGTGAATAGTGATGTGTGTGTTGAGTTCCTGGTAATTGCCGTCAATTTATAACCTTTGAATTTTGAACACAGGAAATATCTGACGATGATAGGATCCCTGAGTGCGATTACTCCTGCGACGACCGGGATATGTGCAACATGCCTCACCTACAAAATGGTAGGTTCTTCACCGTCAAGCTGGAAGAGACCTTCGATGTTTGTACGGTATGCAACGACGAGAAGTATTGTTTCGTAATTAATCCTGACTTGTGCTTCTTTGCTTCAACGTGTAATTTCTGGGTTTTTTTTAATCCGACTAGTACATCCCTTGCCATGCAAGACCGTATGTCTTGGAGAAGCTCAGTTTCCAAGAGAGTGGGAATATGGAGACGGGGAGAGCTCACCTTAGGACTAAATATGGTTACGCTTTTCGGGTTAATCTCTACAATGCAATTAATAACTCACATTTTGGTTTCTCAAATTGGGGAGCTCTATGCAAGGCCTATATGGATTTAAGGAGGATATGCAAATAACCTTCGATATTCGTCCTGAAGATGATAGTGAAGATAATATCGACATTTGGGTAGATGTGGATATGCTTCCATTTCTACCTCTATGTGAGTTTATTAAACAAATTTCTTAAGTAACTTAATTATATTGTTTATTTAAAAATAGTTCGTGTTCATCCCTACTAATCTTGTTTATTTATGATTGACAACTTATTCTTAACTTCAAGAAAGACTCGAATGGTTGTACAAGACGTACTACACTTATGGCTCCGAGCTAACTTGTGAGGAGAAAGGATCTCTTGTCTCATTTATAAATGATGTTGAGACTTTTAAGACCAATTATCATATCAACACAAATTTTAGTGTATATGTGCCACTAGTTCATGAGTTGCATGATGGTAATTTCATTGCAAAAAACATGGTATGATTTTGTTAACTATGGTTGCATACATTCTTCTTAAGTGAACTACATTGCTAACTATATATGTTACTATTATGTTGTTCAACAAAAGCTCCCGAAGGAGGTTGTGCCTGACTTGATGTTTACCTATGCATATGGTTAGCTTACGACCAACTCCGTCGACGGCTTACAACAGTGCATACTATACTTCTTTAAAAGATGAAAGGCTCAATATCAAAGAATGGAGCAGAGTAATGAATGCGCGCAGGAAACCAATTGGAGACAATATGAATTTGCGCAAGCCACAAGTTGGAGACAGGTGGATCTCCATTCTCCATTTTGGAGATGGAACGGTTTACCTGTTTTATGCTATTTTACCTAAGAGAGAGGAGTAGGTCCTAGGTAGTAAGAACAATTAGCTAGTGTTGATTATGACTATGATGATGATGAGAAGTTGTTATTATGACGATGATGAGTTATGTGCTAGAATGTGTTAGAATGATGGGTTGTTATATGACTCATAGATGATGATGATGATGAAGAGTTGTTATGATGATGAGGAGTTGTTATATGACTATGATGATGATGAGTTGTTTGTTATGATTATGATGATGATGATGATGATGATGATGATGATGATTTGTTATGATGATGATGATGATGATGAGTTGTTATTATGATGATGATGATGAGTTATTATATCACTGGGTGGAAGAGAAATAGATTAGATTCAAGTGGATGGATCCAAAGTGACCAAGTTGGATTAGTAGGACGATCCATCCACTTGAATCTAATCTATTTTTCTTCCACCCAATGATATAATAACTCATCATGATCATAATGATATAACATTCTCTACATTGCTACTATATGAAAACTTGTATGGCAGTGTATAAATACAGTATAAAACAAAAGAGAAATGGGATACAGAAGAATAGTAGTAGCGCCGGATTAGGGCGCGCTGCTAGTAATTGGCAGTAGCGGGGGCAATACCAACACTACTACTAAACGTTAGCTGTAGCGCCCTAGCAGTAGCGTGGGCAAAACCCCTCACTACTTCTAGGGTTTTCCCTAGTAGTGTTGGAAAAAGCCAAGGGTGGTGCCCATATCCGTGTGCTCAAGTCTCCTTCTTCGGTGATGTTGGTGATGATGTAGTGGGCTTGTCCTGCCACTTGAGAATACGATTTTCCTCTTTTAGCTTGTAGACTTGCTGCTCAAGTTCCTTGATTTTGCGACGCAACTTGTCCTCTTGTCCCCGCATACGATAGAAAGGAGTAAATGGAACTTAGAAGTTTTTACTGTGTTCGGGGGGCTTGATTTCTTGAACTCCACATGCATGTCCCTTGGTTGAGGTAGGGGGACATCTTCTTCTTCTTCGCTTGAGCAATCTGTCTGTTTCTAATCCTGCTCTTCTTCTTCTTTAGCTGTGGGCCACTCATATGGATCAACATCACCGTAAATCCTTGGATTGGCAACATAACGAGAAACATAACTTTCTCCATCCGAGTCTTGGGATGACATGCTGTCAGATCTGCCAGGAAAACAACCCGAAACAAGAACTGATGGGAAACTTGCGATACAGTGGTCAAAACATCTGAGAGTATATATAATGAAATTTTCCTGTGCAGGACAAGTAATATGGAAGAAAAATGGAGAAAAATGGAGTCTGGAAAGTCCATGAGGGAGCCACAAGCTCGGGAGGCGCACCCGCACCCAAGGGGGTAGGGAGCGCCCCCAGGCTTGTCGCTTCCTGGTGCACTTTCCTGATTGTTTATTATTTTCTTAATTATTTATATATTTCGAAGCTAACAAAAAAGTACTTTTATGGCACTTTTGTCGTTGGTTTACTTACCGTACCACACACCTACTCCTTTTCAGGGTTCTGGTGTGTTCAGGAAGGTCTCTTTTATGTGCTCCTCCGGTGTGATTAATTGGTAAATATTAGTTTCAATATTAATGGGCGTATCTGAGATAGAATGTTTAACTTTTTTCTCATTAACCACTCTCGGATTGGTGCCCTCGTCATTGTTGGGTGGACGGTGTCGTAGTATTGGGCAAACGGGCACATGGTGGGGGTTGCGGACGTCCGTCAATGCCTGGGTGGTGGGTGAGGTACATCGGCAGCGGTGGACGTGGATGGTGCAGATGCATAGCAGTGTGGAGCAGGAGGAGAGTGGAAGAGAATGAGACCGAGAGAGGGATTTGAATTGGTCAAGGGTGTCGGAGTCCTACGTGGCAGCGGCCCTGACTCCTGCTAAGCCCCCCAGCCCCAGGTTGCTTCCAATTTACAGGAAAAATGACGTCCAGACTGTCAAGCTGACGGATATAGGATCATGTTGGATGACAAAGCACGTCTAGAATGTGCAGTTCAGACGCTTGCAGATGGTTTGAGTGTCGGTGTCGGAGATGCACTAACTAGTTAAATCAAATTTTTGGAAAAATAATTGAAATACCCTTTTTTGCATAATTTGAATTTGAACGTGCGTGTTACTACCAAGTGATTTTTTTTCAGAATGTCCAATATGTTACATTTCTACAGTCAGATACCACACCGCACGGTAGGGTTGCGATGTGCCTGTGGCGTGCCAGCCCACCAGAACCTTCCCTTCCGTGACTGTGGGCGGTTGAACAGACAGCTGTCCACCGCGAGGCAGTGGATAGGTATCTGCTCTGTTCTGTTTCTACTTTACCAGAAAGCAAATCAACTTTTCCTTCCATGTACCACGGCTGGAGCTGGACGGAGAGGGGGAGGAGGCACGGCGGTCCCACATGGCATACAGACAGGATGCGGTTTTCTTGGACGGGAAGGCAACTCTCCTCGTGCGCGCATCCTTGTGCATTTCGAAATCATTCCCCTTTCTTTTCCTTTCTTGTTTTCTCTTTAGCAAAAAGCAAGGCAGCAGCGGCTATGAGACAAGGATCGAGACGTTTGATTGATTGGGTATAGGAGCACGGGAGAATGACTTCCTTCATCTCGGCAGCAACGCGTCCGGCGCAAGCGCTGCCACTGCCGCCCTGCTGGCAGGAAAGAAGTTCGGCGCCGTGGTGTCCGTGCTCCCAGCGGGCGCTGTGGGGACTCACCCGCGCGCCCGCGTCGTTGTCGTGGTGGACGGCAAGAGCACTGTAAGCTTCCTCTGTTCTCTGCGTGATGCATGCCACTTTGCCTGTGCTAGTCCTTCTTGCCGACCATCTTATTACCCTTTGGTTCCCGTGCAGGTCGTCTGCGCGATGAAAAAGGGAGACGGAGGAAAAGCCCGTGCAAGCAATCTACTTTGCGGTCCTCATCGACATGGCAGTTCTCAATAAGACCTAGAAGAAAACCAGTGATAATTCCAAATATTTTATACCAAAATTATTTTATGGTCCTTTCCTTTAATAACTATTTTATACCAAATATTTATGCGAAATTATTTTATCATACTAATACATTAATGACTTTAATTTCTACTCCCTTCGTAAAAAAATAAGAGTGTTTAGATCACTACTGATCTAAACGCTCTTATATTTCTTTACGGAGAGAGTGTTATTTAGCTGACTAACCAAATAACAACGTTATGTAATATTAATTATGTCATTATTACCATTTTTAATGTTTGTTACTAAAAAAATCAACTATGTGAAATTTTAATTTTATGTTTTTACAAACCTTGTGTTTAAATAAAAGTTGGAAAATTGTATAAATTGTATAGTACATATAGATATATGTGTATTTGCATGTGTTGGTATATATTTTATTACTATCAAATATCATTATAGAGATCTCTAGAAGTGTATTTTCTAACTAATATCTTAATAGTTGTTTCCAGTATATTAGGAGTATTAGATAAACATATTTACAAAACCTTCTAGAATATAAATTGAACCATTTACAAATGAGACAATTTAGGTTCAGTAATAAGTTGGCAAAATGTGACTTGTAGGTAAACTAAATTTAATATTGGGGGCCCTCCTCTTCTCGGCGCCTGGGGCAGTCTCCTCAGGGGGAACTTGGCCTGAACGTGGATTTGTTCACCCGCGTGGGAAACAACCACAATGTACTTTGGCTTTTCTTTAATTCTTTGATGCATGCTACTTCTAATAGATAGATGTATGACTTCCCCTCTCCTATAAGGCATAACTTTGTTCATAATCATCTCCTCTATTCAATTATAAGGGTAGTGACATCATTTACAATCATAGATATCACTGTATCCGGGGGTAAATCCATCCAAGCACTAGGAGAATAAAATCTAGCTACCCTAGCCAGTTCATGAATGCTACTTCTCTGTTTCTGTTTGCATCACCGTGGTCCGTGGCACGAAAGGGGGCGAGGATGCGATGCAAAGTGACAATAATGAAGAGGCACCTGGTTCTCAGGAGGTATGGGTTTTCCTCCCCTAGCCCTTTTCTTGGTCACCTTCTGCTGGCTTGAACGAATTTGTTCAGCGGCGAGGAAAACGACCTGACCATATGATTCCTCAACTTTGGATTTTCTTTGATGCATATTGCATCCCCTGCGACTCCTTTTTCGAAAAAAAACCCAGTGACTTGTCTTATTTGACTCTAGCATCACTCCAATCTGTCCACTTGCAGTTCATCGTCATGTGTTAGGGTAGTGGGGGCACAGGCGAGATGGACAACGACGAGGCCCCTGCTTTCGAGACTGACATGGATGAGTACCCTACGGAGAAGGTATGTTTTATCATCCCGTTATGGACCAGATTTTGTGCTCTTAGGTTGCTACATGTTCATCGAGCTTTTGCAGCCATACCACTTATGAAAATCTCGTGTGTTTTCTGCCTCGCAGATAGTGCTACTGGATGTCCTGGGGAAGATGGCTTGGGAGACACTATGCTAGAGGAGATCAAGTCATTGCAGGGTTTTACCACACCCTAGAAGATCACCCTAATCGTTCTGAAGCAGCGCATTCGCGCTCTGCTATAGGTGATTGAGTCCTCTTCCATCTCCCGTGAAGGTCATTCCATCCTGTTGAGCGTGCATGCGCAGATCTAGTTCATTCTATACACTGGCGACAAGGACTTCCTGCTCGTCGGGAGGCTCAGAATGCACAAGATCAGCAGGGCCATCTTCCAACGTCACACGAGGTGTTACGGCTTGAGCATGATTGACCTCCCGATTGTGTTGGAGGAGAAGCCCACGCAGGCCATCTACTCCACGGTCCTCGCCGACATGGCAGTTGTGAACTTTCTCGGCAAGAACTAGAAGAAAACTAGTTCAACTGGACATCATCATAACACCGGTGGTAATGTGCATGCTAATTCCTTGCCTTTAATTTCCTGGCCAAACTCCTCTACGCACTAAACTAGCTAGATGCTTTCAAACCTGTGGCAGCAAACTAAAAATGCAAATTAAGGTGGACTAGTCATCCACGCATACCTCTAGCGAGACACATGAACTCAAATACTACCTAACCAAATGGGACAAAGAGTGCATATTGCATAACCATGCATGCATGCTAAATTATCAAAGGAAATGGTGGTAACTACTCATCATCTACCGTTTTGGACAAAAATAGATAGTCAATGAGATTATGCGGCCGCAGCACCAAGCTACATGGTCATTCAATGCGTCCATGTGCGGGATGATATGCTCCAACTTTAAACAACCTTCTCTCGGCGAAATCAACGCTCGGGTAGATGGTGTTAGCACTAATGGAGCCAGAGGGAAATACCTCTAGAGGCATCGAAAAAGATCAATACATACCCCAGAACATCGCACGCCCTGCACGGCCACCACCCAAGCTCTTGAGATGGGACAGTGTCCCGGTATCCAAATTTACTCGATACATGTCGTACCGATGGAGATAGCCCAATTTATTTCGCGACGTGAATGGTACAACCCGATCATGCATCAGCATCAGCTCACCACAATTGTTGAAGAGATGCATACTTTATGAATATGGGGAGACACGCATATTCAGCTTGGCAGCCACCTCCCGTCGTGGTGGCTGGTTTGGACGGAATTGCAGCACCATGACACCATTGACGTTAAAATGGTAGAAGCACCCTGCAAACATTAAGGTCCTGTAAGCCCACCAATTCTGGATTCCAGCAAGATCCAGTGGTCGTCGCCGAGCTTGGCCATGCCAAGCATGTGGAGCATATCAAAGCAGAGCACCATTGTTGAGCCATCACTAGCAATACCGGAACCCGTCGCTATGAAGTTGCCTGTGTTGAAAAAGGAAAGCATGGAATGGTCCTTAGAGGGAAGAAGCGTGGTGAGCGGCGGTAGCTCTGTGAGGTGACGCGTGAGCGGGTTGAGCAGGCGGACGTGGTTGTGGTCGTAAAGCAGGAGGAGGAGGCCCTCAGGGGTGACACCCAGGACCCAGCAGCTCATGGTCAAGGAGCTCCGGGAGGTCCAGTTGGATGAACTTGCCGGTGGAGGAGTTCAGGAAGCAACGACGGTTGGGAGCAGCGAGGGGCTCGCGGAGTAGGACCCACCGCCAAGGATGGAACCGGTGGTCGATCCCGCCATGGGAGCGCGGTTCTGTGCAGCACTGCCGCCATGCACGGCACACGGCACGGAAGCGGAGATAGTCGGCGGCGTCATATGCGAGGACGCGCTCGGCGATCAGCCCGGCCGGCCTGTCGTCTAGATCAGACCAGCCCCTCCTGGGAGGAGAGAGCAAATCGGATCGGACGGGAGTGATAATCCGCGGTGTGCGTGCGCGCTTCGCCCCCAAGGTCTCAGAAGATGATGAGGCCGTTTTCTTCCCCGCCGAGATGATAGTTTTCTTCCATCGTCTCCTCCTTCTCCTCCTCCTCCTCCTCCTTCGCTCTCGCAACAGGAACAGGTGGTCCTTAGCCGCTTCGTCCTGACGGGAGGGACAAGGGACAGGGGCATGGGATTGGCCGGCGGCTTCTTTCATTCCGGCGACGAGGGTTTCCGCCCGAAAGACGTGGGCCAAACGAAAGTGTTTGCTTCTTCACAAAAGTACGGTCCCAAAAGCCTTCGCTGTGCTGCGGTCCAGTCCGGCCCGAGTATACAACGACTGGTACGTGCCCGACCTCGGTGTTGGTGTGGGACCAATCCGAGTTGGACGCTCATTGGGTCCTTATCGTACTCGTTTCCCTCCACAAAAAAGAGCAAAATTATTAAATTTGGAAAAAAATAGGGCCAAATTCAAATCTCAATTTGCATAAGCACCTCGTATCCAGGTTCTTTTTTTTTGACTAAATTCGATTTTTTTACCCCCTACTTAGTTTCACGTTTGTGACCGCGTTTGCCTCATTTGTCCATTTTTCACATTTTTACTCAATTTAATTAAACGTGTGCCACAAATTACCTCATTTATTTTTGTTCTTGTTTCTCTGCTGACGGTGCATGCCATTTTTTCTTTTTTGATAAAAGAAGGGTTCTCCCCTTCCGATCTCCATTAAAGAAACCAAAAGCAGTCCATCCAGATTACAAGAACCAGGCACCAAGCCTACCACCATCAACTACAGCTACCAGGAAACGAACCGACGAACTGACGCAGAACCAAGGCTAAAACCAGTCTACTTATTACAAACCGAAGAAAACGTTAATTGTTGACTGTGCATGCCATGTCAACAATTTAGTTTTCTTTCTGTTTTTTCCTCTGCCTTTTCTTTTGAAACAGTTTCCTCTGGTTTATTTGGAGTGGACCGGACACAGCCCAACTGGTCAAGCCGCACCCGACCCACGCGGTTGCTCGGAGCAACGGCGGGAGTCGACAGGAGCAGGTACTGGTTCTTTGCGATTTCAGCAGCGTTCTCTAGTTTTTTTAAGGAAAGGCCATCATGGCTAGCTTTATTAAATTAATTAACAAATCTATTGTTTGTGGATGATTCGTTAATCTTAATGAAAGCCAATGATCAAAATGCTGAATGTTTGAAATCTGTACTAGACCTATATTGTTCGGCCTCAGGACAGAAGGTGAGTGTTGAGAAGTCAAGTGTATTTTTCAGTCCTAGTACACCAGTTGAGATGAGAGTTCAAGTATGCACAATACTAGATATTATGACAGAATCTTTAAATGACAAATACTTGGGGCTTCCGGCCACAGTTGGGCTAGATAGGAGTGATAGTTTCCAATACTTGATTGACAGGATAATTCAGAGAATTAGTGGGTGGAAAGAGAAAGTTTATCAACAGGTGGAAAGGAGGTATTACTCAAATCGGTGGCACAAGCAATACCATCATATGCTATGTCGGTCTTCAAAATCCCTAAAAAAAATTGTAAGGGAATTACGGATGCGATGGTGCAATAATGGTGGGGTGATGATGCTACCCAAAAGAGAATGCACTGGTTTGCCTGGTGGAAATGTGTGTACCAAAGAAATAAAGAAGGGGGAATGGGTTTCAGAGATATACATTGTTTCAATCTTGCTCTATTGGCCAAACAAGCTTGGCGTTTGATAGATAATCTCGAGTCTCTTTGTGCCACAATACTTCGTGCAAAATATTTTCCTGATGGCGACTTGCTTAATGCCACTTTGAAGAAGAAGGCGTCCTATACATGGCAGAGTATTATGGAAGGAGTGAGTACACTCAAGCTGGGACATGTTTGGCGAGTTGGAGATGGGCAAAATATTAATATTTGGTCTGATGCATGGATACCACAGTCTCCATCTAGATTGCTGGTGACTAGAAGGGGCAATCAACTACTCTCTAAGGTGGCTGATTTGATTGACCCAACCACAGGCCAATGGGATATACAACTAGTTGAGCAGACTTTTTGGCCTGTGGATGTGTTTCGTATACTCTCTATCCCGCTACCATCATATGATATGCCAGATTTTGTGGCTTGGAACTTGACAAACTGGAGCTTTCTCGGTTAGGTCGGCTTACTATGCGGTCTGGAAGGATAAATATGGATCAAGGGCTGCTACAGATCGTCCTAGTGCGGCGAATATAAACCCAATTTGGGATGTTGTGTGGAAATTGGGTTGCCCAACCAAGGTTAAAAACTTTTCTTTGGAGAGCTCTTCATGGCACCCTGCCATGCCGTGTAATCCTAGCTGATAGACATATGAAGGTAAATACAAAATGCCCAGCATGCGAGTTGCCTGAGAGTGTTAAACATATGCTTTTCCAATGTCAGAAAGCAAGACAGGTCTGGTTGGGTTTGGGGTTGGAAGATGTCATTGAGCGAGCTTGTAAAGTGGATCATGCGGGTGAGGCGGTGCTTGAATATCTCCTTCATCTTCCTGCAAACGAAACATGTGTCCTCGGGCAAGGTAGATCAGACCATTTGATAGCTGTTGCGACCTGGTATTTATGGTGGAAAGAAGAAAGATGGTGCATGGCGAGCAAATGCAACAACCTGCACAAATAATTTCTGCTATCCGAGCTCTGACAGAAAAAATTTCAGTTGCATATCAGCCTACGGCAAAGGTGAAAAGGATCCTATGGATTCGCCCTAGTACTGGCTTTGTAAAACTTAACGTGGATGCTGCTTACGACAGTGATTCACTCCAAGCCACTCTGGGTGCTGTATTACGTGACAGTTCAGGGAAGTTCTTGGCCGCAGGGAATAATGTTGCAGGGGATTGTGTGGATGCTCTTATGGCTGAAGCTACTGCTCTTCGCTTTGGTCTGAATCTGGCCCAGTCATTCGGATGCTCCAGGTTAATCGTAAATTCTGATAATTCTGATGTGATCGCTGCAATGCAAGATGGTGGTACTTTCTCAGGATTGGCTGCTGCTATTTTCGACGATTGTTATCACATGGCTCGCGATTTATCACAAGTCCATTACGAGCACTATCATAGAGAAGGAAATTTTGTAGCGCATGAACTAGCGAGGATTGCTAGATTTTCTCCACCTGGTACTTGGTTTGATGAGGCACCTAGTGCCATTGCCTCTATGCTTGTAAATGATGCTACTTTGATTACCACTTAATAAAGGGGTTTTGTATTTAAAAAAAAAATAACGATTACATCGTTCACTAGTTGGCTAACAATAAACTCAGGAGGTTCATTAGTCCAACTATCCTCACACTTATTACAAAAACTAAACTTTGCTAGCTCATGAGCGACAGAGTTCGCATCACGAAAACAGTGCCTAAAGATGACCTTCCCTATCAACGTAGCCGTGTCTATGCATTCCGTAAAAATTGCCGCTGCTGAGTCCCACCGTCGATTTTGGCCTTGACAATAGTTCACCACACTCAGAGAATCAGATTCAACCTCTACCCGATTGAACCCCATTGTATTGGCCAAGATTAATCCATCCCTCATGGCCATTGCTTACATAGTCATTACATCCGCAGCATGGTGGATAAATCTGCATTGGGCTGCTATGAATCTTCCCTTCTCATCACGCAAGACAGCTGTTCCACCCCATCCATCATCAGCATGATACGAGGCGTCAACATTTAATTTTACAAACTTTGGATCTGGTCTTGTCCACTTGTGTTCACCTATCTCCTTCCTTTGATTTGATTTAAGATAATTCCCAACGATCGCCAGAATTGAGCTCGGCCATCTAAAATAAGGTGGAAAACTAGCATGATGGATATGTGTGGTCGCCGCAGCCACCACAAGTACCAGCATCCAGCCGCTATGATTTCCTTGCAATTCATACTTGGCATAAGTTGCAATGGTGCATCCATTTCAAGCAGAAGCATTTCCAGAATGACTGAGCCAGACCGATCTGCCTGCACTGCAAAATATATACGATCCAAAAGACCAAGGCCCTGCCACAAATTCTTCGCCAAGTCGCACTGGAAGAGAAGGTGTCGCACATCTTCCGGTCCTTTCTGACATACTGGACATTCACCGCTGACCGGAATGTGTTTGTTTGCTAGTATCGATTTCAGAGGTATTATGCCACGCAGAGCACGCCAGCAGAATATTTGAATCGTCCTAGGTACCTGCAGCTTCCGGAGTTGATTCCATATCGCTGGTTGCATGGTGCTGTTGGATGCAGAATTCTCCCCCATCTGCCCTCTGAACTTATGTGACCATTGTTCGTGATAGCGTTCTCTAGTTGGAAACTAGCTTGTGATAAAATGCTTGTGCCTAGGATGAAATTGGTGGTTTTTTTGTTTGCTTTTCGAAGGGGATGATGTAGAGCTAGGCAGAGGCGATGATGTGTTGCGGGACATATTGCGGCGACGCACAGCGCCGTGGCACAGGCGGTGCATATGCAAAAATGAAATCAATAAAATGATAATTTATTCCGCTAGCTTTTATTTAAAAAATTCATGTTCTTTAGGGCCATGGGCGATGTTGGTCAACATTCGGTGTAAATAGCAAACCATTCTATGGTTGGATGATTAGAAGGACAGTGGTATCCTCAACCCAGAGTTCAAGTTCTGGACTTGACATTGATGGTCGCATTTTCCAGGATTTATTCCAGGCCTTCTGGCGATGTGCGTTTAGTAGAAGGAGACATTCTCATGGACTACGAAGGCGTCTGTTCGTTTATTAGACTTCGTCACTCTTAAGATGATGTGCCGGCTCAGTCTCTCGGAGGTGCTCATAGGGTATGGTGTGTGTGTGTTCGTTCATTAGGATGAGTGTATGTGCGTATGTATGAGCGTCTACGTTTGTGCTATGTTAAAGAAAGATCCGGTGTAAATATTAATGCCCACTCTAATTGGTGATAACCATTAGTGCGGTGCCAAAGGAAAAAAAAAATCCATAGGGCTGGATGGCCGGAAATGGAATCAAAACCGGTGTAAAATTATAAGGGAAGGCGTGCCTTGCCTCGGTGTTTTTCTTTGTCTTGTACAACCCGTTCTTCTTCTTTCTGTTGAGTACCATTCTTTGGCAGAACACAGCGACAACTTTTTTTCCTGACGTTGACTACCATCACGACAACATGATGAACAACGCACCTGCATTTCCTTGACCCCACGGTATGTCTTATTCCTTCTGTTAGGGATTGCATCCGGTATACTACCTTTGTCTATCGATATGAATATGATGTTCATTTGTTATATGTATCCAACTAGAAGTGTGACCCATGCATTTGTGCGGCTAGATTTTCTAACTGTGACGCCCCCGATTTGACCGTACACTAATCATACACGCAGCGTGTACGATCAATATCAGGGACTCACGGGAAGATATCACAACACAACTCTAAAAATAAAAATAAGTCATACAAGCATCATAATACAAGCCAGGGGCCTCGAGGGCTCGAATACAAGTGCTCGATCATAGACGAGTCAGCGGAAGCAACAATATCTGAGTACAGACATAAGTTAAACAAGTTGCCATAAGATGGCTAGCATAAACTGGGATACAGATCGAAAGAGGCGCATGCCTCCTGCCCGGGATCCTCCTAACTACTCCTGGTCGTCGTCAGCGGCCTGCACGTAGTAGTAGGCACCTCCGGTGTAGTAGGAGTCGTCGTCGATGGTGGCGTCTGACTCCTGGGCTCCAGCATCTGGTTGCGACAACCAGGTAGAAGGGAAAGGGGGAAAAGAGGGAGAAAAGCAACCGTGAGTACTCATCCAAAGTACTCGCAAGCAAGTAGCTACACTACATATGCATGGGTATATGTGTAAAGGGCCATATCGGTGGACTGAACTGCAGAATGCCAGAATAAGAGGGGGATAGCTAATCCTGTCAAAGACTACGCTTCTGGCCTCCTCCATCTTGTAGCATGTAGAAGAGAGTAGATGGTAAATTCACCAAGTAGCATCGCATAGCATAAACCTATCACCGGGTTATATCTGGCACTTGAAAGGGTGTGTTTTATTAAGTATCCGGTTCTAGTTGTCATAAGGTCAAGGTACAACTCCGGATTGTCCTTTTACCGAGGGACACGGCTATTCGAATAGATAAACTTCCCTGCAGGGGTGCACCACATAACCCAACACGCTCGATCCCATTTGGCCGGACACACTTTTCTGGGTCATGCCCGGCCTCGTAAGATCAACACGTCGCGGCCCCACCTAGGCTCAACCGAGAGGTCAGCACGCCGGTCTAAATCCTATGCGCGCAGGGGTCTGGGCCCATCGCCCATTGCACACCTACACGTTGCGAACGCGGCCGGAAGCAGACCTAGCCTAGCAGGCGTTCCAGTCCAATCCGGCGCGCGCCGCTCCGTCGCTGACGTCACGAAGGCTTCGACTGATACCACGACGTCGAGTGCCCATAACTGTTCCCGCGTAGTTGGTTAGTGCGTATAGGCCAGTGGCCAGACTCAGATCAAATACCAAGATCTCGTTAAGCGTGTTATTTTTAAGTATCCGCGGACGCCGACCAGGGCCAGGCCCACCTCTCTCCTAGGTGGTCTCAACCTGCCCTGTCGCTCCGCCACAAAGTAACAGTCGGGAGCCGTCAGGAACCCAGGCCCACCTCTACCGGGATGGAGCCACCTGTCCTTTCAGCCCCCTCATCAGAATCACTTGCGGGTACTCAACGAGCTGACCCGACTTTAGTCACCACATGTGTCATGTATATAAAGTATATATTATATACCCGTGATCACCTCCCGAAGTGATCATGGCCCAGTAGTATAGCATGGCAGACGGACAAGAGTGTAGGGCCACTGATGGAACACTAGCATCCTATACTAAGTAGTAGGATAGCAGGTAAGGGTAACAACTGTAGCAACAATGATAGGCTATGCAGCAGAATAGGATTAACCGAAAGCAGTAACATGCTACACTCTTCTAATGCAAGCAGTATAGAGAAGAATAGGCGATATCTGGTGATCAAGGGGGGGGGGCTTGCCTGGTTGCTCAGACAAGAAGGAGGGGTCGTCGGTGACGTAGTCGACCACAGGGGCATCAACATCGTCGGGGTCTACCGAAGAGAAGAGGGGCAAGAAACAGTAAATACATAGCAAGCAAGTGCATAACAGGACAACAGGCAGAGCTAGACGTGTTCTAACGCGGTATGAGGTGATACCAGTGAAGGGGGGAAACATCCGGGAAAATATCCCCGGTGTTTCGCGTTTTCGGACAGATGAACTGGAGGGGGAAAGTTGCGTGTTTGCTATGCTAGGGATGTGTGGCAGACGAACAGGCTACGTATCCTGATTCGTCTCGTCGTTCTGAGCAACTTTCATGTACAAAGTATTTTCATCCGAGGTACGGTTTATGTTATATTAATTTTCAAAGTTTAAAATCATTTTTAGAATTAACAGAATTAATTTAATTCGAAAATCGTTTTATGACGTCAGCATGATGTCATCGGTCAACCGTGGACTTTGACTAGTCAACAGACCACTGGTCCCACATGTCATTCACAGCTAACTAACTAACCAAGTTAATTAGTTTAATTAACAGGTTAATTAGGTTAAGTTTATTTAGTTATTTATTTATTTATTTATTTTAATATGTTCTTTTTCTGTTTCCTCTTTTTTTATCTGGGCAGTGGGCTCCGTTTGGCAGTGGCCTAGAGGGCCAAACGGGGGCGGGTCAGCGGGCGCGCGGGTGCTGGGCGGAGCCGGGCGTCGGGCGCCAGCCCGCCTGACAGGGCACCGTGGCCAGGAGGCGAAGAGCGCCGGCGCGTGGCTCAGCGCCGCCGGCCATGGCCAGAGCGGGGTGACGCGGCGTGGCCAGACGAGGCCGGCCGGAGCGCAGGGGGGTGGTGGAGTGGGCCCGGGGCACAGCGGTCGCGCAGACTCGCGGGCGCGGCCAGGGCGTGGTGGTAGGAGGCGAGAAGCCGGGGCGCGCGGGAGGGGCGGCCCTGGGTCGCGGTGAGTGCGGCCGGCGCAGGGGAGGCGGGCGAGTGCTCGCGCACGATGCTGCGCCGTGCGGGGCGAGTGCGGCCCTGAGCGCGGGCGCGTTCGATGACGAGCGAGCAGAGGGAAGGGGAGGAGCGAGGCGGAGGCTCACTGGGGCGGTAGGGGTTCGGGCAGCGGGGGTCGAGGAGGACGTCGAAGACGTCGTACGCAGGGGAGGCAGACCGGCGGGGAGGTCTGGCGAGGTCTTCGGGCGGCGGCGATGCGGTCGATCCGTGCGGCGGGGTCGAGGGGATCCATTCTTCATTTCTCTGCTTGGTTACGAAATTCTAACGAGTCTTCTTGGTCTTGGTTACTCTTCTCGAAGAGGTCGATCCACTACGGTGATGTCTTCATTTCTCTGCTTCGGTCATCATGATGAAGTAGGCATCCATTCTTCAGGATCTTCACCGAACTTATGAAAGGGCATAAAGGAAAACTCTATAAGGAAGGATTCTAACAAGATCGAGCATCAGACGGTTAACTCAGGGGAAGAAGCATAAGTATCTCTCGAACTGAAACTTCAGAAATTATCGAGAGCAAAATAAGAAGGTGCAAAATGGAAGTTTCAAGCGCATAGGCAATCGTTTGTTGCCTGAAACGAAGTGTGAAAGGGGTCTAGAGAAATGGGAATTAGCATTGCGTCTGATACCAGAATAGATTACTAGGCAGGTCCGCAGGTGGCCCGTGAATCACATACGAAGTCAAGCGCGAGGAATAACTTTGACAATAAAGTCTACAGGAGAGTCAGGTTTCGATCTTGTGGAACTGTGGGTTATGGGCCCACCATGTGGGTTAAAAGTAGAAAGGGGGCTGACATCTTGCACGGTCATGATAGTAAGTCATGTCAGAGGATAGCCTGCCAGTTATGTTGGCAACAACATTGGTACCAACGGCGAGGGACGAAAAGAACCATTTTCCTGCTCGTTGAACGAGGCGGACCAATAGGCAAAGTTCTCATCCATCGGTGGCTACCGGAATGTTATCAACATAGTAACAGGGTCTTGCTGACAGAATTGTACACCGAGGTGTTTACATAAGCAGGAGAATATTACTGCTTAGATCATATAGATCACAAGAAACATTAAACCAACCAATGGAAAGGAAAATATGATTATCAGATTAAACAGAACAATGGAAAGGAAAATGTGTTTAAACACATATTTCAAGGGTATATCCTTCCCAAGGACAAGTAGGGCATGATATCCATGACAGGATATAACATAGAAAACCTTTTAGGTAAGAGGAGAGAAATTCCATGACATTACTCAAACAACGGTGTTTGAATAATTGATAAGGAAATTTAGCATTGTGCTTCAAATGTTCTATTGATGATAGGAGTACCACATACATGCTTCGAGATAGCATTGACATGGTCTTCAAGCAAAGGTTAGACTTCGGATACACGAAGGATCCATCAGGAACAACTTGTAGAATAAGTTTTACAATTTCCTCATGGAAGAACGGATAGCCTTGCTAAAAAGGAAATTATAACAATAGGTTCTTCGGCCAAGTTTGCTAGGCAGGACATCACCTTACCGGACCATATAAAGGCCACGTTACAACTCTTGGACGTATGTTCCAACCATCATATCTGACCAAGATTTAGATCTTATTGATGTCAGGATACCTCAGACTCTAGATGCCTGAGAAGGAAGGGGTGCAACACAATTTGACGAGATGGCGTTGCAAGATTTTCGGGAAATGAACTATGGAAGCAAGTTCTGAATCATGAGTTCATCATTAAACCAAGGAAAGGATGAGGAGGTGGTTGATGGACTCAGCAACAATTCATCGAGAATTTCAGAGGATGGATTTCCACAATTATGTGAACAAGGAGATAACATTTGTCAGATCAAATGATATAATGAGATATGCTCGAGGAAAACATACCCAATTAAACATCAGTTGAAAGGTGCACCCGAAATATGGGCTTATGTAGCATGAACGATGTTAGAATGGTGATTCGATAACCAATGGTCTAAGAATGAAATGTCGACCATTAACTTCAACGCAATAGGGTTACTAGAAGTTTCGAATTCACACCTCATAGTTCAATGGTTGGTAATCCGGTTAGAAACAACACGGGACCAAGATATGAACGGAGATGGCCAGAAGTATTACTGCATCAAGAATTTCCTAAGAGGTGGTGAAACTCTCACAACATTCTTGACATAAAAGATGGTAATACTCCAAGGTAGAACATATCATAAGCTAGATAGCAAGGAAATCAAGATACTACACAAAATATGAACAAGTTAGTGTTGGGGGGAGGCAAGAATGTTGTCGATGATAACACAATTCATCGAGGGGCAAGGATGGTATTTCTCATCCTAAATTTCGACACACAACTTGGAAGAAGTCAAATTGTTGACAATGATCACGACAAATTTGTCGAAGGTTTTCAAGAAGATGTAATTGATCGACGATGACATCAAGTCAAAGGAATGATGAAAGCGAAAGGTTATTGGAACCACGGGTAGGACATAAACTCGAAATCAAGTTTGCTGTTCAAGGAGAAGTGATATGACGAGGAAGATCGACGCAAGATTAGCTCACTGTCGAAATTTGTGCGCTGGGAAGGACCAGGTAGCACAGTTAAAATCGGCACGATAATGACATAGCCGAGCAGGCTAGGAATGACATGATTGAGTTCAAACTCGTAAATAATAAAGGTTACCAAGAGTTGCTTAATCGCGATGCGGACTCGAGTCAGTTATCGTTGTCTTTGAGTGTTTAATACTCAGAGCCCATGAAAAATTGGAACCAATGAGAATGTAGCACTTGATGAAGAACTCATAAGAAGTTATGCAGTTCCGTGATAATCTTGAGATACCAGGGGGGTAATACTCGACGACAAATCAAAGTAGAGGTTGGACTGGGGTATTACTCTACAGAAGACAAGTGCTTAAACTTGCACGAGAAATGGTATTTAAAGGAGAACGTGGTCGGAACCACGATTGCAAAAGGCTAGATCCCAGATATAAGATGAACTTATACCAAGGGAATAACTAATTTTAAAAGAAGCTTCAATGAGAAGATCTACATCGTGTCCATGGGCATGAACAAAAAGTTCAAGGTCGACTCCCACTTCTCCAATGCATATCCTTTCATTTACTTCTCGCGTTCGATGAAGTTGTAGTGTTGAAATTTTATATGGCAAAATACCAGAAGAGTATGACTCGTGAAAACTTTCGAGTTCACACATATTAAGGAAGGAATAGGTTCAAGCCATCGGGGCTTCTTAGAACATATACCACGAACTTCAGAAGTAAATAACACAAGCTTAAAAGTAGAGCATGGTTGACAAAGCAGAAGATACAATTTACCAAAGGCATTATATACCCGTGGAAAGGCTCACAAGGTTATTGAATATGAAGGACGATGTCGGATCAAATCCAACAATGGATCGGGCGATCCACAACGAAGCTGATGTGAGTATCAGTACTCAATCAAAGGAAGAAATAATGCAAGGGCGTCAGATTATAGAACATGTGAATAATTCGATGCTTAGATAACAAAGGAATTATGATTTCCAAAACGAAGGATCAGAAGCAGACGCTCTGATCAATGATGGATAAACTGAATAGACCCGATGCACAATCGACGACAAATAGTTTGGTCCAGAACCAGCTCATGTTCAAAATGACGTCTGAGCCGGAAAGATAATTTAGAAGGGTCGATTGATGATTGTGTGCATTCGCACACATCTTGAATCAATAGGATCAAAATGATAGTGTCAAAAGATACTAATGAATATTGCTAGTGATATGGGAGCATCCATAATGTAAGCATACAAGTATTTGCAGAGCAATAGTTCGAAGAGGATGCTCAGAAGGTCGGATAGTATTTCAGAGTATCTTCTGAAGCATACGAACAACTGGGGATGAACGGATACTCAATAAGTGCGAGGAATCTTCAATAGGGGTATTCATGTGGTAAAGAACTGCAAGACAGTAAGCTTAAAGGACTTTCGGAACAACGGAGAGCAATTTAGGGCATCTTGTAATAACAAGAGCAACTGAGAATGAAGGTATGAACGACAATTGTAGGTAGTTATCCATAAGGGTATATTGGTGGTAGGGGATTGTAAAGTCGGTGGGCACAAGGGTCTCGGGAAAACCTCGGAGAGTATCTTCGGAATCTTCTGGTGCAGCAAGCGATCATCTGGAGGGAGGGGCTCTCCGGGAGAAAGTATTTATGAGAACCTACAGTTAGTCTTTTTAGCAAAATCATTTAACCCGAATAGGAGAGAGTTCAGAGTCCCAGAGTAAAGGTCGAGCAATAAAAGGTCCTACAACCACCCAATGGCGACGTGGGCCCGTAAGACACACAACCATGTTAGTAAAAGTTTTGTAATGTCTAGACTCGACTTCAGCCAAGGAGTGTGGAAAGGGGGATTCCTACAGGCAGTCGGCTCTGATACCAACTTGTGACGCCCCCGATTTGACCGTACACTAATCATACACGCAGCGTGTACGATCAAGATCAGGGACTCACGGGAAGATATCACAATATAACTCTAAAAATAAAAATAGGTCATACAAGCATCATAATACAAGCCAGGGGCCTCGAGGGCTCGAATACAAGTGCTCGGTCATAGACGAGTCAGCGGAAGCAACAATATCTGAGTACAGACATAAGTTAAACAAGTTGCCATAAGATGGCTAGCACAAACTGGGATACATATCGAAAGAGACGCAGGCCTCCTGCCTGGGATCCTCCTAACTACTCCTGGTCGTCGTCAGCGGCCTGCACGTAGTAGTAGGCACCTCCGGTGTAGTAGGAGCCGTCGTCGACGGTGGCGTCTAGCTCCTGGGCTCCAGCATCTGGTTGCGACAACCAGGTAGAAGGGAAACAGGGAAAAGAGGGAGAAAGCAACCGTGAGTACTCATCCAAAGTACTCGCAAGCAAGGAGCTACACTACATATGCATGGGTATACGTGTAAAGGGCCATATCGGTGGACTGAACTACAGAATGCCAGAATAAGAGGGGGATAGCTAATCCTGTCGAAGACTACGCTTCTGGCCTCCTCCATCTTGCAGCATGTAGAAGAGAGTAGATGGTAAATTCACCAAGTAGCATCGCATAGCATAAACCTACCCGGCCATCCCCTCCTCGTCGCCCTGTTAGAGAGCGATCACCGGGTTATATCTGGCACTTGGAAGGGTGTGTTTTATTAAGTATCCGGTTCTAGTTGTCATAAGGTCAAGGTACAACTCCGGGTCGTCCTTTTACCGAGGGACACGGCTATTCGAATAGATAAACTTCCCTGCAGGGGTGCACCACATAACCCAACACGCTCGATCTCATTTGGCCGGACACACTTTTCTGGATCATGCCCGGCCGCGGAAGATCAACACGTCGCAGCCCCACCTAGGCACAACAGAGAGGTCAGCACGCCGGTCTAAATCCTATGCGCGCAGGGGTCTGGGCCCATCGCCCATTGCACACCTGCACGTTGCGAACGCGGCCGGAAGCAGACCTAGCCTAGCAGGCGTTCCAGTCCAATCCGGTGCGCGCCGCTCCATCGCTGACGTCACGAAGGCTTCGGCTGATACCACGACGTCGAGTGCCCATAGGCTAGTGGCTAGACTCAGATCAAATACCAAGATCTCGTTAAGCGTGTTATTTTTAAGTATCCGCGGATGCCGACCAGGGCCAGGCTCACCTCTCTCCTAGGTGGTCTCAACCTGCCCTGTCGCTCCGCCACAAAGTAACAGTCGGGGGCCGTCAGGAACCCAGGCCCACCTCTACCGGGATGGAGCCACCTGTCCTTTCAGCCCCTCATCAGAATCACTTGCGGGTACTCAACGAGCTGACCCGACTTTAGTCACCACATGTGTCATGTATATAAAGTATATATTATATACCCGTGATCACCTCCCGAAGTGATCACGGCCCAGTAGTATAGCATGGCAGACGGACAAGAGTGTAGGGCCACTGATGGAACACTAGCATCCTATACTAAGCAATAGGATAGCAGGTAAGGGTAACAACTGTAGCAACAATGATAGGCTATGCAGCAGAATAGGATTAACCGAAAGCAGTAACATGCTACACTCTTCTAATGCAAGCAGTATAGAGAAGAATAGGCGATATCTGGTGATCAAGTGTAACGCCCGGATAATCATGCTACAGTAATCCCACGCTAATGGTGCCACGTCACCACGGTTACTTTGCTAATCTACAGTTAGGTCAAACCGTTTAAAAATTCAAATTCAAATTAATGTCAACGATAAAAGTTTTTCAAAATTTAAAACAAAAATGTTCGGGAGATGCCATATTTTGCATAGGTAAATTTGGTGTAATAAACACATTTTTATAAAATTCCTAGATAAATTAAAATGATTTAAAACAGAAAAGAAAATAAATAAAAGAAAAGAAATTACAAAACAGAAAACAAAAAAAAGGAGAAAACCCCCTGGGCCGTGGCCCAACTGGGCCAACCCATCAGGCCCAGCCGGCCACCCACTCCCCCCCCTTATCCACTCACCATCCCCCACCCGAACCGCCACCGACACTCCACTTCCCCCCCCCCCCCCCGCAAAATATCTCTGCCCCCCTCTCTCCCGATTGGATCGGGATCGAGAGGAGGAGGCCACCGCCGCCAGGAGCACGCGCCGCCTCGCCGGACTTCCCCACTGCCGCCGTCGCCCGCCACTGCCAGGAGCACGCGCCGCCTCGCCGGACTTCCCCGTGCCCCACTGCCCTATCCCTACGGCCCCCGTGAGCACCTTCCCTCTTCCCTCCCCGTCCCCGTCGTGCGTAGTCACCGCACTCACCACGCCGCCGTCCCGCCACAGCCCGCCGTCCTGCGCCAGTCCCGCGGCCTCGCGCGGCCCCACGACCCACGCGCGCGCACCGCCTTGCTCTGCCTGCTGCCCCGCCGTGCTCTACGCAGCCTTGCCGATCCCGCTGCTCTGCCTCCGTCGCCACGGCCCTGCTCAGCCTGCTCGCGCCGGCCGGCTCCCCGCCGTCGTGCTGGCCATCCTTCGCCCGTCCCGCTCTCCCTCGCCGACTCCCTGCGCCTGCCCCGCCCAGCGGCCATGGCCGGCCGGTGCGCCGCGCCGCCGAGCGTGCCCCCAACCCCGGCACCCCGCCGGCCGTCGCCCTGCGCCTGTTCGCCGGTGCACCGGCCCTCCTCGCCCCGGCGATCTGGGCGAACGCCCAGTCGGGCGCCGCAATGCCCGATCCGCCCCGTTAGTGCCCAGCGCCCGATAGGCCCCCTGGGCAACTGACCAAATGGCCCCACGGCCCAGAGAACGTTTTAATAAAAAATGATTAAAAAATAAAAATATTAAATAAAAATAAATAAATAAATAATAAAGATAATTAATTAACTTAATTAATCCTGTTAATATTAACTAATTAAGATTAATTAACCTAATAACTAATTAACCTAATTAACTACTGTTAATTAGCTACCAGCCCCTGACAGGTGAGACCCACCTGTCAGGTTGACCAGGTCAACGGTCAACGTTGACTGCTGATGTCATGCTGACGTCATGCTGATGCATTAATTAAATTTTGAATTAAATTAATTTATTAAATTCTAAAAATGATTTAAATCTTTAAAATTTAATATAAAATAAACCGTAGCTCGGATGGAAAAATTGTACATGAAAGATGCTCAGAACGACGAGACGAATCCGAATACGTAGTCCGTTGGTCGGCCACACGTTCCTAGCATAGCGAGCATGGAACTTTCCCCCTCCGGTCCGTCTGTCCGGAAACGCGAAACATCGGGAATACTTTCCCGGATGTTCCCCCCTTCGCCGGTACCACCTACTGCCGCGTTAGGGCACGCCTAGCACCGCTCATTGTCAGGTCACGCATCGTCATGCTTATGTTTGCATTGTATTTACTATTTCTTCCCCCTCTTCTCTCCGGTAGACTACGAGACTGGCGCTGCTGCTGCCCAGTTCGACTACGGAGTTGACGACCCCTCCTACTTGCCAGAGCAACCAGGCAAGCCCCCCCTTGATCACCAGATATCGCCTATTCTTCTCTATACTGCTTGCATTAGAGTAGGGTAGCATGTTACTGCTTTTCGTTAATCCTATCCTGATGCATAGCCTGTCCTTGCTACTACTGTTGTTACCTTTACCTGCAATCCTACATGCTTAGTATAGGATGCTAGTTTTCCATCAGTGGCCCTATATTCTTGTCCGTCTGTTGTGCTATACTATCAGGCCGTGATCACTTGGGCGGTGATCACGGGTATATACTTATATACTATATACATGACACCTATGGTGACTAAAGTCGGGTCGGCTCGTAGGAGTACCCGCAAGTTGATCTTTGTGGCAGAGCGACAGGGCAGGTTGAGACCACCTAGGCGAGAGGTGGGCCTAGCCTTGGACGGCGTCCGCGGTTACTTCAACATAACACGCTTAACGAGTTATTGGTATTTGATCTGAGTCTGGCCATTTGGTCTATACGCACTAACCAGCTACGCAGGAACAGTTATGGGCACTCGACGTCGTGGTATCAGCCGAAGCTCTTCTTGACGTCAGCGACGGAGCGGCGCGCGCCGGATTGGACTGGAACGCCTGCTAGGCTAGGTCTGCTTCCGGCCGCCCTCGCAACGTGCAGGTGTGCAATGGGCGATGGGCCCAGACCCCTGCGCGCATAGGATTTAGACCGGCGTGCTGACCTCTCGGTTGATCCTAGGTGGGGCTGCGACGTGTGATCTTACGAGGCCGGGCATGACCCAGAAAAGTGTGTCCGGCCAAATGGGATCGAGCGTGTTGGGTTATGTGGTGCACCCCTGCAGGGAAGTTTATCTATTCGAATAGCCGTGTCCCTCGGTAAAAGGACGACCCGGAGTTGTACCTTGACCTTAGGACAACTAGAACCGGATACTTAATAAAATATAACCTTCCAAGTGCCAGATACAACCCGGTGATCTCTCTCTAACAGGGCGACGAGGAGGGGATCGCCGGGTAGGATTAAGCTATGCGATGCTACTTGGAGGACTTCAATCTACTCTCTGCTACATGCTGCAAGATGGAGATGGCCAGAAGCGTAGTCTTCGACAGGACTAGCTATCCCCCTCTTATTCTGGCACTCTGCAGTTCAGTCCACTGATATGGCCCTTTACACATATACCCATGCATATGTAGTGTAGCTCCTTGCTTGCGAGTACTTTGGATGAGTACTCACGGTTGCCTCTCTCCCTCTTTTCCTCCTTTTCCTTTCTACCTGGTTGTCGCAACCAGATGCTGGAGTCCAGGAGCTAGACGCCACCGTCGACGACGACTCCTACGACACTAGAGGTGCCTACTACTACTACGTGCAGCCCGCTGACGACGACCAGGAGTAGTTAGGAGGATCCCAGGCAGGAGGCCTGCGCCTCGTTCGATCTGTATCCCAGTTTGTGCTAGCCTTCATAAGGCAAACTTGTTTAACTTATGTCTGTACTCAGATGTTGTTGCTTCCGCTGACTCGTCTATGATCGAGCACTTGTATTCGAGCCCTCGAGGCCCCTGGCTTGTATTATGATGCTTGTATGACTTATTTATGTTGTAGAGTTGTGTTGTAATATCTTCCCGTGAGTCCCTGATCTTGATCGTACACATTTGCGTGCATGATTAGTGTACGGTCAAATCGGGGGCGTCACAAGTTGGTATCAGAGCCGACTGCCTGTAGGAATCCCCCTTTCCACACTCCTTGGCCGAAGTCGAGTCTAGACATTACAAAAACTTTTACTAACATGGCTGTGTGTCTTACGGGCCCACGTCGCCATTGGGTGGTACTAGGATCTTTTACTCCTCGACCTTTACTCTGGGACTCTGAACTCTCTTCTACTCGGGTTAAACGAACTTACTAACTCTAACACTAGGATCCCGTGACCGCACTCGCCCCAAAGTTGGATAAGCCATAGTTATTTCTTAGAATAGTATGTTGAACAATTCACACACTGTCACTTGACTCCTTTGAAACATCTTTGCTTTCAGATGGAACCCACGAGGCAGGTCGTGCGCCACACGACGACCATTGGTGCCCCGGGATCACCTGCTGTGCTAGCTGAGATGATGACCTATCTGGGTTATCGCTGGCACCCTGAGTACACCGTCTACAAGGAGTACCAGGACTTTAACCAGGAGCAGTACCGTGCCATCGTCCACCTCTACTCGCGGGAGTATGACTGCACTACTGTGCTGCACATCGCTCATGGTGTTGGAGTGACCATCGATATGGCTGTCCACGATGCTGCCTATGCTGCTCTGACACGTCTTCGTGGACAGTATCGGGAGTTGGACACCTCACCTTTCAGGCACATTGCTATCGCATCTGATGTTGGTGTGGAGGGATACTATACTGCTGCCTACTCCACTGTCACCCGAGAGCCCTTCTACCATCAGAACCTGGTTCTGCATGCTGATGGGCTGGATCGAGCTAACCGAGCTCTTCGCCACGAGTTGTACACCACCCGTCAGCACCTTTACCGTGCTCTGACGCTGTTGCACCCCTTTGTCCGATCTAGGGAGCTGCCCCGTTCTGCGATCTACCCAGCCAGGACTGTGATGCCTCAGGGTGTCGGCTGGCTAGATGTGGGAGGCCACTCTCCCGCACTTGGACCTCTTCTACCACCTGAGCGTCAGGTTCTGCACAAGAGTATTCGCGGACCCCAGGTTGCTGACGTGGAGTTCCCGATGCGACACTACCAGCTTTCAGGCTACACCTACCTCCACAGTACCTCTTGGGACTAATGTAATCTTGCTTGTTGGTGTTAGATGCATTCGCCGGAGCCTGTGTGCCACCTATGTTGTTTTAGTCTATGTACTGAACTCTGTGTACTGGACTCTATGCATGACCCCTTTTGTAAGTTATGCCGACTACTATGTAGTAGCTATCGTGCTCCTTTCATTATGCATGTTTCATCATGAATGATTCTTGTCTTTGCAAATTTCTCAATGCTGAACTACCCCTGTTATATATTAGCGGGATGGTTAGACCAGGTGGTCGTGGTAGTGGTGGCAATGCCCCACCACCACCTGAGTACATGGCTGGTATGATCCAACAGTTCGAACTGAACCGCCAATTCATGGAAAATATGATGGCTCAGTTTCCTCGCCCCAATATGGACCAGCAACCAACCCCAGTAACTCTGCAGGATTTCATGCGCCTCAATCCAACTGTGTACCGCAGCTCAACTCAGCCTCTGGATGCTGATGACTGGCTCCGTGACATCACCTATGAGATGGAGTCTGCCGATGTAGCCCCTGCCAGCTATGTCACCTTTGCTTCCTTCTTTCTGAAGGGACCCGCAGCTCAATGGTGGGACAGCCACAGGCGTACTCTGCCAGCTGGAACAATCATCACCTGGCCAGACTTCCAAGCAACTTTCTGTGCCCGCTTCATTCCTCGGGGAGTCATGGACCGGAAGAAGCGTGAGTTCCGCAACCTCATCCAAGGCAACAAAACTGTTGAAGCTTATCAGCGGGAGTTTCTGGACTTGTCTCGCTATGCTGAAGAGGACATTGCAACTGATGCACGCAGACAGGAGAAGTTCCGTGATGGCCTTCAAGCTGACATCAAGCTCACACTTCTAGTGCATGACTTTGCTGATTTCGCCACCTTGGTGAACAAGGCCATCAATGTCGAAACTGGTCTGCAGGAATACCAGAGCTCTCACAGGCGCAACCGTGACACGGGCTCATCTTCGGGCCCGCCCTCACAGAAGCGTAAGATATGGATCCCGAACAGCATGTACCATCCAAATGCATCTGCCCCAAGGCAGACCTATGCTGCACCTCGTCTGCCTCCACCACCATCTAGGCAGTCAAGACTTCCAGCTCCACCACCCCAAGCTCCTGTTCCCACTCCCAATAATGGTTTGTGCTTTAGGTGTGGTCAACCAGGACACCGTGCTAGAGAATGCAACCAGAATCAGAATTAACTGCCCCTTCCGGCAATTGGCCATGGAAGCAACCAGCCCCGCAGCAACAAGGCCAAGTCTTGTGGTCGTGCTCATGCCAACCACGTTGATCTGAACGAAGCTCAAGACCAGCCTGCTACTGTGATGGGTACACTCCTCGTAAATTCAGTACCAGCATCCGTTTTATTTGATATAGGTGCATCACATTCATTCATGTCAGAAGATTTTGCACTCATGCATGGCATTAAAAGCGAAGACATGAATGCTTTACTATTAGTACACACCCCTGCGGGCCAATGTCGAACCTCCATGATTTGCAACGACGTCCCCGTTGAAATCGAAGGACTGGAATTCCTTGTCTCTCCCATCGTACTGAAGTCCTGTAGCCTTGATCTCGTTCTGGGAATGAATTGGTTAAAAGCGCATACTGCTTCAATCGTTTGCACCACTAAGACCGTCCATCTGCTACACCCTACAGATGAAATAGTTGCTTACCAAGCTCATCTGGTGCAAAATGCCGAGGCAAGGCTCTATGCATTGAATGCATTGACCGCTGCACCACTCGAGGGCATTGAAAACATTCCCGTCGTGCGTGAATTCCTCGACGTCTTCCCTGAAGAACTTCCAGGGATTCCCCCTGCTAGAGCTGTCGAATTCATCATCGACTTGAAACCAGGCACCACTCCTATAGCCAAGCGACCCTACAAGATCCCGCCTCATGAACTCCTTGAGCTTAAGGAGGAAATCGACAAATCTCTTCGCAAAGGATTCATTCGCCCAAGTTGCTCTCCTTGGGGAGCACCTTCTCTCTTTGTCAAGGATGGGACAAACCGATTAGTTCAAGACTACCATCCTATAAACCAAGCTACCATTCAGAATAAATACCCTCTTCCTCGGATCAATGATCTGTATGATCAACTGGCGGGTTCATCAGTGTTCTCTAAGCTCGACTTGAGGTTGGGTTACCACCAGATCCGTGTTCGCGAAGAGGATATCCCAAAGACCGCCTTCGTGACTCGATATGGTTCATACGAGTACACCGTCATGTCTTTCGGTTTAACCAATGCTCCAGCCACCTTCTCTCGTCTGATGAACTATATATTCATGGATTACCTCGACAAGTTCGTCGTGGTTTATCTGGATGATATCCTGGTATTTTCCAAGAACGAAGAAGAACATGCTGAACATCTTCGGCTTGTGCTGGAAAAGCTACGAGAGCATCAACTATATGCCAAGTTCTCTAAATGTGAATTCTGGCTACCCGAAGTAACCTATCTTGGGCATGTCATCTCTAAGGATGGTATTGCCATCAACCCTGAACGAGTCCAGGCTATCCTTAATTGGACTCCTCCCAAGAACGTTAAGCAAGTCAGAAGTTTTCTCGGTCTCGCCAGCTATTGCCGTCGATTCGTCGAGAACTTCTCCAAGATCGCCAGGCCTCTGACTAACCTGTTGCATAAGGGCGTCAAGTTCCAATGGACAGACAAATGTCAGGAAAGTTTCCAGGCACTCAAAGACAAGTTGACTTCTGCCCCAGTTCTAGCTCCACCTGATACTAAGAAGGACTTCGTCATTTACTGCGATGCTTCCCGTTAAGGATTAGGCTGTGTCCTAATGCAAGACCGCAAAGTGATTGCTTATGCCTCTCGGCAATTGCGCCCTCACGAAGAGAACTACCCAGTTCACGACCTCGAACTTGCTGCTGTCATTCATGCGCTGAAGTAGTGGCGACATTACTCTCGGTAATCGTTGCGAGATCTTCACTGACCACCAAAGTCTGAAGTATCTGTTTACTCAGCCAGACCTGAACCTCCGTCAGCAGAGATGGATGGAGCTTGTTGCAGACTTTGACTTGGGTATTTCCTATACGCCAGGCAAGGCTAATGTAATGGCTGATGCCTTGAGCCGCAAGTCTTACTACAACCACCTCCAGGTTCACAAAGTTCAGCCCTCGCTTGTTGAAGAATTCCGGAAGCTAAACCTCCATATTGTTCCTCCGGGTGCACTCGCTCCCCCTCCTAAGGAGTTTCGCAAGATGAACCTCCGTGTTGTTTCCCCGGGTTCCCTCAATACCCTGGCCGTCGAACTAGATCTCTTGGAATCCATCAAGAGAATACAGGGATATGACTCTGAAGCCCACAAGATTAAGCGCTACCTTGCAGAAGGAAAGCCCTCATTCTTCACTATTGCTGAAGATGGCACTTTGTACTTCAAGGGCCGCCTAGTGGTGCCATGTGCAGAGAAAAACCTGGATATGACTCAGGAAGTTATGAAAGAAGCTCATGATACGCCTCTATGTATCCATCCTGGTAGTACAAAGATGTACCAAGACATCCGTCAGAGATTCTGGTGGTCTAATATGAAGCAAGACATTGCTCGTTATGTTGCTGAGTGTGACGTTTGCCGTCGTATCAAAGCAGAACATCAAAGGCCTGCTGGAACTCTGCAACCTATCTCTATTCCTGAATGGAAATGGGACCATGTTGAGATGGACTTCATCACTGGATTTCCCAAATCAGAGAAAGGTAATGATGCTATTCTTGTCGTCATTGACTGGCTTTCCAAAGTTGCACATTTCCTGACGGTCAAAGAAACGATCACTGCTAGTCAGCTGGCAACGCTCTATATGTCCAGGATTGTTTCACTCCACGGTTTTCCATTGGTTATCAGCTCAGACCGTGGCAGCTTATTCACTTCAAGATTCTGGGCAAGTTTCCAAGAAGCTATGGGAACTCATCTGTCATTCAGTACTGCGTTTCATCCTCAGTCGCAAGGGCAAGTTGAACGCGTCAACCAAGTTCTCGAAGACATGCTTCAAGCTTGTGTTATTTCCTTCGGCAAGAAATGGGAGGAATCTCTCCCGTATGCTGAGTTCTCTTATAATAATAGCTATCAAGCTAGTCTGAAGATGGCCCCCTTCGAAGTGTTATATGGACGAAAGTGCCGAACCCCTCTGAACTGGTCAGAAACTGGGGAACGTCCACTCTTCGGTCCGGATATTATCCAACATGCCGAAGAACAAGTCCGCATTATTCGTGAGAATCTCAAGACTGCTCAGTCACATCAGAAAAGTCAGTATGACCGTCATCATAAAGACATGGTCTATCAACCTGGCGAAAAGGCTGATCTTCGAGTCACACCAATGAAGGGTGCTCACCGCTTCGCAATCAAGGGCAAACTAGCTCCTCGATATATTGGCCCATTCACTATTCTCGAAAGGCGTGGAAAAGTGGCATACCAACTGGAGCTTCCGCCGAACCTTTCTCAGGTTCACGATGTGTTCCATGTGTCACAGCTCCGCCGTTGCTTCAAGGACCCAATCCGAGCAGTGGATCATGAAGTGCTCGAATTGCAGCAGGACCTCTCCTATAAGGAGCATCCGGTCCGCATTCTCGACCAAGCTGAACGCCGCACACGTCAGAAGGCGATCAAGTTCCTCAAAGTCCAGTGGTCGCACCATTCTGAAGATGAAGCCACCTGGGAACGCGAGGATCGCCTGCGTGATGAATACCCCGCCCTTTTTCTTTCTACCTCCTAAATCTCGGGACGAGATTTCTTGTAGTGGAGGAGTTTTGTAACGCCCGGATAATCATGCTACAGTAATCCCACGCTAATGGTGCCACGTCACCACGGTTACTTTGCTAATCTACCGTTAGGTCAAACCGTTTAAAAATTCAAATTCAAATTAATGTCAACGATAAAAGTTTTTCAAAATTTAAAACAAAAATGTTCGGGAGGTGCCATATTTTGCATAAGTAAATATGGTGTAATAAACACATTTTTATAAAATTCCTAGATAAATTAAAATGATTTAAAACAGAAAAGAAAATAAATAAAATAAAAGAAATTACAAAACAGAAAACAAAAAAAGAGAAAACCCCCTGGGCCGTGGCCCAACTGGGCCAACCCATCAGGCCCAGCCGGCCACCCACTTCCCCCCCTTATCCACTCACCATCCCCCACCCGAACCGCCACCGACACTCCACTTCCCCCCGAAAAATATCTCTGCCCCCCCCTCTCTCCCGATTGGATCGGGATCGAGAGGAGGAGGCCACCGCCGCCGTCACCCGCCGCCGCCAGGAGCACGCGCCACCTCGCCGGACTTCCCCACCGGTTTGCTTCCCCGTCGCACGTCGTCCCCGGCATCCTCCCCGTGCCCCACTGCCCTATCCCTACGGCCCCCGTGAGCACCTTCCCTCTTCCCTCCCCGTCCCCGTCGTGCGTAGTCACCGCACTCACCACGCCGCGTCCCGCCACAGCCCGCCGTCCTGCGCCAGTCCCCGCGGCCTCGCGCGGCCCCACGACCCACGCGCGCGCACCGCCTTGCTCTGCCTGCTGCCCCGCCGTGCTCCCCGCAGCCTTGCCGAGCCCGCTGCTTTGCCTCCGTCGCCACGGCCCTGCTCCGCCTGCTCGCGCCGCCCAGCTCCCCGCCGCCATGCTGGCAATCCTTCGCCCGCCCCGCTCTCCCTCGCCGACTCCCTGCGCCTGCCCCGCCCAGCGGCCGTGGTCGGCCGGTGCGCCGCGCCGCCGAGCGCGCCCCCAACCCCGGCACCCCGCCGGCCGTCGCCCCGCGCCTGTTCGCCGGTGCCCCGGCCCTCCTCGCCCCGGCGATCTGGGCGAACGCCCAGTCGGGCGCCGCAACGCCCGACCCGCCCCGTTAGTGCCCAGCGCCCGATAGGCCCCCTGGGCCACTGACCAAATGGCCCCACGGCCCAGAGAACGTTTTAATAAAAAAATGATTTAAAAAAATAAAAAAAATTAATTAATAAAAATAAATAAAAATAAATATAATTAATTAACTTAATTAATCCTGTTAATATTAACTAATTAAGATTAATTAACCTAATTAACTACTGTTAATTAGCTAACAGCCCCTGACAGGTGGGACCCACCTGTCAGGTTGACCAGGTCAACGGTCAACGTTGACTGCTGACGTCAAGCCGACGTCATGCTGATGCATTAATTAAATTTCGAATTAAATTAATTTATTAAATTCTAAAAATAACTTAAATCTTTAAAATTTAATATAAAATAAACAGTAGCTCGGATGGAAAAACTTTGTACATGAAAGATGTTGAGAACGACGAGACGAATCCGAATACATAGTCCGTTTGTCAGCCACACGTTCCTAGCATAGCGAGGATGGAACTTTCCCCCTCCGGTCCGTTTGTCCGAAAACGCGAAACATCGGGAATACTTTCCCAGATGTTCCCCCCCTTCGTCGGTACCACCTACTGCCGCGTTAGGGCACACCTAGCACCGCTCATTGTCAGGTCACGCATCGTCATGCTGATGTTTGAATTGTATTTACTGTTTCTTCCCCCTCTTCTCTCTGGTAGACTACGAGACTGACGCTGCTGCTGCCCAGTTCGACTACGGAGTTGACGACCCCTCCTACTTGCCAGAGCAACCAGGCAAGCCCCCCCTTGATCACCAGATATCGCCTATTCTTCTCTATACTGCTTGCATTTGAGTAGTGTAGCATGTTACTGCTTTCCGCTAATCCTATCCTGATGCATAGCCTGTCCTTGCTACTACTGTTGTTACCTTTACCTGCAATCCTACATGCTTAGTATAGGATGCTAGTTTTCCATCAGTGGCCCTATATTCTTGTCCGTCTGCTGTGCTATACTATCGGGCCGTGATCACTTGGGCGGTGATCACGGGTATATACTTATATACTATATACATGACACCTGTGGTGACTAAAGTCGGGTCGGCTCGTAGGAGTACCCGCAAGTGGATCTTTGTGGCGGAGCGACAGGGCAGGTTGAGACCACCTAGGCGAGAGGTGGGCCTGGCCCTGGACGGCGTCCGCGGTTACTTCAACATAACACGCTTAACGAGTTATTGGTATTTGATCTGAGTCTGGCCATTTGGTCTATACGCACTAAGCAGCTACGCGGGAACAGTTATGGGCACTCGACGTCGTGGTATCAGCCGAAGCTCTTCTTGATGTCAGCGACGGAGCGGCGCGCGCCGGATTGGACTGGAACGCCTGCTAGGCTAGGTCTGCTTCCGGCCGCCCTCGCAACGTGCAGGTGTGCAATGGGCGATGGGCCCAGACCCCTGCGCGCATAGGATTTAGACCGGCGTGCTGACCTCTTGGTTGAGCCTAGGTGGGGCTGCTTCGTGTTGATCTTACGAGACCGGGCATGACCCAGAAAAGTGTGTCCGGCCAAATGGGATCGAGCGTGTTGGGTTATGTGGTGCACCCCTGCAGGGAAGTTTACCTATTCGAATAGCCGTGTCCCTCGGTAAAAGGACGACCCGGAGTTGTACCTTGACCTTATGACAACTAGAACCGGATACTTAATAAAATACACCCTTCCAAGTGCCAGATACAACCCGGTGATCGCTCTTTAACAGGGCGACGAGGAGGGGATCGCTGGGTAGGATTAAGCTATGCGATGCTACTTGGAGGACTTCAATCTACTCTCTTCTACATGCTGCAAGATGGAGATGGCCAGAAGCGTAGTCTTCGACAGGACTAGCTATCCCCCTCTTATTCTGGCAGTCTGCAGTTCAGTCCACTGATATGGCCATTTACACATATACCCATGCATATGTACTGTAGCTCCTTGCTTGCGAGTACTTTGGATGAGTACTCACGGTTGCCTCTCTCCCTCTTTTCCCCCTCCTTTCTACCTGGTTGTCGCAACCAGATGCTGGAGTCCAGGAGCCAGACGCCACCGTCGACGACGACTCCTACGACACTAGAGGTGCCTACTACTACGTGCAGCCCGCTGACGACGACCAGGAGTAGTTAGGAGGATCCCAGGCAAGAGGCTTGCGCCTCGTTCGATCTGTATCCCAGTTTGTGCTAGCCTTCTTAAGGAAAACTTGTTTAACTTATGTCTGTACTCAAATGTTGTTGCTTCCGCTGACTCGTCTATGATCGAGCACTTGTATTCGAGCCCTCGAGGCCCCTGGCTTGTATTATGATGCTTGTATGACTTATTTATGTTGTAGAGTTGTGTTGTGATATCTTCCCGTGAGTCCCTGATCTTGATCGTACACATTTGCGTGCATGATTAGTGTACGGTCAAATCGGGGGCGTCACACCAAGGGGGGGCTTGCCTGGTTGCTCAGACAAGAAGGAGGGGTCGTCGGTGACGTAGTCGACCACAGCGGCATCAACATCGTAGGGGTCTACCGAAGAGAAGAGGGGTAAGAAACAGTAAATACATAGCAAGCAAGTGCATAACAGGACAACAGGCAGAGCTAGACGTGTTCTCACGCGGTATGAGGTGATACCGGTGAAGGGGGGAAACATGCAGGAAAATATCCCCGGTGTTTCGCGTTTTCGGACAGATGAACTGGAGGGGGAAAGTTGCGTGTTTGCTATGCTAGGGATGTGTGGCAGACGAACGGGCTGCGTATCCGGATTCGTCTTGTCGTTCTGAGCAACTTTCATGTACAAAGTATTTTCATCCGAGTTACGGTTTATTTTATATTAATTTTCAAAGTTTAAAATCATTTTTAGAATTAACAGAATTAATTTAATTCGAAAATCGTTTTATGACGTCAGCATGATGTCAGCATGACATCATCGGTCAACCGTGGACTTTGACTAGTCAACAGACCAGTAGTCCCACATGTCATTCACTGCTAACTAACTAACCAAGTTAATTAGTTTAATGAACAGATTAATTAGGTTAAGTTTATTTAGTTAATTAAGTTAATTATTTAATTATTTTATTTATTTTAATATGTTCTTTTTCTGTTTCCTCTTTTTTTATCTGGGCACTGGGCCCCGTTTGGCAGTGGCCTAGAGGGCCAAACGGGGGCGGGTCAGCGGACGCTGGGCGGAGCCGGGCGTCGGGCGCCAGCCCGCCTGACAGGGCACCGTGGCCAGGAGGCGAAGAGCGCCGACGCGTGGCTCGGCGCCGCTGGCCATGGCCGGAGCGGGGTGACGCGGCGTGGCCAGGCGAGGCCGGCCGGAGCGCGGGGGGGGGGGGGGGGGGGGCGGTGGAGTGGGGCCGGGGCACAGCGGTCGCGCGGACTCGCGGGCGCGGCGAGGGGCGTGGTGGTAGGAGGCAAGAAGCCGGGTCGCGCGGGAGGGGCGACCCTGGGTCGCGGTGAGCGCGACCGGCGTAGGGGAGGCGGGCGCGTGCTCGCGCACTATGGTGCGCCGTGCGGGGCGAGTGCTGCCCTGAGCGCGGGCGCGTTGGATGACGAGCGAGCAGAGGGAAGGGGAGGAGCGAGGCGGAGGCTCACTGGGGCGGTAGGGGTTCGGGCAGCGGGGGTCGAGGTGGACGTCGGAGACGTCATACGCAGGGGAGGCAGACCGGCGGGGAGGTCCGGCGAGGTCTTCGGGCGGCGGCGATGCGGTCGATCCGTGCGGCGGGGTCGAGGGGGCGGGGGCGTGGTCGCCGTCGACGCGGCGAGGGGACCGTCGAGGGGGAGGGGACGGCTTCAGGCAACGGCGTGGCAGCTCCGGGGCGACGGCGGTGAGGTGACTGCGTCGGGGATGGGCGCCAGCGACGGGGTCGGCGACGAGGGACAAGGTGTGGCCGCGTCTTCAGGAGGGCGTCGCGCGAGGGAGAGGAGGGCGAGGAGGCAACGGCGACGCGGTCCAGCGGCGGTGGCGGGACGGCGCCGGAGGTAGCGAACGGCGACGGGGTCACAGCCCCCGATCCAGATCGGGGGGAAGTGAAGCGAGTGGGGAGTGGGGGTTGGGGAGCGGTTAGGGTTTCGGTCAGTGGACCGGTGGGGTGGGCCGGCCTGTTCGGGCGGCTAAGGCCAGTTGGGCCACGATGCCCAGCGAGGGGGGGTCTGTTGTTTTCTTTTTTTCTTTTTATTTTAGTCTTTTCCTTTTTTTGCTTTAATTTATTTTAAAGTATTTAGGCATTTTGAAAAAGAGTGATTTCTTCACCATGATTACCTATGCAATAATTTGCACACTCCGAACATTTTAGTTCTAATATTTGAAATTTTTTATTATTTGCCTTTAACTCGGATTTGAATTTGAATCGGATTGGAACTAACGCAAGATTAGTAACGGTAATCGCGGTGACGTGGCATCATTAGCAGAAAATTACTGTAGCTTAATTATCCGGGCGTCACACTAACACTTGCTATATTTGTGTTTTTGTATGTCTACATGTTGGTTCCAAGATATATTTAGGCAATATTGGTTCTAAATTGCCGTTGGGCAATTTGGTGGAAGACAATAAAAGAATTTGTGGTCGGACTATGACATGCAATAAAATATTTGCCATTATTTGCAGGGTAGCTATTTCGTTGTGAAAATGATACTACCTCCGTCTAGGTGAATAAGTCATTCGCGTAGTTCTAGGTCATCGATTTGAGCAATTAAATATGTGTTATATGTCATGAAAAGTATATTACTAGATTTCTACACGGATGTAGTTTTTAAATATATATTTTTTGTCACATATAATACATATTTAGATAGTTAAATCATCGACCTAGAACTACGTGAATGACTTATTCACTGAGACGGAGGTAGTATATCTAATTTCATATGCTACAACGTTAAGGTTTGATATACCATTAAAAATATATAGAAAATTGAAGCATATGTATGTCTGAAAAATTGCGCTTGGGACTTGTAATAATTACACCTTTCAAATATGGTTTTACTTCTTCTTCGCCTAACCATTTTTACTATAGTGGCTATTTTCCTACAACAGACGAAAATTCTACAAAATCTTGTGTACTATTATTCCTAGATATATAAATTTTTTGTCACTTCAAGAAGTGGTGAGCTCCCCCAGTGAACCCTGAGTCATGCATATGCCTCCGCTTGTCTGTGTTCCACCCTTATAAATCTATTTTACAATCATCAAATCTAAGAACCAATCCATGTTGCTATATCCGAGGTATTTTTAAGGCCAAAAGTGCTATATCTTTTGTCCCCCAAATTAAGGTTCATGTTAAATATGTCCACATGCTAAACTAATTTAACTTCTGTTCCCGCGAGATACAATTTACTTTGATTTTGTTGTATAAAACCTCACTCCAATTTTTTCCCGCTACTATAACCTCATGCTCGCCAAAGTTTATCAGCCTTTGGCTATTTTATCATCTTATGCGTGGATAATCATGTCAATAATTATATATTCTTACAACAAAATGAAAATGCAAGGTGCATCTTATTACTTATGTTTTTGCTAAAGAACTTATTACTTATTGCTAACACTATTTTCTTTGTTTTGTGCCCTAGAACATATTTGCACACTATACAATACGTATGCAGTAAGAAGTATACAAATGTTTCTTTTAGGGCACAATACGTATGCCCATGAAACCGGAGCAGGACCTGGCCACACCTCCTGCTCCTCCCTGCGGGAGTCCATCGAAATCCCGCCATCCGTATTGATCTTGAACCAGTCATCATCAGGTGGACGCTAGCCATAGGCTGGCAAAATACGAGCATGCTCTCTCGGAATATCAAGAATAGCAAGATCATCTCGGGCCCTGGCCGGTAGAAGGCTTTGGTGGCTGCTAATGCTCTGTTTGTATCCGAGTAAAATTGCTTAATCTTTTTTTTTGATGGGCTGTTTAACCTTCTCATCCTTCTATGTGTGTTACGATCTCTCTTTCCACTAGTACGTGTCCTTTGATTTCTCAAGGAAAAAAAAACTAGTACGTGTCCTTTCAAGATATAATTGGTACAAAACATTGGCTCGGTTGCACGTGATGGTTCAATATGCTGGTAGATACTCACTCCGTTCCAAAATAGATGACCCAACTTTGTACTAACTTTAGTATAAAGTTGGGTCATCTATTTTGGAACGGAGGGAGTACACGTTATTGTGTTACATTAAAACTGTTAAATCTCAGCCATTATTATCTTAATCTAACGGTAGAAATAATTTAGCATATGTGAACGAACGTAATGTTTTGTTTGTCTCTTGTTTTAAGTAAATAATAATAGATAATTTTTTGTAAGAAGGAAACATGTGCTCTAACGTGTATCCGAGTAGTTCGTAACTTTAATCATAACATTTGCCTATATTTGAGATGTACGTGCTTAATCTTTTTTATGGGCTGTTTAACCTTCTCGTCATTCTATGTGTGTTACGATCTCTTCTTTCCACTTGTACGTGTCCTTTTCAAGATATAACTGGGATAGAACAATGGTTCAGTTACATGTGATGGTTCAATATGCTGGTAGATGCATGTTAGAAAACTGTTAAATCTCCGCCATTATTATCTTAATTTAACGGTAGAAATAATTTAGCATATGTGATCGAACGTAATAGCTTGTTTGTCTCTTGTTTTAAGTAAATAATAGATAATAGATTGGATGACTGGTTACATCACTTTGTTACTTGATGCGGTTATCATCTATATTGTCATCATCATGTTTTATCAACCGTTTTTATGGACAAAATTTAATGAAAAATTGCTGAAATATTCAACTAGAGATGGGGGCATCAACCTCTGTGAGGTCGCAATGGTTGAGCCTCAGCTCTGCCAAATTCAGACTGCAATGTCTCAGGACACGAACCCTAAACAGGTCATTAAAGAAACTCTAGATGACAACCATCTTCTGCTCTTGGCCCAACAGCATAACTCCATCGTGTTTGATCGAGAGAACCAGATTCTTCCTTGTATGAACGTTAGCCTTCGAGTGGAAGAAAGTAGTGTTAGCATCCCTGGCCTTGAGCTAGCAGATGTGTGATCTATGTCTCCAGTGCGAGCGCTTAAGGGCCGAGATACCCATCAAATTCAATTTAAGCATGCCCCTGAACTCTCTTTCATCCTCGGAGAGTAACGACACAGGTGCCCGGTTTACCGATGCCGAGTTGCGTCGCCCTCATCATGTTCAATTGGAAAGTCTGGCAAAGGTGCGTATATGATTCGCTAAATGATTTTTATTTCTCTTGAGGGCTAGAGAGCCCATACGATGATCCTACCCAGCTAGGATTGATGTAAAAATGAGCTATAGTAATAGTAATATACTACTTCCTCTGTTTCATAATGTAGTGTGTATAGATTTTTTGAAAAATCAAATTTTGGAAACTTTGACTAACTTTATAGAGAAAACTATTTATATATGTACAATACAAAATATATGAATTATCAAACCACATCTTATGATGAATCTAATGATATATGTTTGGCATTCTAGATGTAAATGTTTTCCCCATCAACTTGATCAAAGTTTACGATGTTTGACTTTTCAAAAAATCTATATGCACTACATTATTGGAATGGAGGGAGAATGTCATAAAACATGCGTGCATATAGAATTGGCGTCCAGGTTTTGTCCTATATTAAGCACCGCCTTGGTGGTTTACAGCACTAACCAACTAATTGATGTCTGCCCCAACTGATAAGCATCAAGAGGCGATGGCTTCAAATGTATAATTCAGTACAAAGATTAGGACTAGATGGGTTTTAGTCTTAAATAGTATCAAAATTTGAAAATAACATGGAATTCAAATGGAAAACTAACTCATAGAGAGATGTGAGTAAATTATATTGAACTGTATTTAGTCGAGTGAACTTAATATTTCCATCTTAGATTTCATAGCGGCCCAGGTGGAGAAAGTTAAATTGCACAAGCACCTTATTGCTTATTCTCAAATCGAATTTGAGTCAATGGTACACAATTATTGTTATTTTTGCACAGCATGCAACAATGTGATTTAGCATCACCTCTGCATCGCACCAGTAGAGATCATGTGCATGCTAATCCCCTGCCTTTAATTTTCTGGCTAAACTCCTCTTCGCACTAGACCGCTAGGTGCTTACAAATATGTGGCAGCCTTAATATGCAAATTAATCTAGACCAGTCATCCATACATAACTCTAGCTAGATACGTGCACTCAGTCACTCGGATACTAGCTAACCAAATGGGACGAAGAGTGCACAACCATGGGGGAAATGCACTGGAGCACCTGGGTATCATGCACCACTATATGAAAATAGCATTAAAAATATCAGAAATTTTTGGATATCAAACCTGGGTGCCCATTGTACACCCGTGTTTATATTTTCACGGGGAATGATTGCCCGTGGTATCTGCGACGCAGGAATTATGGTCCGACATACGATGCATCCAAACTTTTTTTCCATACGTATGATTTTTTTTTGTGTCTTTTTTACTGACATTATCACGGGCATGCATTCCAAAGTTGAACACGGGTGTACAACGGGCACCCAAGTTTCATATCCTCACATAGGGGTGTGTGGCACACGAGAGCCACAAATCCTCTTCCATAACCATGCATGCTAAATTATCATAGGAAATGGGGTAAACTACTCATCCATGGACCATGTTGGACAAAGCTATATAGTCAACGAGAGTATGCGGCCCTAGCACCAACCTACATGGTCTTTCGATGCGTCCATACGGGAGATGGTATGCTCCAACTTTTAATAACCTTCTTTTGTCGAAGTCAAAGCTCGGGTAGATGGTGTTAACACTAATGGAGCCAGAGGGGAAAACCTCTAGAGATACCGAGAAAGAGCAATACAAGCCCAAGAACATCGCACGCCTTGCGCGACCATCGCCCAAGCTCTTGACGCGGAACAGTGTCCCCTTATCCAAGTTCACTCGATACATGTCGTATCGATCGCCCCAATTATTCCGCGACTTTAATGGTACAATCAGACGGTGCAGCAGCATCAGCTGACCACAATTGTTGACGAGCTGCATATTTTGCGAAATCGGCGAGACACACATATTCAGTTTGGCAACCACCTCCAGCCGTGGTTTCTGGTTTGGACCGATTTGGAGCACCATGACACCATGAGCGTTAACGAGGTAGAAGCGCCCTGCAAACATTAAGGGCGTTTTTGTGAACCCATCATGGTTGTACTTCAGCAACATCCAGTTGTCGTCGCCGGGCTTGGCAATGCCAAGCATGCGCAGCGTATTGAAACAGAGCACTACTGTTGAATCATCACTAGCAATGCCCGAGCCCGTCGCTAAGAAGTAGTCTATGTCGAAATAGGAAAGCATGACATGGTCCTTAGAGGGCAGCAGCGTGGTGAGCGGCGGTAGCTTCATGAGGTGACACGTGAGCGGGTTGAGCAGCGGACGTGGTTATGGTCGTGGAGCAGGACGAGGAGGCCCTCGGGGGTGACGGCGAGCAGCTCATGGTCTAGGAGCTCTGGTAGGTCCACTTGGATGCACTTGCCGGTGGAGGAGTTTAGGAAGCAATGGCGGTTGGGAGGAGCGAGTGGTTCGCGGAGCAGGACCCACCCGCCAGGGATGGAACAGGCGGTCGAGCCCGCCGTGGGAGCGCGGTTCCGTGCAGCACTGCCGCCATGCACGGCACACGGCACGGAAGCGGATATAGTCGGCGACGTCGTACACGAGGACGCGCTCGGCGATCAGCCCGGCTGGCCCGTCGTCTAGATCAGACCAGTCCTCGTGCCAGGGGAGAGCAAATCAGATTGGATGGGAGCAGTCATAATCCATGCAGTGCGTGCGCGCTTGGACCCCCAATCGGGGGGCTGGCTGGAGCAAGGTCTCAGAAGATGATGAGGCCGTTTTCTTCCATCGTCTCCTCCTCCTCCTTCGCTCTCGCAACAGGAACAGGTGGTCCTTCCACGCATCGCCCGACGGGAGGGACGAGGAATAGGAGGAGCATGGGATCGGGCGGCGGCTCCCATTCCGGCGACGAGGGTTTCCGCCCGAGGAAGGACAAACGCGGGCTGCTTCACAAGGTACGGCCTCAAAAGCCTGTGCTGCGGTCCGGCCCTGGTATATAACGAACAAGGGGGGTCGGTGTGGGCCTAATCCGAGTCTGACTGCCTTTTATCACACGTGTTTCCCTCCACAGAATTAGAGGAAAGAAAAAGTGGATGAGATTCTCAAGAAAAAAGAGCAAAAAAAATTTGCGAGAAAAATAGAGCCAAACTCAAATCTCAGTTTGCATAAGCACCACCTATCCGCCTTGTTTTTTTGAGTGAATTCCATTTTTTACCCATACCCAGTTTCACGTTTGTGACAGAATTTACCAAAAAAACACGTTTTTACTCAATTTATTACCTCCATCCCTAATTATGCAACATCGCAGAATGATGGAGATATTATTTATCTCCATCCATAGTTTTTAAAATATTACATAATGTATAATTTAGCAAGGAGGGAGTATATATGAACATATAATTGTTGGATTTGCCATGATTATTATTCACAGTACACAATAATTATTATCTATTCCATCATGGCAGCGGAAAATATGATAAGAATCCTCCTAGGATTTTTGGAACAATATAAGATGATGGGCTTCAAAGAGGAGGCCAAGTGGGCCTCACACACCTTGGGCCTGAGGCGCGTGGGCATGGCATGTGGGCCCATCGGTCAAACCCTAGCCCAGGCTTCTTTTCATCGGAAAAATTCCTATGTATATTTGTTTTATTTTTCCTCGCTCTGGAAAAGTCATTTTCTTGTGTGGCTTTTTGCTGCTTTCTGAATAGTTTTCTTGCACCCCCCTTCGATGCAAACTTGCAAAATAAAAGGAATTTGGGGGTAAAATGATGCAATAATATGTAAAACACAATTATACGTGTGCAATTTACTTTACGAAATGGTGATGCAGAATGCACGTATCAGTACCCCCAAGCTTGTAGTCAGCTTGTCCCTAAGCAAAAACTTAGCTTGGTGAACATGACCACATGTTTATGAAGTGAGGTATCGATAATAAAGAATATGAAAATGAAAACATCGCTATTACATTTGGGAAAGGTTTCATTATAAAAAATGGTTTTACAAATTTTATGTTAGCACCGATGAAAAAATACTTGGATGGCCTTATATTACTCAGATGGATAGAATATGTATACTAGACACTTGTGGAATGACTTAGTTTATTTCATCATGAAATAAAAAGGAACACAGATGAAAAAGGAAAAGGCACAGAGAGTTAGTAACGTGGGCAAGCCCAACCAAGAAAAGAGAATCCCACCAAAACAAACAACAGCCAAAAGACAAAGATAGTCTACGACAACAACCCAAAAGAAGCAGGGTTCGATGGTGGTGGTGGTCGGTTGTCGTCATGCTGTAGGGATGTGCTCAAACTCCAGGTGAGAACCTTACATCGACTATGTTGATGTCGGCGGCAACGGTGTCTATGGGTGTCGTTTTCCTCGCAGGAGGTGCCGTTGTGGAGCTCCAGCACCTACAATACTTTGTTTTGTGGTCTCCGGGTGAAAACCTAAGATTGGGCTTGCCGGATCAGATGACGGTGTTGTGCCCTCGACAACACTACCACTTTGGAGGCGTCATCTTGAAGACCCAAACGACGGCTTCAGTTTGCGGCGTGTGGTTGAGGGTGGTTCGTTTGGTGGTGGTAAAATAGAACATTCATAACTCATACGATCGAGAAAGAAAATGTGACGATGGGATTGGGATTGCATGCCGACCTGCTGCTGCCGACTTCCGGTCGCCGCAGGCGATGCGCCGATACCGCGACGGGCGAGCGGGTTACGGGAGAGGCGGCTAGAGGAAAGACAGGCGTGGTGTTGGGAAAGCGAAAGTCAATTCACGAGACGTGTGCCCTGGCCCGTACGATTGTATGAGATGTGGCATCTGAGACACGCACCAAAGTAGTAATGGTTTAATCATGGGCCTTAGCTGGGCTACTCATGTTCAAAGTTTGTGGACTAAAAGGCTTCCAGCTTGTCTATTCCAACTTTCCGATGGGTGCATCCCTGAATTTCTATTGGGTTCATGCGCAGAACTACCCTATGTGCAGGTGCGTGGCAGGAAAATTTCGTTGGGTTCAACTGAACCCAACGCCACAACGCTGGCTCCGCCCTTGGGAGGCCGAGTAAATTGCAAAAAACCATCACAATTAGAGACCCTAATTCACAAAACCACCACCATTCGATTTTTTTTCAAAAAACCACCAATATTGTGCTGACAGTTTTCAAAAAACACTGATCGCTCAGATAGACACTTGCTGACTCTAAAGCTGACAAGTAGGTCCCACTATAAGTGATGACATGGCAACAAAAACTAACGGCGTTCGACTGAAGTTTGGTTGACCGTTAAAATAGACATGGCCCCGCATGTCATTGTGATCTCTCTTCTCTAATAAAAAAATACATCTCCCTCCATCTGTTTTTTCTCTTATATATAGGCATTCCACCAAACAGTTTCTGTGCGGTGCCTGACGAGCATCTACGGGCATTGTGGCCGTGTGGGGCTACGCTGACGGGGAGGATGAAGGCTAGGGCGTCGCCGCCGGTGATGGCAGCAGCTCGGTGGGGAAGCGCCGCTGGAGTCCGTCGCGCGCGGCTCGGTCCGGTTTAGGAGCGCTCAAGTAGTCAAGTCCATCCTGTAAGGCAATCTGGTCGAGTTCGCCATGCCGGCGGCGCATGTGGCCGGCGAGGCGCCTCCTGCACAGGCTCCTGCGCAGCGGAGCTGGCCACGGAGGTCCACAGAGTCGTCCTCGCCCTCCTCCTTGATCTGCTCTCAGGTTGCGGCGCCTAAGCCCATCCAGTCGAGGTCGCCATGTTGGCGGCGCACGTGGCAGGGGAGGCGTGCCCGGAGTCCGAGGTGCTGGAGGCGTTCTCGCAAGGGGCGAAGGGATGGCTTTTCTCGCAGGGGATAAGGGCACCGCCGCCGCGCATGCAGGACAGAAAGAAAGCCACGGCTCGCCGGGGGATAACGGCGCCGCCGCCGTGCATGCTGGACAGAGAGAGGCATGGCTCGCCGGGGCTAAGGGCGCCGCGCACCATCCCAACCACACCGTCCTCCCATTCCATCCTCCGCGGCGCGCTCCGCGGCGGCCGAGACATGGCCATGGGCACTAGGCGGCAGCCCCACCCTAGGCACGCCAGCCTCACTGGCCGCCATCGATGCCATCGGACAGCTCGCCGACACGGTGCATGGCGGTGCTGGGAGGCTCGTCGGCCGGCGGTCAAGCTGGCCGGAGCCGGCGGGGTCGTGCGTGTTCAGATGCGCGAGGCGCTCCTCACCTAACGGCTCCGTGCGGGGAAAGGTCAGAGGGAGACAGGTTGACTAGCAGCGCCGTCTGTTCTTCCGCCACCACGTGGACCTGCCATCGGGACCCGCCAGTCAGGTTTTGTCTCAAACAGCTCTAATCGCTCAATCAGCGTTTTTTGAAAACTGTCAACGCATTGTTGGTGGTTTTTTGAAAAAAAAATTGAATGATGATGGTTTTGTGAATTAGGGTCCCGAATTGTGGTGGGTTTTTGCAATTTACTCTGGGAGGCCCTCGGGGGTGACACCCAGCAGCTCATGGTCAACGAGCTCTGGGATGTCCAGTTGAATGCACTCGCCAGTGGAAGAGTTGAGGAAGCTACGACGGTTGGGAGCAGCGAGGGGGTCGTGGAGCAGGACCCACCGCCAGGGATGGAACCGGCGGTCGAGCCCGCTGTGGGAGCACGGTTCTGTGCAGCACTGCCGCCATGCGCGGCACACGGCACGGAAGCGGAGATAGTCGGCGACGTCATACGCGAGGACGCGCTCGGCGATCAGCCCGGCCGGCCCGTCGTCTAGATCAGACCAGTCCCTACTGGGAGGGGAGAGCAAATCAGATCGGATGGGAGTCATAGTCCGCGGTGTGCGTGCGCGCTTCGCCCCCCAATTGGGGAGCTGGCTGGAGCAAGGTCTCAGACGATGATGAGGCCGTTTCCTTCCCTGCCGAGATGATGGTTTTCTTCCATCGTCTCCTCCTCCTCCTCCTCCTTCGCTCTCGCAATAGGAACAGATGATCCTTGGCCGCTTCGCCCGACGGGAGGGACGAGGGATATGAGCATGGGATCGGGCGGCGGCTTCCATTTCGGCGACGAGGGTTTCCGCCCGAAAGAGGAGGGCCAAACGGAGGGGTGTTTCTTCTTCACAAAGTACGGCCTCAAAAGCATGTGCTGCGGTCCGGCCTAATCCGACTCTGACTGCGTTATCACACGCGTTTCCCTCAACAGAATTAGAGCAAAAAAAGGTGGATCGAGATTTGTCAAGAAAAAGAGCAAAAAAATGCGAGAAAAATAGAGACAAATTCAAATCTCGGTTTGCATGAGCACCACCTATCCGCCTTATTTTTTTGAATGAATTCCATTCTTTTACACATACCTAGTTTCACGTTTGTGTCAGTATTTACCAAAAAACACATTTTTACTCAATTTAATCAAACTTTTTCCACAAATTACCTCATCTAAAGAAATCCTTGTTTCTCGTTGGCTGTGCATGCCACGACGACGGTTTAGTTTACATTCTTGTTTTTCCTCTGGTTTATTTGCACTGAACCAGACCCAGCCCACCTGGTCGAGCCTCACCCGACCCACACGACCTCGCCACACCGCTGGTCGAGCTGCAACCGAGCCACCCGACCGACCGGCACTGGCGTCCTCCTCCTCGTCCCCGATGGCTCCATTGCTCCTGCCTCCCTATGACAACTAGGATCAGGATGCAACTGCTCCGAGCAACAGTGGTAGTCGGCAGGAGCAGTACCGATTCTTTGCCATTTCAACAGTGTTCTTCAGTTGGGAACTAGCTTGAGATAAATTGCTTGTGCCTTGGATGAAATTGATGGTTTTTTTCCTTTGCTTCTCGAAGGTGGTGATGTGGAGCTTGGCGGAGACGATGATGATGTGTTTCGGCACAGACTGGGGTGACACGCATCGGGTGTGGCACGGGGTGGTGCAATGGTCCAGACAAAAATGAAATCGATAAAATGGTAATTTAGTCCAGTAGCATTTATTGGAAACAAGGTGCATATGTTCTTTAGGGCCATGACCAATGTTGGTTAACATTCAGTGTAAATCTTAGCACCGACTCTACCTGGTGCTAACCAGTTTGTAGTGTGGTGCCAAAGTAAAAAAATATCTTCGGGCCTGCTTGGATAGCCGGAAATGATACTGTAGTGCATATAGATTTTTAGAAAAGTCAACCGTCATAAATTTTGACCAAATTTATGGAGAAAAACATTTATATTTAGAATGCCAAACATATATCATTAAATTTCTCATAAGACGTAGTTTCATATTTTATATATTCGGTATTGTAGATATAAATAGTTTTTCTACAAATTTGGTCAAAGTATGCAAAGTTTGACTTTTTAAAAATCTACACGCACTACATTATGGAACGGAGGGAGTATGTTTTATCACGTAGTGTCAAAAACATGGATTATGTGGCGTCTGAATATTCTTGTATACAACAAAAGAAAGAGCCAACGAGATCAATCTAATTTAGTGAGCATTGGCCTTGACAGATAGAAATTGGCATATATTGACGAACCAGAAGTAGGCAATCCCTGAACAAAAGAATATAGCAGTCTACCAATTTAGTCCAAAAATGATGTATTTTATTAGGACATATAGAACAAATTGTATGTAAGAGGTGAATATCAAGTGCACTTCTCAGTTCTCACTAGAAAGATATGATATCGGATAAAATGGCGCAGGGTGATTTCCCCCCTCTCATAATAATGTAAATTTATAATGGAGATAAGTGATAACCTACAAATTTAGGGGATCGATTGTACATATTTTTCGGTAAGTTGAGTATCGAACCCAATGAGCAACATAAGGAATTGGTGCGTGAAAATTAGTTAGGAATCGCTACAAATGCCAGAAGGTTGTTTGTTTTATTGAGAGAACAAGTGTAAGAATTTAAATGACAATGAAAGTAAATAGTGTAGTAAGTGGCAGAATCCTTTTATTATGTTTCTTTTATGGACTAAAATGTTCTCGGGGACGGCGGGAATTTCACCTATTGCCACCACACTCTGTTACAATAACTTCTGTTGATTTGATACATGTCATGCGGATAGAGCCTAAGCTTATGTGTTGCCAATACATTGCCATAAACATACTTATGATTAAACCCTTAGCAAGCATTCGAAATAGTAAGAATAATTAAGATAAAATATAAACATAGCATTAAAATTTGGGGTCCCTATTCACTTCCTTATGCTACAACTTATAAATTTGGGGTTCGGTATTATGTCACTTCGGTCTCCCGTCCTACACTTATCATAAAGGTGAAATGGTATATAAAGTCTATGTTCACACATCACCAGTAGAGACTTACACCACAACATAATATAAAAACATCAAACTTTAAGCAAATTCATATTGCTTGCAACAACAGGCTTCCTCTCATGTCCTCAAGAACATAATGGACTACTCATAAAACATCATAATGAACATGATCAGTGAAGGTTGATACGATAAACAATCTAAAAGTATAAATCTTTCATTTAAAAAAATCACCAAGTATCAAATACTAGATAGCAATTAACACCAGGAAGTGATTACATCAATTGATCTATAGCGGTTGTTATAGATGGAGATGGCTAGGCTTTGTTGATGGAGCTGGTGGTGATGAAGTGGATAAATATGTGAAGGAAATATGCCCTAGAGGCAATAATAAAGTTGTTATCTATATTTCCTTATATCATGATAAATTTTTATTATTCATGCTAGAATTGTATTAACCGGAAACTTGATACATGTGTGGATACATAGACAAAACACAGTGTCCCTAGTAAGCCTCTACTAGACTAGCTCATTAATCAAAGATGGTTAAGTTTCCTAACCATAGACATGTGTTGTCATTTGATGAATGGGGTCACATCATTAGGAGAATGATGTGATGGACAAGACCCATCTGTTAGCTTAGCATAATGATCGTTAAGTTTTATTGCTATTGATTTCTTCATGGCATATACATATTCCTTTGACTATGAGATTATGTAACTCCCGGATACCGTAGGAATACCTTGTGTGCTATCAGACATCACAATGTAACTGGGTGATTATAAAGATGCTCTACAGGTATCTCCGAAGGTGTTTGTTGGGTTGGCATAGATCGTGATTAGGATTTGTCACTCCGAGTATCGGAGAGGTATCTCTGGGCCCTCTTGGTAATGCACATCATAATAAGCCTTGCAAGCAATGTAACTAATGAGTTAGTTGCGGGATGATGTATTACGGAACGAGTAAAGAGACTTGCCGGTAATGAGATTGAACTAGGTATGAAGATACCGACGATCGAATTCGGTCAAGTAACATACCCATTACAAAGGGAATTACGTATGTTGACATTGCGCTACGACCGATAAAGATCTTCGTTGAATATGTAGGAACCAATATGAGCATCCAGGTTCCGTTGTTGGTTATTGACCGGAGAGGTGTCTCGGTCATGTCTACATAGTTCTCGAACCCGTAGGGTCCACACGCTTAATGTTCGATGATGATTTTGTATTATATGAGTTATGTGATTTGGTGACTGAATGTGTAACATCCCAATTTTCAATTTGGATGTTATACATAGGTCATCATATGCACATCATATTTTTATTTGCATTCTGTTTGTGATCCTAGAAATCTTAAGCAACTCAAGGACCCAGGGAGAGAGTTGGGGATTTCATAATTTTCATATTTGAATTTTCTCAAATTTGAAAAGAGGATCATTTTAGTTTTAATATGTTTTCTCTCCGAAATATTTTCGATATTAAAATAAATAAGAGGAGATAAAATGACTTCTCCAAAATAAGAGGGGAATATTGGATAAAAATGTTAAAATCAAATAAATATTTTATTTGGAATTTTATTGCTATTTTATTTGAATTAGAAAATTATGCATTTTTCAAAATTGCATTTTTAGGCCAGAAAAATGTTCGCTTTGTTCTAAATATTTTATTTACATGGTGAAAATTGTTTTTGGCATTTTTGTTTTTCGGCGGAATTTATTTAAAAAAAGTTCTCGCCCGAGTGGGCCGAAGGCCCAGCCGAGCAGGCCGCCTCCCCGCGCCGTGCCGCCGCCGGACTCCAACAGTAGTTCGAGCCGGACTCCGCTCGCGCCGGCCCCCTCCCCAAGCCCCCCCCGAGGCTTTAAAAGCCGGAGCCCCGACCCCTCTGTCCTCACCACCGCCGCCCGCCTCCTCCACAGCACCAGCCGCAGCCGCCGCCGTCGCCCCACCCTGCCGACCCCGCCGCCCGAGCCGCAGCCCCGCCGGATCTCGCCGCCGCCGGTCTTTTTTCGAAGAACCGGTAAAAACCGTCGCCGTCGCTCGTTTTTTTCTGGTTTTCGTTGGATCGGTTTTTTCGGTTTCGCTAATTAGCGAACGTTCGCCCGAACGCATCTTTTCGCTAACGAGTTCATTCGTTCGTCTCTGATAACTAACGTTCGTTCGCTAGTCTTTTTCTTTTATTTTATTTTCGGCCAGGGACCTATCCGTGAATATTTTTATCACAGATTAGCCCCTGATCTTCAAACCCTCGCAACTTTTTAACCGTTCGTCCAAATCCAGTGAAAACAACGCCAAAATCTTCGTCTCAAACCCCTCTTTCCAGTTAATCAACTTGAACATGGTTTTGACAAATTAAAATTTGGTTTCAAGCAGATTTGAATTCGAACTTCGTTTGATCGTAGTTTCAGTTCCGTAGCTCCGATTCAATTGTTTCTTTTTGCAAATCGAAGCTCTTCAGTTGAACTTTCAGTTTGGATCTTTCTATTTGAGTTTTACCCTTGCATATATGCTTGAGTGCTTATGTATGCTATTGTTTGTTTGCGATAGAATTTCCGGAGTGCGAAGCGTGCTACTACGAGTCACTAGGGTTTTCAGATCATCAGCAAGGCAAGTAACACTTTGATCATACTCTTCATACCCAGTTTTTTTATGCATTAGCTTTTATCCTCAAACATTTCATGAGTAGGATTGATAACATGTGGGTATTGGGAAGTAGTTGATGAGGTAGAACCTATTGTCTTTTATTTAAACCCTCAGAGTTACTACGTTATGCTTATACTGCTATGCTATGCTCGTAGACATGGTTTGGTTTGAGAGATTCATGAAAGTTGTGAGTATCATTGAACTAAGGGTTTATTTAAGGTGGCTACTTTAATACACATCTGGGTGGATTGTTTGTGGGCACCTGGGGAATCCAGTGTTGTCCAAAGAGATCCCGGGGAATCCGTGTGATCATCCTATGGTTCACCACCCAGGCTCAAAGGGATCATAAGATTATTCATGCTAGAAACTTCCGTGCACAGTCACAAGCCATTATGGGCTCTGGCATAGTTGAGTAAGTTATGGGAAACCTTTCCATGATGGGCTAGAAGATGTAGGGGATTGTAGGTGTATCGGCCTATCTATCGATTAAGGAGACCTCTTCGGAAAGACTGTGTCTCGGTCATCCGTTTCTCAAACATCATGCAGTGCGAGAAATACAACGGAGGAGATCGAGTCTTGCGGGAAAACTGCGCAAACCTCTGCAGAGTGTACAAACTAATCATGGTTAGTCGTGTCCCCGGTTATGGACATCTTGAGTATCTGGTTCTTGAATTATTGATGTGATCTCAACATTCTAAATTAAATTTGTTGGGTTGTTAATTACTATTTAATTGGGATTGAGATCGGGTTTCCATTCTCAATGTTTTCAACCAACTTTGTAGTTAAATAAAATATATTCCTTTGCAGTAGGGAAAAATTGGCTTTCTGCAAAAACATCATAACCATAGAGCCTCCACCAGCCATATATGCATGTAGTGTTAGCATTTATCTTGTTCATTGCTCTACAGTGTTATTTTGCCAGCATATTCCATGTGCTGACCCGTTTTCGGGCTTCAACGTATTTTGTTGCAGACTTTTCAGACGAAGAGTAAGGTGCGCTAGGTCGTTGTCGTGCACTCAGCTATGCCGTTGGAGTTGATGGACTCATTTACCTTTGATGCTTCCGCAGTTATCTTATTTAGACGGCCTTAAGCCATATTATTGTAATAAGTTCTCTTTTGAGACATTCAATGTAATAAGTGTGTGATTGCACTCTGTTATAAATCCTTTGAGTACTGTGTGTGTGTGTATCAGCATCACCGATCCAGGGATGACACTTATGCACAGAGATTTGACCGTCTGAGTTTGGATCACTATAGAATATTGTTCGGAGTACCAGATGAGATCACGGACATGACGAGGAGTCTCGAAATGGTCGGCAGGTAAAGATTCATATATAGGACGATAGTATTCGGACACAGGAAGTGTTCCGGGGGTACCGGGTACGTATCGGGTCACCGGAAGGGGTTCCGGGCACCCCCCCCCCCGGCAAAGATATGGGCCTTATTGGGCCAAGGGCGGGACAGACCAGCCCCTAGTGGGCTGGTGCGCCCCCATATAAGCTGAATAGGAGAAGGAAGGAGGGGAAGGGAGAAAGGAAAGGGGAGGATTCGACCTCCCCCTTTCCTTCTCTCCCCCCTTCTCTTTCCTTCCCCCTCAGACACTTATGGAAGGGGGGAGGCCAACTTGGAGGAGGCGCCCAAGTAGGGACTCCTACTTGGTTGATACGTCTCCATCGTATCTATAATTTTTTATTGTTCCATGCCAATATTATACAACTTTCATATACTTTTGGCAACTTTTTATACTATTTTTGGGACTAACATATTGATCCAGTGGCCAGTGCCAGTTCCTGTTTATTGCATGTTTTTTGTTTCGCAGAAAATCCATATCAAACGGAGTCCAAACGGGATAAAAACTGACGGAGATTTTTTTTGGAATATATGTGAATTTTGGGAAGTGGAATCAACGCGAGACGATGCCCCAGGGGCCCACGAGGGTGAGGGGCGCGCCCCAGGGGGTCAGGCGCGCCCTGGGCCCTCGTGGTCACCCCGTAAGGCGGTTGGTGCCCTTCTTTCGCCGCAAGAAAGCCAATATCCGAATAAAATTTGTGTCCAAATTTCAGTCCAGTCGGAGTTACGGATCTCCGGGAATTTAAGAAACGGTGAAAGGGCAGAATCAGGGAACGCAGAAACAGAGAGAGACAGAGAGACAGATCCAATCTCGGAGGGGCTCTCGCCCCTCCGCCGCCATCGAAGCCAAGGACCAGAGGGGAAACCCTTCTCCCATCTAGGGGGAAGGTCAAGGAAGAAGAAGAAGGAGGAGGGCCCTCTCCCCCTCTCTTCCGGTGGTGCTGGAACGTCGTCGGGGCCATCATCATCACCGCAATCTACACCAACAGCTCCGTCATCTTCACCAACATCTTCATCACCTTCCCCCATCTATCTACAGTGGTCCACTCTTCCGCAACCCGCTGTACCCTCTACTTGAACATGGTGCTTTATGCTTCATATTATTATCCAATGATGTGTTGCCATCCTATGATGTCTGAGTAGATTTTCGTTGTCCTACCGGTAATTGGTGAATTGCTATGATTGGTTTAATTTGCTTGTGGTTATGTTGCTGTCCTTTGGTGCCCATCATATGAGCGTGCGCGTGGATCACACCATAGGATTAGTTGTATGTTGATAGGACTATGTATTGGAGGGCAAGAGTGACAGAAGTTTCAACCTAGCATAGAAATTGATGCATACGGGATTGAAGGGGGACCAATATATCTTCATGCTATGGTTGGGTTTTACCTTAATGAACGTTAGTAGTTGCGGATGCTTGCTAATAGTTCCAATCATAAGTGCATAGAATTCCAAGTCAGGGATGACATGCTAGCAGTGGCCTCTCCCACATAAAACTTGCTATCGGTCTAGTAAAGTAGTCAATTGCTTAGGGACAATTTCGCGACTCCTACCACCACTTTTCCACACTCGCTATACTAACTTTATTGTGTCTTTATCTAACCAGCCCCTAGTTTTTATTTGTGTACTCTTTATATTCTTGCAAACCTATCCAACAACACCTACAAAGTACTTTTAGTTTCATACTTGTTTTAGGTAAAGCGAACGTTAAGCGTGCGTAGAGTTGTATCGGTGGTCGATAGAACTTGAGGGAATATTTGTTCTACCTTTAGCTCCTCGTTGGGTTCGACACTCTTACTTATCGAAAGAGGCTACAATTGATCCCCTATACTTGTGGGTTATCAAGACCTTTTTCTGGCGCTGTTGCTGGGGAGTCATAGCGTGGGGTGAATATTCTCGTGTGTGCTTGTTTGCTTTATCACCAAGTAGTTTTTATTTCCTGTTCTAAGTTGTTTTCTATCTTTAGTTATGGATATGGAACATGAAACACCAAAAAAATAGTGGTACTTGCTACTCATGGAGATGGGGAACCTCCTAAAACCCTCGATGATCATTATGTGAAAGATATTATGTACTACTTTGATAATCCTGAGAAAACCCCATTCAATTATGTTATGGGAGACACATTGGATCAATGTGAATACTTTAGGGATTATCGCTTGACTCAAAAAGGGAAACTATTATGGGATCAAATTTATATGTTATATTGGTATGCTCGACAACTATGCTTGAGATATGATTATACTTGTTGCTCTAGGATGAAGGCTCCACACCTTCCATTTTCATGTGAATTTAATGATAATGAAACCTTAGCTTCTTATGCTAATGGTATATATGATTACTATGATGTGGAACAAATAGAAGAGTTCGTTGCTTTTATGGGTGCTTATGAAATTGAATCTTTGTTTAAAGAGTTTGAAGATTTGGATGTTTCAGTTTATAGACCTGAAAATTTTGCTATACTTAAATATTGCTATGAGAATTATGAATTCAATTCCGATATTGATGATTTTATTGAGAGAGTCTTCACTGTCCAAGAAGAGATTAATATTTTGCAGGAGTCTATGGAAGAAGAAATTAGTGACATTGTGAGCTCATTGGATGAAAAAGATGAAGAGGAGAGCAAAGAACAAAAGGAGGAAGAGCGGATTGATCACCCGTGCCCACCTTCTAATGAGAGTAACTCTTCAACTCATACATTGTTTAATTTCCCTTCGTGCTTACCGAAGGATGATTGCTATGATGACTGTTATGATCCCGTTGATTCTTTTGAAATATCCCTTTTTGATGATGCTTGCTATGCTTGTGGCCAAGATGCCAATATGAATTATGCTTATGGAGATGAACTTGCTATAGTTCCTTATGTTAAACATGAAATTGTTGCTATTGCACCCACGCATGATAGTCCTATTATCTTTTTGAATTCTCCCAACTACACTATATCGGAGAAGTTTGCCCTTATTAAGGATTATATTGATGGGTTGCGTTTCACTACTACACATGATGATTTTGATAGATATAATATGCATATGCTCGTTGCTCCTACTTGCAATTATTATGAGAGAGGAACTACATATCCGCCTCTCCATGTTTCCAATATGATAAAATTGCAAGAAACTATTTATACTATGCATGGGCCTTTCCTATGTGTGCATGAATTGTTCTTTTATGACATGCCGATGCATAGGAAGAGAGTTAGACTTCGTTGTTGCATGATATATGTTACTTTGTGCTCACTACTAAATCACAAATCATTGTTAATTAAAATTGGCTTTGATATACCTTGGGATCCAGGTGGATCCATTACTTGAGCACTATATGCCTAGCTAGCTTAAATGCTTAATGGCTTTAAAGAAAGCGATGCCAGGGAGACAACCCGGAAGTTTTAGAGAGTCATTTATTTCTGTTGTGTGCTTTTATAAAGTTTAATAACAAAAATAATGTGCCAAGATTTGCCTATAGGATGTTTACATTGCTTGTTGGTTTGTGCGGTGCAAAACAGAAACTTTGGTTGTAGTGCGCGATTTTACATTTTTTTACTGGAATGTCAAATGGTTCTGAAACTTTTTGCACTGTCTTTCTATACAAATTGTTTATTTTTCCTAATTGTTTCAGAATTTTTGGAGTACCAGAGGTATGGTGAATGTTCAGATTACTACAAACTGTCCTGTTTAAGATAGATTCTGTTTTTGATGCTTACACTACTAGGGAAAAGCCTATACACAGAGGTATAGTAGTAGCGCTGGTTAAATCGGGGCGCTACTGCTACTTTGTAGTAGCGCGTTACAGGAAAGCGCGCTATAGCTACAACTATATCAGTAGCGCGTGTGCAAGAAAAAGCGCTACCACTATAAATCCCACCGTGTTGGCGGTAGGCTAGGAAAAGTAGTAGCGGTTCCGCACGAAGCGCGCTACCACTATGGTCGTTGTTGCAGCGCGTTTCCTGCTTAGAGAGCTACTGCTGAGAAAGAAAAGAAAAATGAAAAAAATAGAAAAGTTTATCAAAATGAAAGAAGTAGGAAACAGACAAATGAAAAAAAGAAAATATCCCCCTTTCCCGCGGGCTCAAAATTTTGCTAAGTCCTCCTTTCCCCCATGTTCCCCTAACTCCTCTGTCGTCGCCGCCCGAGCCCGAGCCTGCCCTCACCGCCGCCGCCCGAGGCCGCCCTCAACCTCACCGCCGCCGCCCGCCGCTGCTCTCGACCTCACCGTCGCCGCCTTCGACCTCACCGCCGCCGGCCTCGACCTCGCCGCCGCCGCCCGAGCCCGCCCTCGCCGCCCCTACCTCCGTCGCCGAGCACCTCCCCGCCTCCGCCTCTCCCCTCTCTGTAAGCCCTCCACCCTGATGTCTACTACACAACCTTCTTCTTGTAGACGTTGTTGACCTCCAAGTGCAGTGGTTTGTAGGACAGTAGCAAATTTCCCTCAAGTGGATGACCTAAGGTTTATCAATCCGTGGGAGGCGTAGGTTGAAGATGGTCTCTCTCAAACAGCCCTGCAACCAAATAACAAAGAGTCTCTTGTGTCCCCAACACACCCAATACAATGGTAAATTGTATAGGTGCACTAGTTCGGCGAAGAGATGGTGATACAAGTGCAATATGGATGGTAGATATAGGTTTTTGTAATCTGAAAATATAGAAACAGCAAGGTAGCAAGCGAAAAAAGTGAGCGTAAACGATATTGCAATGCTAGGAAACAAGGCCTAGGATTCATACTTTCACTAGTGCAAGTTCTCTCAACAATAATAACATAATTGGATCATATAACTATCCCTCAACATGCAACAAAGAGTCACTCCAAAGTCACTAATAGCGGAGAACAAACGAAGAGATTATGGTAGGGTACGAAACCACCTCAAACTTATTCTTTCTGATCGATCTATTCAAGAGTCCGTAGTAAAATAACACGAAGCTATTCTTTCCGTTCGTTCTATCATAGAGTTCATACTAGAATAACACCTTAAGACACAAATCAACCAAAACCCTAATGTCACCTAGATACTCCAATGTCACCACAAGTATCAGTGGGTATGATTATACGATATGCATCACACAATCTTAGATTCATCTATTCAACCAACACAAAGAACTTCAAAGAGTGCCCCAAAGTTTCTACCGGAGAGTCAAGACGAAAACGTGTGCCAACCCCTATGCATAGATTCCCAAGGTCACGGAACCCGCGAGTTGATCACCAAAACATACATCAAGTGAATCAATAGAATACCCCATTGTCACCACGGGTATCCCACGCAAGACATACATCAAGTGTTCTCAAATCCTTAAAGACTCAATCCGATAAGATAACTTCAAAGGAAAACTCAATCCATACAAGAGAGTAGAGGGGGAGAAACATCATAAGATCCAACTATAATAGCAAAGCTCGCGATACATCAAGATCGTGCCAAATCAAGAACACGAGAGAGAGAGAGAGAGAGATCAAACACATAGCTACTGGTACATACCCTCAGCCCCGAGGGTGAACTACTCCCTCCTCATCATGGAGAGCGCCGGGATGATGAAGATGGCCACCGGTGAGGGATCCCCCCTCCGGCAGGGTGCCGGAACAGGGCCCGATTGGTTTTTGGTGGCTAAAGAGGCTTGCGGCGGCGGAACTCCCGATCTATTCTGTTCCCCGATGTTTTTAGGGTATATGTATATATATAGGTGAAAGAAGTCGGTCAGGGGAGCCACGAGAGGCCCACGAGGGTGGGGGCGCGCCCAGGGGCAGGCGCGCCTCCCTGCCTCGTTGCCACCTCGTTGCTTCCCTGACATACACTCCAAGTCTCCTGGATTGCTTCCTTTCCAAAAATAACTCTCTCGAAGGTTTCATTCCGTTTGGACTCCGTTTGATATTCTTTTTCTTCGAAACACTGAAATAGGCAAGAAAACAGCAATTTGGGCTGGGCCTCCGGTTAGTAGGTTAGTCCCAAAAATGATATAAAAGTGTAAAGTAAAGCCCACAAACATCCAAAACAGGTAATATAATAGCATGGAACAATCAAAAATTATAGATACGTTGGATACGTATCAAGCATCCCCAAGCTTAATTCCTGCTCGTCCTCGAGTAGGTAAATGATAAAAACAGAATTTTTGATGTGGAATGCTACCTAGCATACTTCTCAATGTAATTTTATTTATTGTGGCATGAATGTTCAGATCCAAATGATTCAAAATAAAAGTTCATATTGACATAAGAGATAGTAATACTTGAAGCATACTAACAAAGCAATCATGTCTCCTCAAAATAGCATGGCCAAAGAAAGTTCGTCCCTACAAAATCATATAGTTTGGTCATGCTCCATTTGTTGGGGAACGTAGTAATTTCAAAAAAATTCCTACGCACACGCAAGATCATGGTGATGCATAGCAACGAGAGGGGAGAGTCTTGTCCACGTACCCTCGTAGACCGGAAGCGGAAGCGTTAGCACAACGCGGTTGATGTAGTCGTACGTCTTCACGATCCGACCGATCAAGTACCGAACGCACGGCACCTCCGAGTTCAGCACACGATCAGCCCGATGACGTCCCTCGAACTCCGATCCAGCCGAGTGTTGAGGGAGAGTTTCTTCAGCACGACGGCGTGGTGACGATGATGATGTTCTACCGACGCAGGGCTTCGCCTAAGCACCGCTACAGTATTATCGGGGTGGACTATGGTGGAGGGGGGCACCGCACACGGCTAAAAGATCAAGCGATCAATTGTTGTGTCTTTGGGGTGCCCCCCTGCCCCCGTATATAAAGGAGCAAGGGGGGAGGTGCGGCCGGCCAGGGAGGAGGCGCGCCAGGAGGAGTCCTACTCCCGGTGGGAGTAGGACTCCCTCCCTTCCTTGTTGGACTAGGAGAGGAGAGGGAAGGAGAGAGGGGGAAAGGAAAGGGGGGGCGCCGCCCCCCCTCCTTGTCCAATTCGGACTTGGGGGGGTGGCGGCTGCCCCTTGGCCGCCTCTCCTCTTCCACCAATTGGGCCCATGAGGCCCAATAGCCTCCGGGGGGTTCCGGTAACCCCCGGTACTCCGGTATATATCCGATAACCCCCAGAACCATTCCGGTGTCCGAATATAGTCATCCAATATATCAATCTTCATTTCTCGACCATTTCGAGACTCCTCGTCATGTCCGTGATCACATCCGGGACTCCGAACAACCTTCAGTACATCAAAACATATAAACTCATAATATAACTGTCATCGAAACGTTAAGCGTGCGGACCCTACGGGTTCGAGAACTATGTAGACATGACCGAGACACGTCTCCGGTCAATAACCAATAGCGGAACCTGGATGCTCATATTGGCTCCCACATATTCTACGAAGATCTTTATCGGTCAGACCGCATAACAACATACGTCGTTCCCTTTGTCATCGGTATGTTACTTGCCCGAGATTCGATCGTCGGTATCTCAACACCTAGTTCAATCTCGTTACCCGCAAGTCTCTTTACTCGTTCCGTAATACATCATCCCACAACTAACTCATTAGTTGCAATGCTTGCAAGGCTTAAGTGATGTGCATTACCGAGAGGGCCCAGAGATACCTCTCCGACAATCGGAGTGACAAATCCTAATCTCAAAATACGCCAACCCAACAAGTACCTTCGGAGACACCTGTAGAGCACCTTTATAATCACCCAGTTACGTTGTGACGTTTGGTAGCACACAAAGTGTTCCTCCGGTAAACGGGAGTTGCATAATCTCATAGTCATAGGAACATGTATAAGTCATGAAGAAAGCAATAGCAACATACTAAACGATCGAGTGCTAAGCTAACGGAATGGGTCAAGTCAATCATATCATTCTCCTAATGATGTGATCCCGTTAATCAAATGACAACTCATGTCTATGGCTAGGAAACATAACCATGTTTGATCAACGAGCTAGTCAAGTAGAGGCATACTAGTGACACTCTGTTTGTCTATGTATTCACACAAGTATTATGTTTCCGGTTAATACCATTCTAGCATGAATAATAAACATTTATCATGATATAAGGAAATAAATAATAACTTTATTATTGCCTCTAGGGCATATTTCCTTCACCATTTTCATCACACAAGAATGCTCTCATCATGCACAACCCCGATGACAAGCCAAGCAATTGTTTCATACTTTAGTAATCTCAAACTTTTTCAACCTTCACGCAATACATGAGCGTGAGCCATGGATATAGCACTATGGGTGGAATAGAATATGATAATGGGGGTTGTGTGGAGAAGACAAAAAAGGAGAAAGTCTCACATTGACGCGGCTAATCAACGGGCTAGGGAGATGCCCACCAATTGATGTCAATGCAAGGAGTAGGGATTGCCATGCAACGGATGCACTAGAGCTATAAATGTATGAAAGCTCAACAAAATAAACTAAGTGGATGTGCATCCAACTTGCTTGCTCATGAAGACCTAGGGCATTTGAGGAAGCCCATTGTTGGAATATACAAGCCAGGTTCTATAATGAAAAATTCCCACTAGTATATGCAAGTGACAAAATAAGAGACTCTCTATCATAAAGATCATGGTGCTACTTTTAAGCACAAGTGTCGAAAAAGGATAGTAGCATTGTCCGTTCTTCTTTTTTTGGGCCTCCCTTTTTTTTATTTGGCCTTTCTTTTTTTTCCTTCTTTTATTTGGCCTTTCCTTTTTATTTGTCCTTTCTTTTTTTGTTCTTTTTTTATTGGGACAATGCTCTATTAATGATGATCATCACACTTCTATTTATTTACAACTCAATGATTACAACTCGATACTAGAACAAAGTATGACTCTATATGAATGCCTCCGACGGTGTATCGGGATGGGCAATGACTTATGAGTGACATGTATGAAAGAATTATGAATGGTGGCTTAGCCACAAATACGATGTCAACTACATGATCATGCAAGGCAATATGACAATGACAATGATGATCCGTGTCATAATAAACGGAACGGTGGAAAGTTGCATGGCAATATATCTCGGAATGGCTATGGAAATGCCATAATAGGTAGGTATGGTGGCTGTTTTGAGGAAGATATAAGGAGGTTTATGTTGGAAATATTGTTGGAAATATGCCCTAGAGGGAATAATAAATGGTTATTATTATATTTCTTTGTTCATGATAATTGTCTATTGTTCATGCTATAATTGTATTATCCGGAAATCGTAATACATGTGTGAATACATAGACCACAACATGCCCTAGTAAGCCTCTAGTTGACTAGCTCGTTGATCAACAGATAGTCGCGGTTTCCTGACTATGGACATTGGATGTCATTGATAACGGGATCACATCATTAGGAGAATGATGTGATGGACAAGACCCAATCCTAAGCATAGCATAAAAGATCGTGTAGTTTCGTTTGCTAGAGCTTTTCCAATGTCAGGTATCTATTCCTTAGACCATGAGATCGTGCAACTCCCGGACACCGTAGGAGTGCTTTGGGTGTGCCAAACATCACAACGTAACTGGGTGACTATAAAGGTACACTGCGGGTATCTCCGAAAGTGTCTGTTGGGTTGGCACGAATCGAGACTGGGATTTGTCACTCCGTGTGACGGAGAGGTATCTCTGGGCCCACTCGGTAATGCATCATCATAATGAGCTCAATGTGACTAAGGCGTTAGTCACGTGATCATGCATTGCGGTACGAGTAAAGAGACTTGCCGGTAACGAGATTGAACAAGGTATTGGGATACCGACGATCGAATCTCGGGCAAGTAACATACCGATTGACAAAGGGAATTGTATACGGGATTGATTGAATCCTCGACATCGTGGTTCATCCGATGAGATCATCGTGGAACATGTGGGAGCCAACATGGGTATCCAGATCCCACTGTTGGTTATTGACCGGAGAGGCGTCTCGGTCATGTCTGCATGTCTCCCGAACCCGTAGGGTCTACACACTTAAGGTTCGGTGATGCTAGGGTTGTAGAGATATGAGTATGCGGAAACCCGAAAGTTGTTCGGAGTCTCGGATGAGATCCCGGACGTCACGAGGAGTTCCGGAATGGTCCGGAGGTGAAGAATTATATATAGGAAGTCCAGTTTCGGCCACCGGGAAAGTTTTGGGGGTTATCGGTATTGTACCGGGACCACCGGAAGGGTCCCGGGGGTCCACCGGGTGGGGCCACCCGTCCCGGAGGGCCCCATGGGCTGAAGTGGGAAGGGAACCAGCCCATAGTGGGCTGGGGCGCCCCCCATGGGCCTGCCCCAGCGCCTAGGGTTGGAAACCCTAGGGTGGTGGGGCGCCCCACTTGACTTGGGGGGTAAGTTACCCCCCTGGCCGCCCCCCATCCAGATGGGTTCCTGGCCGGCGCCCCCCCCCCCCCCCCTCCCAGGGGGCCTATATAAAGGGGGGGAGGGAGGGCAGTAGTACTACAGCCTTGGGCGCCTCCCTCCTCCCCTGCTACACCTCTCTCTCTCGCAGAAGCTCGGCGAAGCCCTGCCGACATCCCGCTACATCCACCACCACGCCGTCGTGCTGCTGGATCTCCATCAACCTCTCCTTCCCCCTTGCTGGATCAAGAAGGAGGAGACGTCGCTGCACCGTACGTGTGTTGAACGCGGAGGTGCCGTCCGTTCGGCACTCGGTCATCGGTGATTTGAATCACGGCGAGTACGACTCCGTCAACAACGTTCATTGGAACGCTTCCGCTCGCGATCTACAAGGGTATGTAGATGCACTCCTTTCCCCTCGTTGCTAGTATACTCCATAGATGGATCTTGGTGAGCGTAGGAAAATTTTAAAATTCTGCTACGATCCCCAACAGTGGCATCATGAGCCAGGCCTATGCGTAGTTACTATGCACGAGTAGAACACAAAGCAGTTGTGGGCGTTGATGTTGCCAATTCTTCTTGCCGCTACTAGTCGTATCTTGTTTCGGCGGTATTGTGGGATGAAGCAGCCCGGACCGACCTTACACGTACGCTTACGTGAGACAGGTTCCACCGACTGACATGCACTAGTTGCATAAGGTGGCTAGCGGGTGTCTGTCTCTCCTACTTTAGTCGGAACGGATTCGATGAAAAGGGTCCTTATGAAGGGTAAATAGAAATTGGCAAATCACGTTGTGGTTTTACGTAGATAAGAAACGTTCTTGCTAGAAACCTATACATGCCACGTAAAAAACTTGCAACAACAATTAGAGGACGTCTAACTTGTTTTTGCAGCAAGTGCTATGTGATGTGATATGGCCAGAAGATGTGATGAATGATATATGTGATGTATGAGATTGATCATATTCTTGTAATAGGAATCACGACTTACATGTCGATGAGTATGACAACCGGCAGGAGCCATAGGAGTTGTCTTTATTATTTTGTATGACCTGCGTGTCATTGAATAACGCCATGTAAATTACTTTACTTTGTTGCTAAACGTGTTAGCCATAGAAATAGAAGTAATCGTTGGCGTGACGACTTCATGAAGACACAATGATGGAGATCATGATGATGGAGATCATGGTGTCATGCCGGTGATGAAGATGATCATGGTGCCCCGAAGATGGAGATCAAAGGAGCATAATGATATTGGCCATATCATGTCACTATTTGATTGCATGTGATGTTTATCATGTTTTTGCATCTTATTTGCTTAAAACGACGGTAGTAAGTAAGATGATCCCTTATGATAATTTCAAGAAAGTGTTCCCCCTAACTGTGTACCGTTGCGAAGGTTCGTTGTTTCGAAGCACCACGTGATGATCGGGTGTGATAGATTCTAACGTTCGCATACAACGGGTGTTGACGAGCCTAGCATGTACAGACATGGCCTCGGAACACACGCAATACACTTAGGTTGACTTGACGAGCCTAGCATGTACAGACATGGCCTCGGAACACGGACGACCGAAAGGTCGAGCATGAGTCGTATAGAAGATACGATCAACATGGAGATGTTCACCGATCTTGACTAGTCCGTCTCACGTGATGATCGGACACGGCCTAGTTAACTCGGATCATGTTTCACTTAGATGACTAGAGGGATGTCTATCTGAGTGGGAGTTCATTGAGTAATTTGATTAGATGAACTTAATTATCATGAACTTAGTCTAAAATCTTTACACTATGTCTTGTAGATCAAATGGCCCACGTTGTCCTCAATTTCAACGCGTTCCTAGAGAAAACCAAGCTGAAAGATGATGGCAGCAACTATACGGACTGGGTCCGGAACCTGAGGATCATCCTCATAGCAGCCAAGAAAGATTATGTCTTAGAAGCACCGCTAGGTGAAGCACCAATCCCAGAGAACCAAGACGTTATGAACGCTTGGCAGCAGCGTGCTGATGATTACTCCCTCGTTCAGTGCGGCATGCTTTACAGCTTAGAACCGGGTCTCCAAAAGCGTTTTGAGAAACATGGAGCATATGAGATGTTCGAGGAGCTGAAAATGGTTTTCCAAGCTCATGCCCGGGTCGAGAGATATGAAGTCTCCGACAAGTTCTTCAGCTGTAAAATGGAGGAGAATAGTTCTGTTAGTGAGCACATACTCAGAATGTCTGGGTTACACAACCGCTTATCCCAGCTGGGAGTTAATCTCCCGGATGACGCGGTCATTGACAAAATCCTCCAGTCGCTTCCACCAAGCTACAAGAGCTTTGTGATGAACTTCAATATGCAGGGGATGGAAAAGACCATTCCTGAGGTATATTCAATGTTGAAATCAGCGGAGGTGGAGATCAGAAAAGAACATCAAGTGTTGATGGTGAATAAAACCACTAAGTTCAAGAAAGGCAAGGGTAAGAAGAACTTCAAGAAGGACGGCAAGGGAGTTGCCGCGCCCGGTTAGCCAGTTGCCGGGAAGAAGTCGAAGAATGGACCCAAGCCTGAGACTGAGTGCTTTTATTGCAAGGGAAGTGGTCACTGGAAGCGGAACTGCCCCAAATACTTAGCGGACAAGAAGGCCGGCAACACCAAAGGTATATGTGATATACATGTAATTGATGTGTACCTTACCAGTACTCGTAGTAGCTCCTGGGTATTTGATACCGGTGCGGTTGCTCATATTTGTAACTCAAAACAGGAACTGCGGAATAAGCGGAGACTGGCAAAGGACGAGGTGACGATGCGCGTCGGGAATGGTTCCAAGGTCGATGTGATTGCCGTCGGCACGCTGCCTCTACATTTACCTACGGGATTAGTTTTAAATCTCAATAATTGTTATTTAGTGCCAGCTTTGAGCATGAACATTGTATCTGGATCTCGTTTAATTCGAGATGGCTACTCATTTAAATCCGAGAATAATGGTTGTTCTATTTATATGAGAGATATGTTTTATGGTCATGCCCCGCTGGTTAATGGTTTATTCTTGATGAATCTCGAACCTGATGTTACACATATTCATAGTGTGAATACCAAAAGATGTAAAGTTGATAACGATAGTCCCACATACTTGTGGCACTGCCGTCTTGGTCACATTGGTGTCAAGCGCATGAAGAAGCTCCATGCAGATGGACTTTTGGAGTCTCTTGATTACGAATCATTTGACACGTGCGAACCATGCCTCATGGGTAAGATGACCAAGACTCCGTTCTCCGGAACAATGGAGCGAGCAACCAACTTATTGGAAATCATACATACCGATGTGTGCGGTCCAATGAGTGTTGAGGCTCGCGGAGGATATCCTTATGTTCTCACTCTCACTGATGACTTAAGTAGATATGGGTATGTCTACCTAATGAAACACAAGTCTGAAACCTTTGAAAAGTTCAAGGAATTTCAGAGTGAGGTTGAGAATCAACATGACAGGAGAATAAAATTCTTACGATCAGATCGTGGTGGAGAATATTTAAGTCACGAATTTGGTGCGCACTTAAGGAAATGTGGAATCGTTTCACAACTCACGCCGCCTGGAACACCTCAGCGAAACGGTGTGTCCGAACGTCGTAATCGCACTCTATTGGATATGGTGCGATCTATGATGTCTCTTACCGATTTACCGCTCTCATTTTGGGGCTATGCTTTAGAGACTGCCGCATTCACTTTAAATAGGGCTCCGTCGAAATCCGTTGAGACGACACCGTATGAATTATGGTTTGGGAAGAAACCTAAGCTGTCGTTTCTAAAAGTTTGGGGATGCGATGCTTATGTCAAGAAACTTCAACCTGAAAAGCTCGAACCCAAGTCGGAAAAATGCGTCTTCATAGGATACCCTAAGGAAACTATTGGGTATACCTTCTACCTCAGATCCGAAGGCAAGATCTTCGTTGCCAAGAACGGGTCCTTTCTGGAGAAGGAGTTTCTCTCAAAAGAATTGAGTGGGAGGAAAGTGGAACTTGATGAGGTGATAGTCACCCCTTCCGAACCAGAAAGTAGCGCAGCGTGGGAAGATGTTCCTGTGGTGCCTACACCGACTGGGGAGGAAGTTAATGATGATGATCATGAAGCTTCGGATCAAGTTACTACTGAACTTCGTAGGTCCACAAGAACATGTTCCGCACCAGAGTGGTACGGCAACCCTGTCCTGGAAATCATGTTGTTAGACAACGGTGAACCTTTGAACTATGAAGAAGCGATGGCGGGCCCGGATTCCGACAAATGGCTAGAAACCATGAAATCCGAGATAGGATCCATGTATGAAAAGGAAGTATGGACTTTGACTGACTTGCCCGATGATCGGCGAGCCATAGAAAACAAATGGATCTTTAAGCAGAAGACGGGCGCGAATGGTAATGTGACCATCTACAAAGCTCGACTTGTCGCTAAGGGTTATCGACAAGTTCAAGGGGTTGACTACGATGAGACTTTCTCACCCGTAGCGAAGCTGAAGTCCGTCCGAATCATGTTAGCAATTGCCGCATACTATGATTATGAGATATGGCAGATGGACGTCAAAACGGCATTCCTTAACGGCTTCCTTAAGGAAGAGTTGTATATGATGCAGCCGGAAGGTTTTGTCGATCCTAAGAATGCTAACAAAGTATGCAAGCTCCAGCGCTCAATCTATGGGCTGGTGCAAGCATCTCGGAGTTGGAACATTCGCTTTGATGAGATGATCAAAGCGTTTGGGTTTACACGGACTTATGGAGAATCCTGTGTTTACAAGAAAGTGAGTGGGAGCTCTGTAGCATTTCTCATATTATATGTGGATGACATACTATTGATGGGAAATGATATACAATTCTTGGAAAGTATAAAGGGCTATTTGAAAAAGTGTTTTTCAATGAATGGCCTTGGAGAAGCTTCTTATATATTAGGCATCAAGATCTATAGAGATAGATCAAGACGCCTCATTGGTCTTTCACAGAGTACATACCTTGACAAGATATTGAAGAAGTTCAATATGGATCAATCCAAGAAGGGGTTCTTGCCTGTATTGCAAGGTGTGCAGTTGAGCACGGCTCGATGCCCGACCACGGCAGATGATAGAGAAAAGATGAGTGTCATCCCCTATGCCTCGGCCATAGGGTCTATTATGTATGCCATGCTGTGTACCAGACCTGATGTAAACCTTGCCGTAAGTTTGGTAGGAAGGTACCAAAGTAATCCCGGCATGGAACACTGGATAGTGGTCAAGAATATCCTGAAGTACCTGAAGAGGACTAAGGATATGTTTCTCGTTTATGGAGGTGACGAAGAGCTCGTCGTCAAGGGTTACGTCGACGCTAGCTTTGACACAGATCTGGATGACTCGAAGTCACAAACCGGATACGTGTATATTTTGAATGGAGGGGCAGTAAGCTGGTGCAGTTGCAAGCAAAGCGTCGTGGCGGGATCTACATGTGAAGCGGAGTACATGGCAGCCTCGGAGGCAGCACAGGAAGCAGTCTGGATGAAGGAGTTCATTACCGACCTAGGGGTGATTCCCAATGCGTCGGGCCCGATGACTCTCTTCTGTGACAACACTGGAGCTATTGCCCTTGCGAAGGAGCCCAGGTTTCACAGGAAGACCAGGCATATCAAGCGTCGCTTCAACTCCATTCGTGAAAGTGTTCAAAATGGAGACATAGATATTTGTAAAGTACATACGGACCTGAATGTAGCAGATCCGTTGACTAAACCTCTCCCTAGAGCAAAACATGATCAACACCAGGACGCAATGGGTGTTCGATTCATCACAATGTAACTAGATTATTGACTCTAGTGCAAGTGGGAGACTGTTGGAAATATGCCCTAGAGGCAATAATAAATGTTTATTATTATATTTCTTTGTTCATGATAATTGTCTATTGTTCATGCTATAATTGTATTATCCGGAAATCGTAATACATGTGTGAATAGATAGACCACAACGTGTCCCTAGTAAGCCTCTAGTTGACTAGCTCGTTGATCAACAGATAGTCACGGTTTCCTGACTATGGACATTGGATGTCATTGATAACGGGATCACATCATTAGGAGAATGATGTGATGGACAAGACCCAATCCTAAGCATAGCATAAAAGATCGTATAGTTTCGTTTGCTTGAGCTTTTCCAATGTCAGGTATCTATTCCTTAGACCATGAGATCGTGCAACTCCCGGATACCGTAGGAGTGCTTTGGGTGTGCCAAACGTCACAACGTAACTGGGTGACTATAAAGGTACACTGCGGGTATCTCCGAAAGTGTCTGTTGGGTTGGCACGGATCGAGACTGGGATTTGTCACTCCGTGTGACGGAGAGGTATCTCTGGGCCCACTCGGTAATGCATCATCATAATGAGCTCAATGTGACTAAGGCATTAGTCACGGGATCATGCATTGCGGTACGAGTAAAGAGACTTGCCGGTAACGAGATTGAACAAGGTATTGGGATACCGACGATCGAATCTCGGGCAAGTAACATACCGATTGACAAAGGGAATTGTATACGGGATTGATTGAATCCTCGACATCGTGGTTCATCCGATGAGATCATCGTGGAACATGTGGGAGCCAACATGGGTATCCAAATCCCGCTGTTGTTTATTAACCGGAGAGGCGTCTCGGTCATGTCTGCATGTCTCCCGAACCCGTAGGGTCTACACACTTAAGGTTCGGTGACGCTAGGGTTGTAGAGATATGAGTATGCGGAAACCCGAAAGTTGTTCGGAGTCCCGGATGAGATCCCGGACGTCACGAAGAGTTCCGGAATGGTCCGGAGGTGAAGAATTATATATAGGAAGTCCAGTTTCGGCCACCGGGAAAGTTTCGGGGGTTATCGGTATTGTACCGGGACCACCGGAAGGGTCCCGGGGGTCCACCGGGTGGGGCCACCTGTCCCGGAGGGCCCCATGGGCTGAAGTGGGAAGGGAACCAGCCCATAGTGGGTTGGGGCGCCCCCCATGGGCCTCCCCCCTGCGCCTAGGGTTGGAAACCCTAGGGTGGTGGGGCGCCCCACTTGACTTGGGGGGTAAGTTACCCCCCTGGCCGCCGCCCCCCATCCAGATGGGTTCCTGGCTGGCGCCCCCCCCCCCCCTCCGAGGGGGCCTATATAAAGGGGGGAGGGAGGGCAGTAGTACTACAGCCTTGGGCACCTCCCTCCTCCCCTGCTACACCTCTCTCTCTCGCAGAAGCTCGGCGAAGCCGTGCCGACATCCCGCTACATCCACCACCAGACCGTCGTGCTGCTGGATCTCCATCAACCTCTCCTTCCCCCTTGCTGGATCAAGAAGGAGGAGACGTCGCTGCACCGTACGTGTGTTGAACGCGGAGGTGTCGTCCGTTCGGCACTCGGTCATCGGTGATTTGAATCACGGCGAGTACGACTCCGTCAACAACGTTCATTGGAGAATAAAATGGTTATTATTATATTTCATTGTTCATGATAATTGTCTATTGTTCATGCTATAATTGTGTTATCCAGAAATTGTAATACATGTGTGAACACATAGACCATAACATGTCCCTAGTGAGCCTCTAGTTGACTAGCTGGTTGATCAATAGATGGTTACGGTTTCCTGACCATGGACATTGGATGTCATTGATAACGGGATCACATCATTAGGAGAATGATGTGATGGACAAGACCCAATCCTAAGCATAGCACTAGATCGTGTAGTTCGTTTGCTGAGGCTTTTCTAATGTCAAGTATCATTTCCTTAGACCATGAGATCGTGCAACTCCCGGATACCGTAGGAATGCTTTGGGTGTACCAAACGTCACAACGTAACTGGGTGGCCATAAAGGTGCACTACAGGTATCTCCGAAAGTGTCTCTTGGGTTGGCACAGATCGAGACTGGGATTTGTCACTCCGTATGACGGAGAGGTATCTCTGGGCCCACTCGGTAATGCATCATCATAATGAGCTCAATGTGACCAAGTGATTGGTCATGGGATCATGCATTACGGTACGAGTAAAGTGACTTGTCGGTAACGAGATTGAACGAGGTATTGGGATACCGACGATCGAATCTCGGGCAAGTAACGTACCGATTGACAAAGGGAATTGTATACGGGATTACTTGAATCCTCGACATCGTGGTTCATCCGATGAGATCATCGAGGAGCATGTGGGAGCCAACATGGGTATCCAGATCCCGCTGTTGGTTATTGACCGTAGGGTCTACACACTTAAGGTTCGGTGACGCTAGGGTTGTAGAGATATTAGTATGCGGTAACCCAAAAGTTGTTCGGAGTCCCGGATGAGATCCCGGACATCACGAGGAGTTCCGGAATGGTCCGGAGGTAAAGATTTGTATATAGGAAGTCCAGTTTCGGCCGCCAGGAAAGTTTCGGGGGTCACCGGTATTGTACCGGGACCACCGGAAGGGTCCCGGGGGTCCACCAGATGGGGCCACCTATCCCGGAGGGCCCCATGGGCTGAAGTGGGAAGGGAACCAACCTCTGGTGGGCTGGTGCACCCCCCATGGGCCTCCCCCTGCACCTAGGGTTGGAAACCCTGGGGGTGGGGGGCGCCCCACCTGACTTGGGGGGCAAGTTCCCCCCTTGGCCGCCCCCCCAATTGAGATGGGATCTCCAGGGGCTGGCGCCCTCAGGGCCCCTATATAAAGGGGGGAGGGAGGGCTGCGCACCTAAGCCCCTGGCGCCTCCCTCTCCCCCCGTAACACCTCTCCCTCTCGCTGAGCTTGGCGAAGCCCTGCCGAGATCCCCGCTGCTTCCACCTCCACGTTGCCGTGCTGCTGGATCTCCATCAACCTCTCCTTCCCCCTTGTTGGATCAAGAAAGGAGGAGACGTCTCTCCCAACCGTACGTGTGTTGAACGCGGAGGTGCCGTCCGTTCGGCGCTAGGATCATCGGTGATTTGGATCATGACGAGTACGACACCATCAACCTCGTTCTCTTGAACGCTTCCGCTCGCGATCTACAAGGGTATGTAGATGCACTCCTTCCCTCTCGTTGCTAGTAAATTCCATAGATTGATCTTGGTGATGCGTAGAAAATTTTAAATTTCTGCTACGATCCCCTACAGTGGCATCATGAGCTAGGTCTATGCGTAGTTTCTATGCTCGAGTAGAACACAAGTTGTTGTGGGCGTTGATTTTGTCAATTTACTTGCCGTTACTAGTTTTATCTTGATTCGGCGGCATCGTGGGATGAAGCGGCCCGGACCGACCTTACACGTACGCTTACGTGAGACAGGTTCCACCGACTGACATGCACTAGTTGCATAAGGTGGCTAGCGGGTGTCTGTCTCTCCCACTTTAGTCGGATCGGATTCGATGAAAAGGGTCCTTATGAAGGGTAAATAGAAATTGGCATATCACGTTGTGGTTTTGGTGTAGGTAAGAATCGTTCTTGCTAGAAACCTATAGCAGCCACGTAAAAGTTTGCAACAACAATTAGAGGACGTCTAACTTGTTTTTGCAGCAAGTGTCATGTGATGTGATATGGCCAGAAGGATGTGATGAATGATATATGTGATGTATGAGATTGATCATGTTCTTGTAATAGGAATCACGACTTGCATGTCGATGAGTATGACAACCGGCAGGAGCCTAGGAGTTGTCTTAATTTATTTATGACCTGCGTGTCAACTGAAACGTCATGTAATTACTTTACTTTATTGCTAACCGTTAGCCATAGTAGTAGAAGTAATAATTGGCGAGACAACTTCATGAAGACACGATGATGGAGATCATGGTGTCATGCCGGTGACGATGATGAACATGGCGCCCCGAAGATGGAGATCAAAAGGAGCAAAATGATATTGGCCATATCATGTCACTATTTGATTGCATGTGATGTTTATCATGTTTTACATCTTATTTGCTTAGAACGACGGTAGCATAAATAAGATGATCCCTTGCTAAAATTTCAAGAAAATGTTCCCCCTAACTGTGCACCGTTGCGAAGGTTCGTTGTTCCGAAGCACCACGTGATGATCGGGTGTGATAGGTTCTAACGTTCGCATACAACGGGTGTAAGCCAGATTTACACATGCAATACACTTAGGTTGACTTGACGAGCCTAGCATGTACAGACATGGCCTCGGAACACAAGAAACCGAAAGGTCGAACATGAGTCGTATAGCAGATACGATCAACATGAAGATGTTCACCGATGATGACTAGTCCGTCTCACGTGATGATCGGACACGGCCTAGTTGACTCGGATCATGTAACACTTAGATGACTAGAGGGATGTCTGTCTGAGTGGGAGTTCGTTAATAATTTGATTAGATGAACTTTATTATCATGAACTTAGTCTAAAAATCTTTACAATATGTCTTGTAGATCAAATGGCCCACGCTAATGTTGCCCTCAACTTCAACGCGTTCCTAGAGAAAACCAAGCTGAAAGATGATGGTAGCAACTACACGGACTGGGTCCGTAACCTGAGGATTATCCTCATAGCTGCCAAGAAAGCATATGTCCTTGAAGCACCGCTAGGTGATGCACCTGTTTTCCCAGCAACTCAAGACGTTCTGAACGCCTGGCAGTCGCGTAGTGATGATTACTCCCTGGTTCAGTGCGGCATGCTTTACAGCTTAGAACCGGGGCTCCAAAAGCGTTTTGAGCAGCACGGAGCATATGAGATGTTCCAAGAGCTGAAAATGGTTTCCCAAGCTCATGCCCGGATCGAGAGATATGAAGTCTCCGACAAGTTCTACAGTTGTAAGATGGAGGAGAATAGTTCCGTCAGGGAACACATACTCAAAATGTCTGGGTTGCACAACCGCTTGTCTCAGCTGGGAGTTAATCTCCCGGATGACGCGGTCGTTGACAGAATCCTCCAGTCGCTCCCACCTAGCTACAAGAGCTTTGTGATGAACTTCAATATGCAGGGGATGGAAAAGACCATTCCTGAGGTATATTCAATGCTGAAATCAGCGGAGGTGGAGATCAAAAGGGAACATCAAGTGTTGATGGTGAATAAAACCACTAAGTTCAAGAAAGGCAAGGGTAAGAAGAACTTCAAGAAAGATGGCAAGGGAGTTGCCACGCCCGGTAAGCAAGCTGCCGGGAAGAAGACAAAGAATGGACCTAAGCCTGAGACTGAGTGCTTTTATTGCAAGGGAAACGGTCACTGGAAGCGGAACTGCCCCAAGTACTTAGCGGATAAGAAGGCCGGCAATACCAAAGGTATATGTGATATACATGTTATTGATGTGTACCTAACCAGCGCTCGTAGTAGCTCCTGGGTATTTGATACCGGTGCGGTTGCTCATATTTGTAACTCAAAGCAGGAGCTGCGGAATAAGCGGAGACTGGCGAAGGACGAGGTGACGATGCGCGTAGGGAATGGTTCCAAGGTCGATGTGATCGCCGTCGGCACGCTACCTCTACATTTACCTACGGGATTAGTTTTAAACCTCAATAATTGTTATTTAGTGCCAGCTTTGAGCATGAACATTGTATCTGGATCTCGTTTAATGCGAGATGGCTACTCATTTAAATCCGAGAATAATGGTTGTTCTATTTATATGAGAGATATGTTTTATGGTCATGCCCCACTGGTCAATGGTTTATTCTTAATGAATCTTGAACGTGATGTTACACATATTCATAGTGTGAATACCAAGAAATGTAAGGTTGATAATGATAGTCCCACATACTTGTGGCACTGCCGCCTTGGTCACATTGGTGTCAAACGCATGAAGAAACTCCATGCAGATGGACTTTTGGAGTCTCTTGATTATGAATCATTTGACACATGCGAACCATGCCTCATGGGCAAAATGACCAAGACTCCGTTCTCCGGAACAATGGAGTGAGCAACCAACTTATTGGAAATCATACATACTGATGTGTGCGGTCCAATGAGCGTTGAGGCTCGCGGTGGCTATCGTTATGTTCTCACCCTCACTGATGACTTGAGTAGATATGGGTATGTCTACTTAATGAAACACAAGTCTGAGACCTTTGAAAAGTTCAAGGAATTTCAGAGTGAGGTTGAGAATCAACGTGACAGGAAAATAAAGTTCTTATGATCAGATCGTGGAGGGGAATATTTGAGTCACGAATTTGGCACACACTTAAGGAAATGTGGAATTGTGTCACAACTCACGCCGCCTGGAACACCTCAGCGTAATGGTGTGTCCGAACGTCGTAATCGCACTCTATTGGATATGGTGCGATCTATGATGTCTCTTACCGATCTACCGCTATCATTCTGGGGTTATGCTTTAGAGACTGCCGCATTCACTTTAAATAGGGCTCCGTCGAAATCCGTTGAGACGACACCGTATGAATTATGGTTTGGAAAGAAACCTAAGCTGTCGTTTCTTAAAGTTTGGGGATGCGATGCTTATGTCAAGAAACTTCAACCTGAAAAGCTCGAACCCAAGTCGGAAAAATGTGTCTTCATAGGATACCCTAAGGAAACCATTGGGTATACCTTCTACCTCATATCCGAAGGCAAGATCTTCGTTGCCAAGAACGGGTCCTTTCTGGAGAAGGAGTTTCTCTCAAAAGAAGTAAGTGGGAGGAAAGCGGAACTTGATGAGATGACCCCTCTCGAACCGGAAAGTAGCGAAGCACAAGAAAATGTTCCTGTGGTGCCTGCACCGACTAGAGAGGAAGTTAATGATGACGATCATGATCAAGTTACCACTAAACTTCGTAGGTCCACAAGGACATGTTCCGCACCAGAGTGGTACGGCAACCCTGTCTGGGAAATCATGTTGTTGGACAACGGTGAACCTTCGAACTATGAAGAAGCAATGGCGGGTCCAGATTCCAACAAATGGCTTGAAGCCATGCAACCCGAGATAGGATCCATGTATGAAAACAAAGTGTGGACTTTGATAGACTTGCCCGATGATCGGCGAGCGATAGAAAATAAATGGATCTTTAAGAAGAAGACGGACGCGGATGGAAATGTTACCATCTATAAAGCTCGACTTGTCGCTAAGGGTTATCGACTGTTGGGGATCGTAGCAGAATTTTAAAATTTCCTACGCATCACCAAGATCCATCTATGGAGTATACTAGCAACGAGGGGAAAGGAGTGCATCTACATACCCTTGTAGATCGCGAGCGGAAGCGTTCTAATGAACGGGGTTGATGGAGTCGTACTCGCCGTGATCCAAATCACCGATGACCGAGTGCCGAACGGACGGCACCTCCGCGTTCAACACACGTACGGAGCAGCGACGTCTCCTCCTTCTTGATCCACCAAGGGGGAAGGAGAGGTTGATGGAGATCCAGCAGCACGACGGCGTGGTGGTGGAAGTAGCGGGGATCTCGGCAGGGCTTCGCCAAGCTTCTGCGAGAGGGAGAGGTGTTGGAGGGGGAGAAGGAGGCGCCAGGGGCTGTGGTGCTGCTGCCCTCCCTCCCCCCCACTATATATAGGGACCCCTGGGGGGCGCCGGCCCTGGGAGATCAGATCTCCAAGGGGGGGGCGGCGGCCAAGGGGGAAGGGGGGGTGGCTCCCCCCCCCCAAGCCAAGTGGGGTGCCCCCCACCCCTAGGGTTTCTAACCCTAGGCGCAGGGGGAGGCCCAAGGGGGGGCACCCCAGCCCACTAAGGGCTGGTTCCCTTCCCACTTCAGCCCATGGGGCCCTCCGGGATAGGTGGCCCCACCCGGTGGACCCCCGGGACCCTTCCGGTGGTCCCGGTACAATACCGATAACCCCCGAAACTTTCCCGGTGGCCGAAACTGGACTTCCCATATATAATCCTTCACCTCCGGACCATTCCGGAACTCCTCGTGATGTCCGGGATCTCATACGGGACTCCGAACAACTTTCGGGTTTCCGCATACTAATATCTCTACAACCCTAGCGTCACCGAACCTTAAGTGTGTAGACCCTACGGGTTCGGGAGACATGCAGACATGACCGAGACGCCTCTCCCGGTCAATAACCAACAGCGGGATCTGGATACCCATGTTGGCTCCCACATGTTCCACGATGATCTCATCGGATGAACCACGATGTCGAGGATTCAATCAATCCCGTATACAATTCCCTTTGTCAATCGGTACGTTACTTGCCCGAGACTCGATCGTCGGTATCCCAATACCTTGTTCAATCTCGTTACTGGCAAGTCACTTTACTCGTACCGTAATGCATGATCCCGTGGCTAACTCCTTAGTCACATTGAGCTCATTATGGTGATGCATTACCGAGTGGGCCCAGAGATACCTCTCCGTCATACGGAGTGACAAATCCTAGTCTCGATCCGTGTCAACCCAACAAACACTTTCAGAGATACCCGTAGTGTACCTTTATAGTCACCCAGTTACATTGTGACGTTTGGTACACCCAAAGCACTCCTACGGTATCCGTGAGTTACACGATCTCATGGTCTAAGGAAAAGATACTTGACATTGGAAAAGCTCTAACAAACGAACTACACGATCTTTTATGCTATGCTTACGATTGGGTCTTGTCCATCACATCATTCTCCTAATGATGTGATCCCGTTATCAATGACATCCAATGTCCATAGTCAGGAAACCATGACTATCTGTTGATCAACGAGCTAGTCAACTAGAGGCTTACTAGGGACACGTTGTGGTCTATGTATTCACACATGTATTACAATTTCCGGATAACACAATTATAGCATGAACAATGGACAATTATCATGAACAAAGAAATATAATAATAACCCTTTATTATTGCCTCTAGGGCATATTTCCAACAGTCTCCCACTTGCACTAGAGTCAATAATCTAGTTACATTGTGATGAATCAAACACCCATAGCGTTCTGGTGTTGATTATGTTTTGCTCTAGGGAGAGGTTTAGTCAACGAATCTGCTACATTCAGGTCCGTATGTACTTTACAAATATCTATGTCTCCATTTTGAACACTTTCACGAATGGAGTTGAAGCGACGCTTGATATGCCTGGTCTTCCTGTGAAACCTGGGCTCCTTGGCAAGCGCAATAGCTCCAGTGTTGTCACAGAAGAGAGTCATCGGGCCCGACGCATTGGGAATCATCCCTAGGTCGGTAATGAACTCCTTCATCCAGATTGCTTCTTGCGCTGCCTCCGAGGCTGCCATGTACTCTGCTTCACATGTAGATCCCGCCACGACGCTTTGCTTGCAACTGCACCAGCTTACTGCCCCTCCATTCAAAATATACACGTATCCGGTTTGTGACTTCGAGTCATCCAGATCTGTGTCGAAGCTAGCGTCGACGTAACCCTTTACGACGAGCTCTTCGTCACCTCCATAAATGAGAAACATATCCTTAGTCCTCTTCAGGTACTTCAGGATATTCTTGACCGCTGTCCAGTGTTCCATGCCGGGATTACTTTGGTACCTTCCTACCAAACTTGCGGCAAGGTTTACATCAGGTCTGGTACACAGCATGGCATACATAATAGACCCTATGGCCGAGGCATAGGGGATGACACTCATCTTTTCTCTATCTTCTGCCGTGGTCGGGCATTGAGCCATGCTCAATTGCACACCTTGCAATACAGGCAAGAACCCCTTCTTGGACTGATCCATATTGAACTTCTTCAATATCTTGTCAAGGTATGTACTCTGTGAAAGACCAATGAGGCGTCTTGATCTATCTCTATAAATCTTGATGCCTAATATATAAGCAGCTTCTCCAAGGTCCTTCATTGAAAAACACTTATTCAAATAGGCCTTTATACTTTCCAAGAATTCTATATCATTTCCCATCAATAGTATGTCATCCACATATAATATGAGAAATGCTACAGAGCTCCCACTCACTTTCTTGTAAACACAAGCTTCTCCATAAGTCTGTGTAAACCCAAACGCTTTGATCATCTCATCAAAGCGAATGTTCCAACTCCGAGATGCTTGCACCAGCCCATAGATTGAGCGCTGGAGCTTGCATACTTTGTCAGCATTCTTAGGATCGACAAAACCTTCCGGCTGCATCATATACAATTCTTCCTTAAGGAAGCCATTAAGGAATGCCGTTTTGAAGTCCATCTGCCATATCTCATAATCATAGAATGCGGCAATTGCTAACATGATTCGGACGGACTTCAGCTTCGCTACGGGTGAGAAAGTCTCATCGTAATCAACCCCTTGAACCTGTCGATAACCCTTAGCGACAAGTCGAGCCTTATAGATGGTCACATTACCATCCGCGTCTGTCTTCTTCTTAAAGATCCATTTATTTTCTATGGCTCGCCGATCATCGGGCAAGTCAGTCAAAGTCCATACTTTGTTTTCATACATGGATCCTATCTCGGATTTCATGGCTTCTAGCCATTTGTCGGAATCTGGGTCCGCCATCGCTTCTTCATAGTTCGAAGGTTCACCGTTGTCTAACAACATGATTTCCAGGACAGGGTTGCCGTACCACTCTGGTGCGGAACGTGTCCTTGTGGACCTATGAAGTTCAGCAGTAACTTGATCCGAAGCTTCGTGATCATCATCATTAACTTCCTCCCCAGTCGGTGTAGGCACCACAGGAACATCTTCCCGCGCTGCGCTACTCTCCGATTCGGAAGGGGTGACTATCACCTCATCAAGTTCCACTTTCCTCCCACTCAATTCTTTCGAGAGAAACTCTTTCTCCAGAAAGGACCCATTCTTGGCAACAAAGATCTTGCCTTCGGATCTGAGGTAGAAGGTATACCCAATAGTTTCCTTAGGGTATCCTATGAAGACGCATTTTTCCGACTTGGGTTCGAGCTTTTCAGGTTGAAGTTTCTTGACATAAGCATCACATCCCCAAACTTTTAGAAACGACAGCTTAGGTTTCTTCCCAAACCATAATTCATACGGTGTCGTCTCAACGGATTTCGACGGAGCCCTATTTAAAGTGAATGCGGCAGTCTCTAAAGCATAGCCCCAAAATGAGAGCGGTAGATCGGTAAGAGACATCATAGATCGCACCATATCCAATAGAGTGCGATTATGATGTTCGGACACACCGTTTCGCTGAGGTGTTCCAGGCGCCGTGAGTTGTGAAACGATTCCACATTTCCTTAAGTGCTTACCAAATTCGTGACTTAAATATTCTCCACCACGATCTGATCGTAAGAACTTTATTTTCCTGTCACGTTGATTCTCAACCTCACTCTGAAATTCCTTGAACTTTTCAAAGGTTTCAGACTTGTGTTTCATTAGGTAGACATACCCATATTTACTTAAGTCATCAGTGAGAGTGAGAACATAACGATATCCTCCGCGAGCCTCAACACTCATTGGACCGCACACATCGGAATGTATGATTTCCAATAAATTGGTTGCTCGCTCCATTGTTCCAGAGAACGGAGTCTTGGTCATCTTACCCATGAGGCATGGTTCGCACGCGTCAAATGATTCGTAATCAAGAGACTCCAAAAGTCCATCTGCATGGAGCTTCTTCATGCGCTTGACACCAATGTGACCAAGGCGGCAGTGCCACAAGTATGTGGGACTATCGTTCTCAACTTTACATCTTTTGGTATTCACACTATGAATATGTGTAACATCACGTTCGAGATTCATCAAGAATAAACCATTGACCAACGGGGCATGACCATAAAACATATCTCTCAAATAAATAGAACAACCATTATTCTCGGATTTAAATGAGTAGCCATCTCGAATTAAACGAGATCCAGATACAATGTTCATGCTCAAAGCTGGCACTAAATAACAATTATTGAGATTTAAAACTAATCCCGTAGGTAAATGTAGAGGCAGCGTGCCGACGGCAATCACATCGACCTTGGAACCATTCCCGACGCGCATCGTCACCTCGTCCTTTGCCAGTCTCCGCTTATTCCGCAGTTCCTGTTTTGAGTTACAAATATGAGCAACCGCACCGGTATCAAATACCCAGGAGCTACTACGAGTACTGGTAAGGTACACATCAATTACATGTATATCACATATACCTTTGGTGTTGCTGGCCTTCTTGTCCGCTAAGTATTTGGGGCAGTTCCGCTTCCAGTGACCACTTCCCTTGCAATAAAAGCACTCAGTCTCAGGCTTGGGTCCATTCTTCGACTTCTTCCCGGCAACTGGCTAACCGGGCGCGGCAACTCCCTTGCCGTCCTTCTTGAAGTTCTTCTTACCCTTGCCTTTCTTGAACTTAGTGGTTTTATTCACCATCAACACTTGATGTTCCTTTTTGATCTCCACCTCCGCTGATTTCAACATTGAATATACCTCAGGAATGGTCTTTTCCATCCCCTGCATATTGAAGTTCATCACAAAGCTCTTGCAGCTCGGTGGAAGCGACTGAAGGATTCTGTCAATGACCGCGTCATCCGGGAGATTAACTCCCAGCTGAGACAAGCGGTTGTGTAACCCAGACATTCTGAGTATGTGCTCACTAACAGAACTATTTTCCTCCATTTTACAGCTGAAGAACTTGTCGGAGACTTCATATCTCTCGACCCGGGCATGAGCTTGGAAAATCATTTTTAGCTCTTCAAACATCTCATATGCTCCATGTTTCTCAAAACGCTTTTGGAGACCCGGTTCTAAGCTGTAAAGCATGCCGCACTGAACGAGGGAGTAATCATCAGCACGTGATTGCCAAGCGTTCATAACGTCTTGGTTCTTTGGGATTGGTGCTTCACCTAGCGGTGCTTCTAGGACATAATCTTTCTTGGCAGCTATGAGGATGATCCTCAGGTTCCGGACCCAGTCCGTATAGTTGCTGCCATCATCTTTCAGCTTGGTTTTCTCTAGGAACACGTTGAAGTTGAGGACAACGTGGGCCATTTGATCTACAAGACATATTGTAAAGATTTTAGACTAAGTTCATGATAATTAAGTTCATATAATCAAATTATTCAATGAACTCCCACTCAGATAGACATCCCTCTAGTCATCTAAGTGAAACATGATCCGAGTTAACTAGGCTGTGTCCGATCATCCCGTGAGACGGACTAGTCAAGATCGGTGAACATCTCCATGTTGATCGTATCTTCTATACGACTCATGCTCGACCTTTCGGTCCTCCGTGTTCCGAGGCCATGTCTGTACATGCTAGGCTCGTCAAGTCAACCTAAGTGTATTGCATGTGTTCCGAGGCCATGTCTGTACATGCTAGGCTCGTCAACACCCGTTGTATGCGAACGTTAGAATCTATCACACCCGATCATCATGTGGTGCTTCGGAACAACGAACCTTCGCAACGGTGCACAGTTAGGGGGAACACTTTCTTGAAATTATTATAAGGGATCATCTTACTTACTACCGTCGTTCTAAGCAAATAAGACGCAAAACATGATAAACATCACATGCAATCAAATAGTGACATGATATGGCCAATATCATTTTGCTCCTTTGATCTCCATCTTCGGAGCACCATGATCATCTTCGTCACCGGCATGACACCATGATCTCCATCATCATGATCTCCATCATTGTGTCTTCATGAAGTTGTCACGCCAACGATTACTTCTACTTCTATGGCTAACGCGCTTAGCAATAAAGTAAAGTAATTTACATGGCGTTATTCAATGACACGCAGGTCATACAAAAAATAAAGACAACTCCTATGGCTCCTGCCGGTTGTCATACTCATCGACATGCAAGTCGTAATTCCTATTACAAGAATATGATCAATCTCATACATCACATATATCATTCATCACATCTTCTGGCCATATCACATCACATAGCACATGCTACAAAAACAAGTTAGACGTCCTCTAATTGTTGTTGCAAGTTTTTACGTGGCTTGTATAGGTTTCTAGCAAGAACGTTTCTTACCTACGTAAAACCACAACGTGATGTGCCAATTTCTATTTACCCTTCATAAGGACCCTTTTCATCGAATCCGTTCCGACGAAAGTGGGAGAGACAGACACCCGCTAGCCACCTTATGCAACTAGTGCATGTCAGTCGGTGGAACCTGTCTCACGTAAGCGTACGTGTAAGGTCGGTCCGGGCCGCTTCATCCCACAATGCCGCCGAAACAAGATAAGACTAGTAGCGTCAAGAAGAATTGGCAACATCTACGCCCACAACTGCTTTGTGTTCTACTCGTGCATAGTAACTACGCATAGGCCTGGCTCATGATGCCACTGTTGGGGATCGTAGCAGAATTTTAAAATTTCCTACGCGTCACCAAGATCCATCTATGGAGTATACTAGCAACGAGGGGAAAGGAGTGCATCTGCATACCCTTGTAGATCGCGAGCGGAAGCGTTCTAATGAACGGGGTTGATGGAGCCGTACTCGCCGTGATCCAAATCACCGATGACCGAGTGCCGAACGGACGGCACCTCCGCGTTCAACACACGTACGGAGCAGCGACGTATCCTCCTTCTTGATCCAGCAAGGGGGAAGGAGAGGTTGATGGAGATCCAGCAGCACGACGGCGTGGTGGTGGAAGTAGCGGGGATCTCGGCAGGGCTTCGCCAAGCTTCTGCGAGAGGGAGAGGTGTTGCAGGGGGACAGGGAGGCGCCAGGGGCTGTGGTGCTGCTGCCCTCCTTCCCCCCCCCCACTATATATAGGGACGCCTGGGGGGTGCCGGCCCTGGGAGATCAGATCTCCAAGGGGGGGCAGCGGCCAAGGGGGAAGGGGGGTGGCTTCCCCCCAAGACAAGTGGGGCGCCCCCCATCCCTAGGGTTTCCAACCCTAGGCGCAGGGGGAGGCCCAAGGGGGGCGCCCCAGCCCACTAAGGGCTGGTTCCCTGCCCACTTCAGCCCATGGGGCCCTCCGGGATAGGTGGCCCCACCCGATGGACCCCCGGGACCCTTCCAGTGGTCCCGGTACAATACCGATAACCCCCAAAACTTTCCCGGTGGCCGAAACTGGACTTCCCATATATAATCCTTCACCTCCGGACCATTCCGGAACTCCTCGTGACGTCCGGGATCTCATCCGGGACTCCGAACAACTTTCTGGTTTCCGCATACTAATATCTCTACAACCCTAGCGTCACCGAACCTTAAGTGTGTAGACCCTACGGGTTCGGGAGACATGCAGACATGACCGAGACGCCTCTCCGGTCAATAACCAACAGCGGGATCTGGATACCCATGTTGGCTCCCACATGTTCCACGATGATCTCATCGGATGAACCACGATGTCGAGGATTCAATCAATCCCGTATACAATTCCCTTTGTCAATCGGTACGTTACTTGCCCGAGACTCGATCGTCGGTATCCCAATACCTTGTTCAATCTCGTTACCGGCAAGTCACTTGACTCGTACCGTAATGCATGATCCCGTGGCTAACTCCTTAGTCACATTGAGCTCATTATGGTGATGCATTACCGAGTGGGCCCAGAGATACCTCTCCGTCATACGGAGTGACAAATCCCAGTCTCGATCCGTGTCAACCCAACAGACACTTTCAGAGATACCCGTAGTGTACCTTTATAGTCACCCAGTTACGTTGTGACGTTTGGTACACCCAAAGCACTCCTACGGTATCCGGGAGTTACACTATCTCATGGTCTAAGGAAAAGATACTTGACATTGGAAAAGCTCTAGCAAACGAACTACACGATCTTTTATGCTATGCTTACGATTGGGTCTTGTCCATCACATCATTCTCCTAATGATGTGATCCCGTTATCAATGACATCCAATGTCCATAGTCAGGAAACCATGACTATCTGTTGATCAACGAGCTAGTCAACTAGAGGCTTACTAGGGACACGTTGTGGTCTATGTATTCACACATGTATTACGATTTCCGGATAACACAATTATAGCATGAACAATAGACAATTATCATGAACAAAGCAATATAATAATAACCATTTATTATTGCCTCTAGGGCATATTTCCAACATCGACAAGTTCAAGGAGTTGACTACGATGAGACCTTCTACCCGTAGCGAAGCTGAAGTCCGTCCGAATCATGTTAGCAATTGCCGCATTCTACGATTATGAAATATGGCAAATGGACGTCAAAACGGCATTCCTTAACGGCTTCCTTAAGGAAGAATTGTATATGATGCAGTCGGAAGGTTTTGTCGATCCTAAGAATGCTGACAAAGTATGCAAGCTCCAGTGCTCAATCTATGGGTTGGTGCAGGCATCTCGGAGTTGGAACATTCGCTTTGATGAGATGATCAAAGCGTTTGGGTTTACACAGACTTATGGAGAAGCCTGTGTTTACAAGAAAGTGAGTGGGAGCTCTGTAGCATTTCTCATATTATATGTGGATGACATACTATTGATGGGAAATGATATAGAATTCTTCGAAAGTATAAAGGCCTCCTTGAATAAGTGTTTTTCAATGAAGGACCTTGGAGAAGCTGCTTACATATTAGGCATCAAGATCTATAGAGATAGATCGAGACGCCTCATAGGTCTTTCACAAAGCACATACCTTGACAAGATATTGAAGAAGTTCAATATGGATCAGTCCAAGAAGGGGTTCTTGCCTGTAATGCAAGGTGTGAGATTGAGCACGGCACAATGCCCGACCACGGCAGAAGATAGAGAAAAGATGAGTGTCGTCCCCTATGCCTCGGCCATAGGGTCTATTATGTATGCCATGTTGTGTACCAGACCTGATGTAAACCTTGCCGTGAGTTTGGTAGGAAGGTACCAAAGTAATCCCGGCATGGAACACTGGACAGCGGTCAAGAACATCCTGAAGTACCTGAAAAGGACTAAGGATATGTTTCTCGTTTATGGAGGTGACGAAGAGCTCGTCGTAAAGGGTTACGTCAATGCTAGCTTCGACACAGATCTGGATGACTCTAAGTCACAAACCGGATACGTGTATATTTTGAATGGTGGGGCAGTCAGCTGGTGCAGTTGCAAGCAAAGTGTCGTGGCGGGATCTACATGTGAAGCGGAGTACATGGCAGCCTCGGAGGCAGCACATGAAGCAATCTGGATGAAGGAGTTCATTGCCGACCTAGGAGTTATTCCCAATGCATCGGGGCCGATGACTCTCTTTTGTGACAACACTGCAGCTATTGCCCTTGCCAAGGAGCCCAGGTTTCACAAGAAGACCAGTCACATCAAGCGTCGCTTCAACTCCATTCGTGAAAATGTTCAAAATGGAGACATAGATATTTGTAAAGTACATACGGATTTGAATGTCGCAGATCCGTTGACTAAACCTCTTCCACGGGCAAAACATGATCAACACCAAAACTCTATGGGTGTATGATTCATCACAGTGTAACTAGATTATTGACTCTAGTGCAAGTGGGAGACTGTTGGAAATATGCCCTAGAGGCAATAATAAAATGGTTATTATTATATTTCCTTGTTCATGATAATTGTCTATTGTTCATGCTATAATTGTGTTATCCGGAAATCGTAATACATGTGTGAACACATAGACCATAACATGTCCCTAGTGAGCCTCTAGTTGACTAGCTCGTTGATCAATAGATGGTTACGGTTTCCTGACCATGGACATTGGATGTCTTTCATAACGGGATCACATCATTAGGAGAATGATGTGATGGACAAGACCCAATCCTAAGCATAGCACTAGATCGTGTAGTTCGTTTGCTGAGGCTTTTCTAATGTCAAGTATCATTTCCTTAGACCATGAGATCGTGCAACTCCCGGATACCGTAGGAATGCTTTGGGTGTACCAAACGTCACAACGTAACTGGGTGGCCATAAAGGTGCACTACATGTATCTCCGAAAGTGTCTGTTGGGTTGGCACAGATCGAGACTTGGATTTGTCACTCCGTATGACGGAGAGGTGTCTCTAGGCCCACTCGGTAATGCATCATCATAATGAGCTCAATGTGACCAAGTGATTGGTCATGGGATCATGCATTACGGTACGAGTAAAGTGACTTGTCGGTAACGAGATTGAACGAGGTATTGGGATACCGACGATCGAATCTCGGGCAAGTAACGTACCGATTGACAAAGGGAATTGTATACGGGATTACTTGAATCCTCGACATCGTGGTTCATCCGATGAGATCATCGAGGAGCATGTGGGAGCCAACATGGGTATCCAGATCCCGCTGTTGGTTATTGACCGGAGAGTCGTCTCGGTCATGTCTGCGTGTCTCCCGAACCCGTAGGGTCTACACACTTAAGGTTCGGTGACGCTAGGGTTGTAGAGATATTAGTATGCGGTAACCCGAAAGTTGTTCGGAGTCCCAGATGAGATCCCGGACATCACGAGGAGTTCCGGAATGGTCCGGAGGTAAAGATTTGTATATAGGAAGTCCAGTTTCGGCCACCGGGAAAGTTTCGGGGGTCACCGGTATTGTACCGGGACCACCAGAAGGGTCCCGAGGGTCCACCGGATGGGGCCACCTATCCCGGAGGGCCCCATGGGCTGAAGTGGGAAGGGAACCAGCCCCTGGTGGGCTGGTGCGCCCCCATGGGCCTCCCCCTGCGCCTAGGGTTGGAAACCCTGGGGGCGGGGGCGCCCCACCTGACTTGGGGGGCAAGTTCCCCCCTTGGCCGCCCCCCCCCCCCCCCCCTTGAGATGGGATCTCCAGGGGCCGGAGCCCCCCCCCCCAGGGCCCCTATATAAAGGGGGGAGGGAGGTCTGCGCACCTAAGCCCCTGGCGCCTCCCTCTCCCCCCGTAACACCTCTCCCTCTCGCTGAGCTTGGCGAAGCCCTGCCGAGATCCCCGCTGCTTCCACCTCCACGCCGTCGTGCTGCTGGATCTCCATCAACCTCTCCTTCCCCCTTGCTGGATCAAGAAGGAGGAGACGTTTCTCCCAACCGTACGTGTGTTGAACGCGGAGGTGCCTTCCGTTCGGCGCTAGGATCATCGGTGATTTGGATCACGACGAGTACGACTCCATCAACCCTGTTCTCTTGAACGCTTCCGCTCGCGATCTACAAGGGTATGTAGATGCACTCCTTCCCTCTCGTTCCTATTAAACTCCATAGATTGATCTTGGTGATGCGTAGAAAATTTTAAATTTCTGCTACGATCCCCTACAGTTTATGTGTGATAGAGCGTATCATATCACGGGGTTTGGATGCACCGGCGAAGTTTGCACCAACTCTCAAGGTGAGAAAGGGCAATGCACAGTACCGAAGAGGCTAGCAATGATGGAAGGTGAGAGTGCGTATAATCCATGGACTCAACATTAGTCATAAAGAACTCACATACTTATTGCAAAAATCTACAAGTCATCAAAAACCAAGCACTACGCGCATGCTCCTAGGGGGATAGATTGGTACGAAAAGACCATCGCTCGTCCCCGACCGCCACTCATAAGGATGACAATCAAAGAACACCTCATGTTTCAAATTTGTTACACAACGTTCACCATACGTGCATGCTACGGGACTTGCAAACTTCAACACAAGTATTTCTCAAATTCACAACTACTCAACTAGCACAACTTTAATATCAATATCTCCATATCTCAAAACAATCATCAAGTATCAAACTTCTCATAGTATTCAATGCACTTTTTATGAAAGTTTTTATTATATCCCTCTTGGATGCCCATCATATTAGGACTAAATTCATAACCAAAGCAAATTACCATGCTCACTACTGAATCCACTTCTTTGTCGTCTGCCTCTTCTTTGCCGTCAGCTAGCGGACGGCAAAGAAAGGCTTTGTCATCAGCCACCAGAAAACTGACGGCAAAGAGGCAGCGGACGGCAACGGATGGCTTTGCCATCAGCATATCTTTGTCGTCCGCTAGCTGACGGCAAAGAGGGTGGGTGGCGGGCGTACGAGGGGGACCTAACGGCCATCTTCTTTGCCGTCTGTTGGCTGACGGCAAAACATCTTTGCCGTCCATCAGCGGACGGCAAAGAAGATGGACGTTAGTTCGTCCGTTTCCCCCCGCAAAGTGCTGTGACCTAGCAGATAAGGGGCCGCGCCCGCGCCCGATCTGTCCATTCCCTCTCTCTCCCTGCCCGAGCCACCCCGACCCCTCACCCCTGCCGCCGCCCGGCCGCGCCGCCGCCCGCCCCGCCCAGCCGAGCCACCGCCGCCGGCCGCGCTGCCCCGCCCGCCCGGCCGCGCCTGAGCCGCCCCTGCCCCGCGCCACCCACGTCGTCGGCCGCCCTGCCCCGCCCGTCCTGAGCCGTCGCCGCCCAGACGAGCCGCCGCCGGCGGCCGCTACGCCCCACCCGCCCGGCCGCGCCGCCCCCGTCCCGAGTCGCTGGCCGCCCCGCACCGCCCGGCCCGCGTCCCGAGCCGCCACCGCCCGGCCGCACCGCACTAATACGTCTCCAACGTATCTATAATTTTTTTTATTGTTCCATGCTATATTATCTTCTGCTTTGGACATTATTGGGCTTTATTGTACACTTTTATATTATCTTTGGGACTAACCTATTAACCGGAGGCCCAGCCCAGAATTGCTGTTTTTTGCCTATTTCAGAGTTTCGCGGAAAAAGAATATCAAACGGAGTCCAAACGGAATGAAACCTTCGGGAACGTGATTTTCGGAACGAACGTGATCCAGAGGACTTGGACCCTACGTCAAGACATCAAAAAGGAGGCCACGAGGTAGGGGCGTGCCTACCCCCCCCCCCCCCCAAGCGCGCCCTCCACCCTCGTGGCCCCCCTGTTGCTCCACGGACGTACTCCTTCCTCCTATATATACCTACGTACCCCCAAACTACCAGATACGGAGCCAAAAACCTAATTCCACCGTCGCAACCTTCTGTACCCATGAGATCCCATCTTGGGGCCTGTTCCGGAGCTCCGCCAGAGGGGGCATCGATCACGGAGGGCTTCTACATCAACACCATAGCCTCTCCGATGAAGTGTGAGTAGTTTACCTCAGACCTTCGGGTCCATAGTTATTAGCTAGATGGCTTCTTCTCTCTTTTTGGATCTCAATACAATGTTCTCCCCCTCTCTTGTGGAGATCTATTCGATGTAATCTTCTTTTGCGGTGTGTTTGTTGAGACCGATGAATTGTGGGTTTATGATCAAGTTTATCTATGAACAATATTTGAATCTTCTAAATTCTTTTATGTATGATCGGTTATCTTTGCAAGTCTCTTTGAATTATCAGTTTGGTTTGGCCTACTAGACTGATCTTTCTTGCAATAGGAGAAGTGCTTAGCTTTGGGTTCAATCTTGAGGTGTCCTTTCCCAGTGACAGTAGGGGCAGCAAGGCACGTATTGTATTGTTGCCATCGAGGATAACAAGATGGGGTTTATATCATATTGCATGAGTTTATCCCTCTACATCATGTTATCTTGCTTAAAGCATTACTCTGTTCTTATGAACTTAATACTCTAGATGCATGCTGGATAGCGGTCGATGTGTGGAGTAATAGTAGTAGATGCAGGCAGGAGTCGGTCTACTTGTCTCAGGCGTGATGCCTATATACATGATCATACCTAGATATTCTCATAACTATGCTCAATTCTGTCAATTACTCAACAGTAATTTGTTCACCCACCGTAAATACTTATGCTCTTGAGAGAAGCCACTAGTGAAACCTATGGCCACCGGGTCTATTTTCCCTCATATTAATCTTCCAACACTTAGCTATTTCTAGCGTCGTCTTTATTTTGCTTTCTTTACTTTGCATCTTTATCATAAAAATACCAAAATTATTATCTTATCATATCTATCAGATCTCACTCTCGTAAGTGACCGTGTAGGGATTGACAACCCCTTATCGCGTTGGTTGCGAGGATTTATTTGTTTGTGTAGGTGCGAGGGACTCGTGCGTGGCCTCCTACTGGATTGATACCTTGGTTCTCAAAAACTGAGGGAAATACTTACGCTACTTTGCTGCATCACCCTTTCCTCTTCAAGGGAAAACCAACGCAGTGCTCAAGAGGTAGCACCCAAGTATGTGTAGATTGGGTTCGTTTTCCCATATGCTCAGCTCCGGGTCCGATGTAGAATTTTGTTAGTGCCTCCCTGTTGTTCTTCGGGTACACATTCCTCTGCTTATTGCCGAGACGTGTATCAGGAGAACAGCGGGGAGGTGCTGCCGAAATTTTGCGTCGGATTCGGAGCAGAGCATGGGAAAACGAACCCGATCTACACATACTCGGGTGGGATTAGGACCTATCTTTACCTATTAGCGTGTAGGTTGCATGGACGTAATAAAACTAACAAACTCCATTCACTGATGGATATGGTTTGCTTAATTATGTATATATTTCTTGTGTGTCCAGTAGGAAGTCAATATGAGTGATCGTGCATGGATGTACACCGGTTACACTAGTCAGAAAGTTTGGACCGAGGAATGGTTAACAAAAACCAAGGGGTTTGTTAGAGCCGCATTTTCAAATGGCCAGGAATTTAGCTGGTTCCCCTGTGCCCATTGCGACAACTATAAAAAGAGGGGCGAGCTTGAAATAAGTAAAGACCTGCAGAAGTTTGGTTTTACGCCTGGTTACACGGTTTGGACATTATATGGTGAGTCTGCCCAACGTGCCAGAGCCGAGGTTCGTCGTCGCACCGACGAGCATGGTACCGGGACCGCAGACATGGTGCAAGACTTTGACGATGCTCGGGACTCAGACGAGGAGATGGAGGAATTTGCAAAGGCCTTCACTAAAATGTTGGAGTCCTCAAAACGTCCTCTCCACGAGCACACTGAGCTTTGTCAACTGGATGCCATCTCACAAATAATGGATTTGAAGGCTCAATTCAACTTGGGCAGAGAATGCTACGACGCGATGATGACAGTATTCGGACGATTTCTACCCGAAGGCCATGTGCTACCTCCAAACCTGTACCAGTCAGACAAAATCCTCCATGCTCTTAAGATGCCCTATGAGAAGATACATGCCTGTGAGAAAGGATGTGTCTTATTTAGGCTTCAGTATAAGGACTTGAACTATTGTCCCATTTGCAATTCTTCCGGGTATGTTGTGGTAGACAACGGTATGGGTGAGAAGACGCAGACCAAAATACCCGTTAATGTTCTTCGGTATATGCCAATCATACCAAGACTTCAACGTCTTTTCATGGTCGAAGAGACGGCCAGATAGATGACATGGCACAGAACAGGCAAAAGAACCGAACTAGATGCAGATGGGAATGTGATGATGGTGCACACATCGGATGGTGAAGCGTGGAAGCGCTTCGATGCATTACATAAGGAAAAAAAAGGCAAATCCAAGGCATCCTCGAGTCGCCGTTAGCACAGATGGGTTCAGTGTGTTTGGTCAGATGGCAGCCCCATACAGCTGTTGGCCCGTGTTTGTCATTCCACTCAATCTCCCCCCGGGCAGATTATGCAACGAAAGAATATTTTCCTGGCGTTGATAATTCCAGGGCCCAACTATCCGGGGAAGAATATGAATGTGTACATGCAGCCGCTTAAGGACGAATTGCAAGAAGCTTGGGATAATGGGTTCAAGACATACGACGCCTTTAGCAAACAGAACTTCATAATGCGTGCCTGGTACATGTACTCGACGCATGACTTGCCGGCGTATGTGCTATTCGTTGGCTGGTGTGTGCATGGAAGGTTCCCGTGCCCCACATGCAAGGGAGCTCTTGAGTTTCGTTGGCTTACAGCTGAGCGCAAGTATAGTTGCTTCGACTTGCATAGACCGTTTCTACATCCTGGCCATAAGTTCAGGAAAGACAACAAGAACTTCATCAAAGGTAGAGTTGTCAAACACTCTGCACCACCTGCGTTGACAGGCCAACAGACCCTAGATCAGTTAAACGCTCTCGAGCCAGATCCAGAGCGTCCAGGGTATTTCAAGGGGTATAATAAGGAACACGCCTGGACTCACAAGACATGCTTCTGGGATCTGCCTTACTTCAAAGGCCTCCTTTGCCCACACAACATCGACGTGATGCACACTGAAAAGAATATCGCCGAACCCATTTTTGGTACATTGTTCGGCATAGAGGGGAAATCAAAGGATAATACTAAGGCTAGAGTCGATCAAGAGGAGCTATGTGATAGACCGTTACAAAACATGAAAGAACCGAAAGGAAAGGGGATCAACTGGATGAAGCGAAAGGCATGGTTCAATCTTGGAAGGCCAGCTATGAAGAAAATTATTTTGTGGGTGAAAATGCAGTTGATGTTCCCCGATGGGTATGCAGCAAATCTAAAGAGGGGAGCGAGTCTTCAAAAATTGAAAATATTTGGTCTAAAAAGTCATGATTGGCACATATGGATTGAGCAGATAATGCCGGTGATGTTGCGTGGCTTCATCCCTGAGGATGAATGGCTAATACTGGCAGAGCTGAGCTATTTCTTCCGTGTTCTTTGTGTGAAAGAACTATCGCCTAGCCTCCTAGAAGAAATGGAACAGTTGGCGCCGGAGTTGATCTGCAAGTTAGAGAAGATCTTTCCGCCAAGCTTCTTTAATCCAATGCAACACTTGATTTTGCATCTCCCGACCGAGGCACGATTGGGAGGGCCCGTGCAAAATCATTGGTGCTACTCAACTGAGAGGATGCAGAAGACGCTTCGAGCAAAATGTATAAATAAACGTAGAATAGAAGCATCGATGGCAGAGGCATTCATCACTGAGGAGGCGGCAAACTTCGTGACCGCACACTACGAAGCCAAAAATCGTCATTTGCATAATCCGAAGCCTCGGTACAATGCTGACGAACCTCAAAAGGGTCAATCCAACCTCAGCCTATTCAAAGGTAATCTCGCACCAGCCGGTGGCTGGAAACCAGTAAGGTTGGATGTTGAAGAATGGCAGACCATTTCGTTGTATCTCTTCAACAACCTAACAGAAGTGCGGCCGTACATCGAGTAAGATCTCAGTACATTGTTTCACAACTTCTAATTCCTTTGAACTTCTCTTATTCCTGGATTTTTGATGCAATCGATACGTTGCCATATTCTCGTATGGAGCGGTGATCCAAAAGGATTCCGTCGAAGAGTATGAGCTTCTGGCAAAAGAAGGAGCCGAAGTTCCCGGTTTCATCTCTTGGTTCAAAAAAAGGGTAATTTCCATTAGACCCTTTTTTTCTTTGGCTAATTTGCGACTAATGCAACAATTCTTTCGTATTAAACTTGTAGGCTAATTCTGAGATTATGGATGCCGAATTGAGACAAGTAGCTAATGGTTTTGACTATAAGGTCCGTTCATTTGACAAATACGACATCAACGGGTATCACTTTCGTACCTATGGCAAAGAGCTATCTATGGCCGACCGAAAATCTACTAATTGTTGTGTCTCTGCTATCGGCGAAGGAGGTATCAAGTATTATGGAAGAGTTGAAGCAATTTATGAACTTGAATTCTATGGTGAAAACCCACCAAACGTCGTAGTCTTCAGATGTTATTGGTTCCAGCCGAGGGAGACTAGAAGGACTCGTGAACATATAGGGCTAGTCGAAATCAAACAAAGCACCCATTTGGATGTTCCCGATGTCTATATTACGGCTCAACAGGCAACCCAAGTTTTCTATCTACCGTGGGCCTGTCAAAGTGATCCAAATCTCAGTGGTTGGGACGTCGTTTATGAAGTGCCGCCATGTGTTAGACCACCTCCCCCCAATGAAAAGGATTATGAACCTCACATTAACCAAGACACCTATGACGAAGGAGAATTCTTCCAAGAAACAGGTCTTTCCAAAAAAACGTTCAAGAACCGCTCTACTCCATCCCAGAACATTGAAGTAGACAACGATAGTGAATCCGACTTCACCCCTAAGCTGGAACAAGAAGAGCCAAAAGAAGAAGAAGTTACTGCTGCAGATGACATGTCAATGCTTGAACGATTACGTAAAGGTGGCCTTCCACATGATGATGCATTTATTAATGATGATGATGAGCACGTCATTACCGATAGTGATGATGATGATGCTTCTATTAATGATGATGACGAGCACGTCATTACCGATAATGATTATTAGGTATTCAAATTTTTATGTTGTACTTGATTTATATAGTTATTTGTATGATTGTATGATTGTATGATTTATATAGTTGGTATTTATAATTTTCTTACTTTGTATGATTGTTTCTTATACATAGTGCCATGGTCTTGATTTCCGTCCCGGTCGGCCCTCGCCCGCTTTATGATTCGGATGTGGTAAATTCTCTTTCATAACTATTTGTTGCATTTCGCATTTATGCAAATTATGGCCATCAAGTTGACATAGAGATATTTTAATCTAGGAGGTATGTGAACCGGAATTTGAAACGGACCCTCTTGTCGAGAAGTTAAATTTAGTTGAAAAAGAAAATGAGTATTCGAAAGAAAAAATTAAAAGAATTGAAGAAGAGAAGATGACATTGGAGTTGTATGTTGCCGATGCCATCGATGATCACAAGATGAAGATGAATGCAATGCGCTTGAAGATGGATGCAATGCGCCTGAAGCTTAAGAAGATTAGAAAATATGCCATTGATAATGAGGCTTGGTATCATTATGCCATTGGATCAATTGTTACCTTAGTTGCGATCTTCATCACATTTGTTGTGATGAGGGTAAGTTTTCTCTAGTGTTTTGCTTTACAAATGGATACTTAGCTTATTTTCCTCCTAAACGGCATAATTACCTAAGTTAGATAAAAAATAAGCTATACTTAGCTTATTCAGTTCATTTATGACATACTTAGCATACTTAGGTAAAAAATGGCATGATAATCTTTGTTAGCTCCAAAATGATATAGACTAAGCTTATTTTCCTCGAAAATGACATAATAACCTTACTAAGCTCCAAAATGACCTATTTACCTACCTTAGCTATAAAATGACCTACACTTAGCATTTTTACCTAGCTTAGCAATAAAATGACATTTTTACCTACCTTAGTTAGAAGAAGAAGAAGATAAAGAAGAGGAGAGGAGAAAAAGAAAGAGAAGAAAAAAATATTCTTCTTCTTCTTCTTCTAACTAGTCTTCTTCTTATTATTATTATTCTTCTTCTTCTTCTAACTTTCATCTTTCCCAATTTGCATATTTGCTTTACATGAGGAAGCTTGGATTCATGGAGTGCACTATTCTTGTGGTGCTTCCTTGTTGTTTATGAAAACTTGTTTGGATATGTATGTCTATATGCATATGTTGTTGGAAACTTGTTTCTGGTTATGTATATATGGATATGTTGGACTTTGTTGAACTATGTTGTTGGATTGGATGAAATATGTTGTTGGACATGCTGTTGGATATGTTGGATATGTATGCATGTATATCTATGTTTGAAACCATGTCTAATTAATGGGATTTAAATAAAAACAGGGGATATATAGCCTCTTTGCCGTCTGCTAGCAGACGGAAAAGAGGACACGTGCCAGTCACCTGTGCAAACTGGGAACACTGGCTGCCTATTTGGTCATTTTGCCGTCTGCTAGCGGACGGCAAAGTGACCAGCTATGCCGTCCGCCAGCAGACGGTAATGATTCAAACCTCTTTGTCGTCTGCTGGCGGACGACATATCTGGACACGTGGCAGCTTCCCAGTGCTGCCTAGCTGGGCTCTTTGCCGTCCGCCAGCGGATGGTAAAGATATTTTACTCTTTACCGTCCGCTGGCAGACGGCAAAGATCGCCGTTAACCCCCTAACGGCTCTCACGCCACCGCACTGTCGTCAGTTGTTTTTGCTGTCTGCTGGCCTCGGATGGCGGACGGCATATTCCTTTGCCGTCCATTTCCAAGAAGCGGATGGCAAAGATGGCCTTTGCTGGCAGGTGTTCATCCGGACAGTTTGTTGTCCGCTAGCGGACGGCAAAGAAGTTTGTCGTCCGTGATATATGCCTTTGCCGTCCGCCATGGCGGACGGCAAAGAAGCTGATTCCTAGCGCTGTTTAGGACTCTCAAAATAATATAAGTGAAGCATGAGAGTTCATCTATTTGTAAAAAATAAAACCACCGTCGTGCTCTAAAAGATACTCCCTCCGTAAACTAATATAAGAGCGTTTAGATAACTAGTTTAGTAATCTAAACGCTCTTATATTAGTTTACAGAGGGAGTATAAGTTAAGCACTAGAGCAAACGACAAACTACTCCGAAAGATATAAGTGAAGATCAATGATTAGTCGAATAATCATGCAACTATGTGAAGACTCTCTAACATTTAGGGATTTCAGATCTTTGTATTTTATTCAAACAGCAAGCAAAACAAAATAAAATAAAATGACGCTCCAAGCAAAACAAATACCATGTGGTGAATAAAAATATAGCTCCAAGTAAAGTTACCGATGAACGGAGACGAAAGAGGGGATGCCATCCGGGGCATCCCCAAGCTTAAGCTCTTGGTTGTCCTTGAATATTACCTTGGGGTGCCTTGGGCATCCCCAAGCTTGGGCTCTTGCCAATCCTTATTCCATAGTCCATCGAATCTTTACCCAAAACTTTAAAACTTCACAACACAAAACTTAACAGAAAATCTCATGAGCTCCGTTAGCGAAAGAAAACAAAACACCACTTCAAGGTACTGTAATGAACTCATTCTTTATTTGTATTGGTGTTAAATCTACTGAATTCCAACTTCTCTATGGTTTATAAACTATTTTACTAGCCATAGATTCATCAAAATAAGCAAACAACACACGGAAAACAGAATCTGTCAAAAACAGAACAGTCTGTAGTAATCTGTAACTAACGCAAACTTCTGGAACTCAAAAACTTCTACAAAAATAGGAATAGCTAGATAATTCGTTTATTGATCTACTGCAATTGGAATCAGTATTTTATCACGTTCTGGTGATTTTAAACAATTGTTTTCGTGAACAGATAGTTTCTGGAATTTTCAGCAAGATCAAATAACTATCATCCAAGAAGATCCTATAGGTCTTACTTGGCACAAACACTAGTTAAAACGTAAAACCATATCTAACCAGAGGCTAGATGATTTATTTATTACTAAGCAGGAGCAAAAGGCAAAGAACTAAAATAAAATTGGGTTGCCTCCCAACAAGCGCTAACGTTTAACGCCCGTAGCTAGGCATGATGATTTCAATGATGCTCACATAAAAGATAAGAATTGAAACATAAAGAGAGCATCATGAAGAATATGAATAGCACTTTTAAGTCTAACCCACTTCCTATGCATAGGGATTTTGTGAGCAAACAACTTATGGGAACAATAATCAACTAGCATAGGAAGGCAAAAGAAGCATAACTTCAAAACTTTAAGCACATAGAGAGGAAACTTGGTATTATTGCAATTCCTACAAGCATAAATTCCTCCCTCATAATAATTTTCAGTAGCATCATGAATGAATTCAACAATATAACCAGCACCTAAAGCATTCTTTTCATGATCCACAAGCATAGAATTTTTATTACTCTCCACATAAGCAAATTTCTTCTCATGAATAATAGTGGGAGCAAACTCAACAAAATAACTATCATGTGAGGCATAATCCAATTGAAAATTAAAATCATGATGACAAGTTTCATGGTTATCATTGTTCTTTATAGCATACATGTCATCACAATAATCATAATAGATAGCAACTTTGTTCTCATAATCAATTGGAACCTCTTCCGAAATAGTGGATTCATCACTAAGTAAAGTCATGACCTCTCCAAATCCACTTTCATAAATATTATAAGATTCAACACCCTCCAAAATAGTGGGATCATTACTTCCTAAAGTTGACACTCTTCCAAACCCACTTTCATCAATATAATCATCATAAATAGGAGGCATGCGTTCATCATAATAAATATTCTCATCAAAACTTGGGGGACTAAACATATCATCTTCATCAAACATAGCATCCCCAAGCTTGTGGCTTTGCATATCATTAGCATCATGGATATTCAAGGAATTCGTACTAACAACATTGCAATCATGCTCATCATTCAAAGATTTAGTGCCAAACATTCTAATGCATTCTTCCTCTAGCAATTGAGCACAATTATCGGAATCCTTATTTTCACGGAAGATATTAAAAAGATGAAGCATATGAGGCAACCTTAATTCCATTTTTTGTAGTTTTCTTTTATAAACTAAACTAGTGATAAAACAAGAAACAAAAAGATTCGATTGCAGGATCTAAAGATATACCATCAAGCACTAACCTCCCCGGCAACGGCGCCAGAAACTGCTTGATGTCTACTACACAACCTTCTTCTTGTAGACGTTGTTGGGCCTCCAAGTGCAGAGGTTTGTAGGACAGTAGCAAATTTCCCTCAAGTGGATGACCTAAGGTTTATCAATCTGTGGGAGGCGTAGGTTGAAGATGGTCTCTCTCAAACAACCCTGCAACCAAATAACAAAGTCTCTTGTGTCCCCAAGACACCCAATACAATGGTAAATTGTATAGGTGCACTAGTTCGGCGAAGAGATGGTGATACAAGTGCAATATGGATGGTAGATATAGGTTTTTGTAATCTGAAAATATAAAAACAGCAAGGTAGCAAGCGATAAAAGTGAGCGTAAACGATATTGCAATGCTAGGAAACAAGGCCTAGGATTCATACTTTCACTAGTGCAAGTTCTCTCAACAATAATAACATAATTGGATCATATAACTATCCCTCAACATGCAACAAAGAGTCACTCCAAAGTCACTAATAGCGGAGAACAAACGAAGAGATTATGGTAGGGTACGAAACCACCTCAAACTTATTCTTTCTGATCGATCTATTCAAGAGTCCGTAGTAAAATAACACGAAGCTATTCTTTCCGTTCGATCTATCATAGAGTTCGTACTAGAATGACACCTTAAGACACAAATCAACCAAAACCCTAATTTCACCTAGATACTCCAATGTCACCACAAGTATCCGTGGGTATGATTATACGATATGCATCACACAATCTCAGATTCATCTATTCAACCAACACAAAGAACTTCAAAGAGTGCCCCAAAGTTTCTACCGGAGAGTCAAGACAAAAACGTGTGCCAACCCCTATGCATAGATTCCCAAGGTCACGGAACCCGCGAGTTGATCACCAAAACATACATCAAGTGAATCAATAGAATACCCCATTGTCACCACGGGTATCCCACGCAAGACATACATCAAGTGTTCTCAAATCCTTAAAGACTCAATCCGATAAGATAACTGCAAAGTGAAAACTCAATCCATACAAGAGAGTAGAGGGGGAGAAACATCATAAGATCCAACTATAATAGCAAAGCTCGCGATACATCAAGATCGTGTCAAATCAAGAACACGAGAGAGAGAGAGATCAAACACATAGCTACTGGTACATACCCTCAGCCCCGAGGGTGAACTACTCCCTCCTCGTCATGGAGAGCGCCGGGATGATGAAGATGGCCACCGATGAGGGATCCCCCCTCCGGCAGGGTGCCGGAACAGGGCCCCGATTGGTTTTTGGTGGCTACAGAGGCTTGCGGCGGCGGAACTCCCGATCTATTCTGTTCCCCGATGTTTTTAGGGTATATGGATATATATAGGCGAAAGAAGTCGGTCAGGGGAGCCACGAGGGGCCCACGAGGGTGGGGGCGCGCCCAGGGGGGCAGGCGCGCCTCCCTGCCTCGTGGCCACCTCGTTGCTTCCCTGACGTACACTCCAAGTCTCCTGGATTGCTTCCGTTCCAAAAATAACTCTCTCGAAGGTTTCATTCCGTTTGGACTCCGTTTGATATTCCTTTTCTTCGAAACACTGAAATAGGCAAGAAAACAGCAATTTGGGTTGGGCCTCCGGTTAGTAGGTTAGTCCCAAAAATGATATAAAAGTGTAAAGTAAAGCCCATAAACATCCAAAACAGGTAATATAATAGCATGGAACAATCAAAAATTATAGATACGTTGGAGACGTATCACACCCCTCCCCCACCCCTCTCTCTTTGCTTAGTTAGTAGATGTTTTTTAGTAGTAGTAGATGTTAATTTAGGGTTCACAGATAATTATTTTTAGTAGTAGTAGATGTTAATTAGTAGTAGTGATGGTACTAGTTAACTAGGGCAGTATGGTTAATAGTAGATGTTTTTTACTATTGTATAATGTAGTTTTTTTTACTATTTTTAGTAAGTGTTTAAAATAATTAGTAAGTAAATTAATAAACTAGTTGAACTAGTTTAGTTTTAGTTGAACTAGTTTAGTAAGTAAATTAATAAACTAGTTGAATTAGTTGAATTAATAGAACTAATGTATTTTTAGTAAGAAAATTAATATAACTAGTTGAACTAGTTTATTTTTATAAAGAACTAGTTTTTTTCTATTTATAGTAAGTTTATATTTAGTAAGAACTAGTTGAATTAATAGAACTAGTTGAACATGTCATACTTGTTGTTATTTTTTTAGTTTAAGCAATTATTCGGGATGTATTAGTGATAACTTATAGGGTTTTTGTTTTGCGGAAATCAAGGAGCCCCTCCATCATCCCCGCCGTCGTCCCCGTCACCGACCCCTCCGACCTCGAGGTGAGACCAGCCAAATCTCCATGTCAATATGAGTCCTATAAGATATGATGTAGATAAAAACATGTATATCTTGTGTTGCTCAAATAGGATATGTGGTTGCCCAAGTGGCCGGTCATGTTCAGGTTACACCTCCGAGTGGCCTATGTTTTGCCGGAGTGTTGATTAATTTCTGTTCCAGCAAATTTCAGGCGCTTGATATGTCCTTTTTTAGCAAAGGTCATGACGGATTTTTCCGTGAATTCTGGCATGACTTGTGCTAGAATATGTAGGAAATATTGAGTGGCCTGGATTTTCTTGAAAAAAAATTAAACGACATTTCAGGTTGACTTTGTGGCCACCATATATGAGAGGACGAAGAATCCCGACTGTTGTCGTGGGGGTCATTTCTCCTTCTTCTCCTTCTGCTAGACCTTTGTTATGCACTAGGGGAAGGAGGAGTAACGACCATCACCGACGGTCACAAATGTCAGAGAGGAATCAGTGAGGGAGAGTCTCTACCATATATGAGAGGACGAAGAATCCCGACTGTTGTCGTGGGGGTAGCTTCTCCTTCATTCCCGTGTGCTAGACAATTTGGTCGAATATATACACCATGTGAGCTGAGAGTTTTCAAGAAAAGACTCGACAGACCGATAGTCAACCCGTGATGAATAATAATGATCTAATTTAGGTTTTTTAGTACATATATTTAATTGTACAAGTTTAATCTTTGAATTATGAACGTAGGAAATGTCGTACTCGGACGACGAAAGTCTCCCGGGGGAGTACAGCTGGTGCCACGACGATCGAGGTTTGTGCGACAGGCCTCACCTAGACGAAGATCGGCGCTTCAGCATTAAGCTCGAGGAGACCTTCGATGTTGAAACGGTACGCAATGACGACAAGTGTTTTTTCGTAATTAAGCACGACTTCAACTATTTCAACATCTAATTTTCATCTTTTACAATTCGACTAGCTTATCCCATGCCATGCAAGATGCTATGTCTTGGAGAGGATGGGTTTTGAAGACCATGAAAATTTTGAAACAAAGAAAATACACCTAAGGACCCATCATGATATGGATCTTGAAGTAAATCTGTACAATTCTCAGAGCGTAACCCATTTTGGTTGCCAAAATTGGGAAGCACTTTGCAAGATGTATGGTTTTTATGAGGATATGATTGTCACCATGGATGTTGGTGATCCTGACATCGAGCAAGACAATATGGACATTTGGGTCCTTGTTGATACGGTTCCGATTCTACCGCTACGTGAGTTTCTCAAACATAGTTATTAACTAATTTATATTGTTTATTTCAAAATAGTTGACAGCTTATTTCCATTGATAGCTTACTTTCATTCTTCAAAGAATGTGCGGAAGATGGTATACAAAACCCACTACACTGATGGCTCCGAATTAACTTATAAGGAGAAAAAATCATCTAATCGCATTTTGTACTAATCTTGAGAATTACAATACCTATTATCGAACTCCTCCAAATTATGGTGAATACGTGCCACTAGTGCATGTGTTGAACCACGGTAACTTCTATGGAGATACCCTGGTAAGATTTTTTACTATTACGACATCCGTGCATCTTTTGCATACTTCTAAAACTAGTACATATTGCTAACTACGAAGTTATTACTATGTTTTTCAACAGAAAATCCCGATGGATTGTGTGCCTCATCTGATGTATCAGAATGGTTGCCTTGATGTTCTGAACATATAGCCAGGTCATCCTACGGATCTCACCTGTGCATATCGGATTTCTAAAACCGGTGAACACATGCTAATCAAAGAATGGAAAAAATGTTTGGCAGTCGTAAGGAGGTTCTTGGAAGCAACATTAAGCGAAAGGCAAGAATTGGAGACAGGATAATCTCCATTCTCCATAATGAAGAGTCAGGGGCTATCTTGTTTTATGCTATTTTACCTTAGAGAATATAGTAGGTCCTAAGAGAATGTAGTAGGTCCTATGAGGTACAATATGTTTATTATGTGGTACAATGTGTTAGAGTTGATGATGAGGAGTAGTTGTGATTATGACTAGTGACCAACTTGCTATGTGATGTCTCATTGATGAAAACGATGATCATGAGGAGGTTTTATATGACAATGATGTATTATGATCATAAGTTGTTAATGATATGATGATGATATTTATTATATTATTGGGTGAAAGAACCGCGGATTAGTTTCAAGTGGATGTCCATCCACTTGAAACTAGTCCACGGTTCTTTCACCCTGTGATGTAATAACTCATTATGATGTAAAAACAATCTCTAAATTGCTGTTGTATGAAAACTTGTATAAAGGTGTATGAATACGATATGAAATAAAAGTAAAATACGAAATAATAGTAGTAGCACGGGCTGAGAGAAGCGCTACTAGTAATTACCAGTAGCGCTCTTTGATGAAAGCGCTACTACTAAGTCGACATAGCAGTAGCGTGGGTTAATAAACGCTATTGCTAACCTTTAGTTGTAGCGCCTTACTAGTAGCGCGGTAACCAGCGCTACTGATAGGCATTATACCCGCGCTACTGCTAGGGTTTTCCCTAGTAGTGTTAGTTTGCTTGTTTTGATGAAACTATCGATTTCTATCAGTGGATTAAGCCATGGAAAAGTTATATTACAGTAGCTACAATGCAAAAACAAAATATGAATTGGTTTGCAACAATACTTAGAGTAGTGATTTGCATTATTATACTAACGGGTCTTACCGAACTTTCTGTTGAGTTTTGTGTGGATGAAGTGTTCGAAGATCGAGGATGTCTCGATATGAGGATAAGGAGGAGAGGCAAGAGCTCAAGATTGGGGATGCCCAAGGCACCCCAAGTAAATATTCAAGGAGACTCAAGCGTCTAAGCTTGGGGATGCCCCGGAAGGCATCCCATCTTTCTTCAACAAGTATTGGTATGTTTTCGGTTTCGGTTTGTTCATGTGATATGTGCAAATCTTGAAGCGTCTTTTGCATTTAGTTTTCACTTTTCTTTTATGCACCATGCTGGTATGAGATAGTCCATGGTTGATTTATAGAATGCTCATTGCACTTCACTTAAATCTTTTGAGTATGGCTTTATAGAATGCTTCATGTGCGTCACTTATATCATTTGAAGTTTGGATTGCCTGTTTCTCTTCACATAGAAAACCGCCATTTGTAGAATGCTCTTTTGCTTCACTTATATTTGTTAGAGCGTGGGCATATCTTTTGTAGAAAGAATTAAACTCTCTTGCTTCACTTATATCTATTTAGGGAGTTGACAGGAACTGGTCATTCACATGCTTAGTCATAAAATCCTACATAAAACTTGTAGATCACTAAATATGATATGTTTGATTCCTTGCAATAGTTTTGCGATATAAAGGTGGTGATATTAGAGTCATGCTAGTGGGTAGTTGTGGATTTTATAAATACTTGCGTTGAAGTTTGTGATTCCCGTAGCATGCACGTATGGTGAACCGTTATGTAACGAAGTTGGAGCATGAGGTATTTATTGATTGTATTCCTTATGAGTGGCGGTCGGGGACGAGCGATGGTCTTTTCCTACCAATCTATCCCCCTAGGAGCATGCGCGTAGTACTTTGTTTCAATGACTAATAGATTTTTGCAATAAGTATGTGAGTTCTTTATGACTAATGTTGAGTCCATGGATTATACGCACTCTCACCGTTCCATCATTGCTAGCCTCTTCGGTACCGTGCATTGCCCTTTCTCACCTCGAGAGTTGGTGAAAACTTCGACGGTGCATCCAAACCCCGTGATATGATACGCTCTATCACACATAAGCCTCCTTATATCTTCCTCAAAACAGCCACCATACCTACCTATCATGACATTTCCATAGCCATTCCAAGATATATTGCCATGCAACTTCCATCATCATCATATACATGACTTGAGCATTTATTGTCATATTGCTTGCATGATCGTAAGATAGCTAGCATGATGTTTTCATGGCTTGTCCGTTTTTTGATATCATTGCTACGCCGCCAGTACACCGCCGGAGGCATTCATATGGAGTCATATCTTTGTTCTAGTATTGAGTTGTAATATTGAGTTGTAAGTAAATAAAAGTGTGATGATGATCATTATTAGAGCATTGTCCCATGAAAAAAAAGCCAAATAAAAAAAGAAAGGCCAAAAAAAGAGAAATTCCAAATAAAAAAGGGAAGGCCCAAAAAAAGAAGGGACAATGCTACTATCCTTTTTCCACACTTGTGCTTCAAAGTAGCACCATGTTCTTCATATAGAGAGTCTCTTGAGTTATCACTTTCATATACTAGTGGGAATTTTCATTATAGAAATTGGCTTGTATATTCCAACGATGGGCTTCCTCAAATGCCCTAGGTCTTCATGAGCAAGCAAGTTGGATGCACACCCACTTAGTTTCAGTTTGAGCTTTCATACACTTATAGCTCTTAGTGCATCTATTGCATGGCAATCCCTACTCCTCGCACTGACATCAATTGATGGGCATCTCCATAGCCCGTTGATTAGCCGTGTCGATGTGAGACTTTCTCCCTTTTTTGTCTTCTCCACACAACCTCCATCATCATATTCTATTCCACCTATAGTGCTATGTCCATGGCTCACGCTCATGTATTGCGTGAAAGTTGAAAAGGTTTGAGAACATCAAAAGTATGAAACAATTTCTTGGCTTGTCATCGGGGTTGTGCATGATTTGAATATTTTGTGTGGTGAAGATGGAGCATAGCCAGACCATATGATTTTTTAGGGATAACTTTCTTTGGCCATGTTATTTTGAAAAGACATGATTGCTTTATTAGTATGCTTGAAGTATTATTCTCTTAATGCCAAATGATAGACTATTGCTTTGAATCACTCGTGTCTTAATATTCATGCCATGATTAGATTACATGATCAAGATTATGCTAGGTAGCATTCCACATCAAAAATTATCTTTTTTATCATTTACCTACTCGAGGACGAGCAGGAATTAAGCTTGGGGATGCTGATACGTCTCCGTCGTATCTATAATTTTTTATTGTTCCATGCCAATATTATACAACTTTCATATACTTTTGGCAACTTTTTATACTATTTTTGGGACTAACATATTGATCCAGTGGCCAAATTCCAGTTCCTATTTGTTGCATGTTTTTTGTTTCGAAGAAAATCCATATCAAACGGAGTCCAAACGGGATAAAAACTGACGGAGATTTTTTTGGAATATATGTGAATTTTGGGAAGTGGAATCAACGTGAGACGATGCCCGAGGGGCCCACGAGGGTGAGGGGCGCGCCCCAGGGGCTCAGACGCGCCCTGGGCCCTCGTGGCCACCCCGTAAGGCGGTTGGTGCCCTTCTTTCACCGCAAGAAAGCCAATATCCGGATAAAAATCGTGTCCAAATTTCAGCCCACTCGGAGTTACGGATCTCCGGGAATTTAAGAAACGGTGAAAGGGCAGAATCACGGAATGCAGAAACGGAGAGAGACAGAGAGACATATCCAATCTCGGAGGGCTCTCGCCCCTCCGCCGCCATGGAAGCCAAGGACTAGAGGGGAAACCCTTCTCCCATCTAGGGGGAAGGTCAAGGAAGAATAAGGAGGGGGGCCCTCTCCCCCTCTCTTCCGGTGGCGCCGGAACGCCGCCGGGGCCATCATCATCACCACAATCTACACCAACACCTCCATCATCTTCACCAACATCTTCATCACCTTCCCCCATCTATCTACAGCGGTCCACTCTCCCGCAACCCGGTGTACCCTCTACTTGAACATGGTGCTTTATGCTTCATATTATTATCCAATGATGTGTTGCCATCCTATGATGTCTGAGTAGATTTTCGTTGTCCTATCGGTAATTGGTGAATTGCTATGATTGGTTTAATTTGCTTCTGGTTATGTTGCTATCCTTTGGTGCCCATCATATGAGCGCGCGCGTGGATCACACCATAGGGTTAGTTGTATGTTGATAGGACTATGTATTGGAGGGCAAGAGTGACAAAAGCTTCAACCTAGCATAGAAATTGATGCATGCGGGATTGAAGGGGGACCAATATATCTTCATGCTATGGTTGGGTTTTACCTTAATGAAAGTTAGTAGTTGCGGATGCTTGCTAATAGTTCCAATCATAAGTGCATAGAATTCCAAGTCAGGGATGACATGCTAGCAGTGGCCTCTCCCACATAAAACTTGCTATCGGTCTAGTAAAGTAGTCAATTGCTTAGGGACAATTTCGCAACTCCTACCACCACTTTTCCACACTCGCTATACTAACTTTATTGTGTCTTTATCTAAACAGCCCCTAGTTTTTATTTGCGTACTCTTTATATTCTTGCAAACCTATCCAACAACACCTACAAAGTACTTTTAGTTTCATACTTGTTTTAGGTAAAGCGAACGTTAAGCGTGCGTAGAGTTGTATCGGTGGTCGATAGAACTTGAGGGAATATTTGTTCTACCTTTAGCTCCTCGTTGGGTTTGACACTCTTACTTATAGAAAGAGGCTACAATTGATCCCCTATACTTGTGGGTTATCATTGGGGCGCCCCTTGCTGCCCCTCTCCCTCTCCCACCTATATATATATGGGGGGGCACCGCTATAACACACCAACAATTGTTAGCCGTGTGCAGCGCCCCCTCCACAGTTTACGCCTCCAGTCGTATTCACGTAGTGCTTAGGCGAAGCCCTGCGCAGATTACTTCACCATCATCGTCACCACGTCGACGCGCTGAAGGAACTCTCCCTCGACACTTTGCTAGATCAAGAGTTCGAGGGATGTCATCGAGCTGAACGTGTGCAGAACTCGGAGGTGTCGTACGTTCGGTGCTTGATCGGTCGGAACGAGAAGAAGTTTGACTACATCAACCGCGTTGTCAAATGCTTCCGGTTTCGGTCTACGAGGGTACGTGGACGCACTCTCCCCCTCTCGTTGCTATGCATCTCCTAGATAGATCTTGCATGAGCGTAGGAATTTTTTGAAATTGCATGCTACGTATCCCAACAATATGATCCCCCGATGCCTTGTTGTTGTTCATGATGATAGCGTCGAATTCCCTCAGCCTGTGGAGGTGGATCCCCAGCAGAATCAGCCCTCCTGGAGAGATGGTATTATCTATTTCATCATGGTAGCGGAAAATATGATAAGAATCCTCCTAGGATTTTTGGAACAATATAAGATGATAGGCTTCAAAGAGGAGGCCAAGTGAGCCTGACACACCTTGGGCCTGAGGCGCGTGAGCATGGCATGTGGCCCCATCGGTCAAACCCTAGCCCAGGCTTCTTTTCCTCGAAAAAGATCCTATGTATTTTTGTTTTGCTTTTCCTCGCTCCGGAAAAGTCATTATCTTGTGTGGCTTTTTGCTGCTTTCTGAGCATTTTTCTTGCATCCCCCTTCAATGCAAACTTGCAAAATAAAAGGAATTTGGGGGTAAAATGATGCAATAATATGTAAAACACAATTGTATGTGTGCAATTTACTTTACGAAATGGTGATGCAGAATGCACGTATCAGTTCCCCCAAGCTTATAGTCAGCTTGTCCCTAAGCAAAAAACTTAGCTTGGTGAACATGATCACATGTTTATGAAGTGAGGTGTCGATAACAAAGAATATGGAAATGACAACATCGCTATTACATTTGTGGGAATGGCTTGGTTATAAAAAAAGTTTTACAAATTTTATGTTAGCACCAATGACAATTTACTTGGATGGCCTTATATTAGTCAGCTGGATAGATATGCATACTAGACACTTCTGGAATGATTTAGTTTATTTCATCATGAAACAAAAAGCCACACAGATGAAAAAGGAAAAAAGCACAGAAAGTTAGTAACATGGGCAAGCCCAACCAAGAAAAGTGAATCCCACCAAAACAAACAACAACCAAAAGACAACGAGTGTCTATGACAACAACCCAAAAAAGTACAGAACAAACAAAACGAGCCAGTTGAGCCAAACAGCCCTAGGCACATATACATGACGTAAACCGACTAAGACTTGATTAAGTGCTTAAGCCTCATTGACTCAGGGTCGCACACCCTTGCTTAATTATTGTACCAGCTTCGTAGTTTGTATATTCTGTGATAGTTCTGTGGAGTACTATCCAATAAACTTCCTACCTATATATGATCGTCATGAATTTAATTATAATGAATCAATTGTAAAAACTGAGTTGTCCCTTGTGAACCTTATATATGCACTACTGAACGACAACGAGCGGTTTGAACAACCATCCACAGCGAGTATGTACATAACGGTAGCTTTATCAAAGCCTAATCTCTGCTTTCTTTATAACACAAAATGATCCAACTTTTGCATGTACCTGGCCAAGTGAAGAGGAAAAGAGGTGGATATCCACAGTTTTCCTTTTCCTCGGCGGTCTCATATCATAGAGGAACACGCTGCACTCGAGACGCTTACAGTCGAATAGAGCGAAGAGACGGAGGTTTCAGCCTAGGGTCTGATCATCCATGTACCTAGCTCCATAAAATAAATCGATGTTGTTTTACTGCGGCATTAAAATAAAGGGGAGGTGATGCTATGATTCTAATATTTTTCTTTGATTCTAGTCTAAAAAAGGTTATTAAGACCTTCATTACACAAAAAAATCCATTGCCAACTATTTTCCCTCTCACCTGATCATACACACATCACCGAGGCATCATCCCACTCACACTACTATAAATAACCTCTCCCCTATCACAAAGATATTTTAGATGTGTTGTTCACACACATCACCATTGCTTAGCTCGCGAACCTAGAACTTTACTTGTTGCGGTCCAAACAACTTTTTAATCCAGACGAATCAAAATAAATATTTTTATTCTTAACATTTATACTCCTTTAAACTTACTTGAGCCTTAGCAATGTATACTTTTCTATTACTTAGTTAGTATAATTAAGCACCATATTTAATAATAATTAGATATATTTTTACTATAAAATTTCAATATATATAGGAAAATGGTTATATACTCCTGGGAATATGTACTCCCGCTCCTCATATACCACATATATGAATTATTAATACCTCTTTATCATTTTAATATAATTCATTAAAAGTTACTAGATACTCAAATGTGTTGAAAAATTATATTTGAGGGCACATATTTTATTTCATTTTATTTATAAGTGAGCTGCAATTTTTGTACGTAAAATAGGTATACATAAACTAAGGGCTTCGACGATTTTTTCATAAAACTTACACTGAGATGTAATACTAATATAGATTGAAAATGATAAAGAGGTATAGTATGCTTGTTTAAGAGGTATATTTCAATGTGGTAGTACATACTTTTATTTCTATTAAATTCGAATTATATGCCAAAATAAAAATTGAATTAAATTTGATAAGTGTATAAATAAGTAAATGTACATTTATGTTTTTATGTATGTGTTCGTATATATTTAATATCATTAAACATCATGGTAGAGATCTCTAAAGCGTACTGTCTAGAAAATATCTTAATAGTGGTTTCTAGTGTATTATTAGATAATAATATATAGTTATAAAAAATCAGAGTATAAATTGTGTAATTGGCAAATGGGTCTTGCAAGTTAGGTTAAGTAATAAGTTAACAATTATGCATTTTTAGTTGGTTGAATTAACATTGCATGTAATAATCCCCATTGAACATAAAAATAGCGCCAATTCTACTAGTGTGTACATAGATTTGACTATTTTAAGTGTTTATCGCTTCTAGAATGATTTAAGTAAACTAGGAGCATCTAGTTGTTTAATTTTTAAACATGGTTTTGAATCATGAATGGTAGAGTGACAATCTTTGCAATGAGACACTGTGTTTATTTTGGAAAGTACATACCCCTTGGTTCACTTGTGCTTACAAAAATGTCTCCAACATTTGTATCTCACTTCAAACGAACTACGGGGAATCAATGTTCTTTGTGGGCGCGAGCATGCCGTTCTACAAGACAATAGAAGAATCGTCAGTGACTTTACCTATCAGCGCGATCATGAGATACTAAAATGGTGTTGCAAGCTTCAAATCATCCCATAAACCATTTTGTTCTTGGGTCCAACATCGACATGATTCAACTATATTCTTAATTGTGCTCTTCTTAGACAAAACAACCATAACAAGTGAAGATTTGAGTGTGCTTACAGCAAAGTGATGTATAAAATATTTGTTTTCCTTTTGCTTTGTGTATGTAATCTGAGGAAATTGAGTACTTTTCTCAAGTTTTTTGTTGTGCTTTTGTGATCAAAACATATGACATGCAATGCATTTATGATAAGCTGAGGCGGTGTGTGTGAAGCAACGATTGAATGGTCAAACTAAAATCAACCAAATGAACGATCACTTGAACAAGATGCGGTTGTGCCTGGCATAGGTTTGGCCCACTATGGTAAACATTTATTTATTGCTTTGAAGCACTAACCATTTGCATGTTTATGTGATAAGATTTGAATCCTTAATTGGAAATTATATATTTTAAATTTAATGTTTTGGTTTTCAAATTATGAAAAATTAAAATATTCTTAGTTGTTTGGTTGTTTAATCTAAGTCCCTGTAACCTTGGAACTTAAGTTGTTCATATTTTTCCTTACACAAAAGAAGAAGTTTTAGATATTTCAAACCTGTCTTCAAAAAATATAATATCTCCATCCATAATTATGCAACACCGCAGAATGATGGAGATATTATTTACTAATTTTGATTTTGTACTCCCTCCTTGCCAAATTATAGTGCATGAATGTTGGGGATCGTAGCAGAATTTTAAAATTTCCTACGCATCACCAAGATCCATCTATGGAGTATACTAGCAACGAGGGGAAAGGAGTGCATCTACATACCCTTGTAGATCGCGAGCGGCAGCGTTCAAGTGAACGGGGTTGATGGAGTCGTACTCGCCGTGATCCAAATCACCGATGACCGAGTGCCGAACGAACGGCACCTCCGCGTTCAACACACGTACGGAGCAGCGACGTCTCCTCCTTCTTGATCCAGCAAGGGGGAAGGAGAGGTTGATGGAGATCCAGCAGCACGACGGCGTGGTGGTGGAAGTAGCGGGGATCTCGGCAGGGCTTCGCCAAGCTTCTGCGAGAGGGAGAGGTGTTGCAGGGGGAGAGGGAGGCGCCAGGGGCTGTGGTGTTGCCGCCCTCCCTCCCCCCCACTATATATAGGCCCCCTGGGGGGCGCCGGCCCTGGATCCCATCTACAAGGGGGGGCGGCGGCCAGGGGGAAACTTGCCCCCCAAGTCAGGTGGGGCGCCCCCCACCCCTAGGGTTTCCAACCCTAGGCGCAGGGGGAGGCCCATGGGGGCGCCCCAGCCCACTAGGGGCTGGTTCCCTTCCCACTTCAGCCCATGGGGCCCTCCGGGATAGGTGGCCCCACCCGATGGACCCCCGGGACCCTTCTGGTGGTCCCGGTACAATACCGGTGACCCCCGAAACTTTCCCGGTGGCCGAAACTTGACTTCCTATATATAATTCTTCACCTCCGGACCATTCCGGAACTCCTCGTGATGTCCGGGATCTCATCCGGGACTCCGAACAACTTTCGGGTTTCCGCATACTAACATCTCTACAACCCTAGCGTCACCGAACCTTAAGTGTGTAGACCCTACGGGTTCGGGAGACATGCAGACATGACCGAGACGCCTCTCCGGTCAATAACCAACAGCGGGATCTGGATACCCATGTTGGCTCCCACATGTTCCACGATGATCTCATCGGATGAACCACGATGTCGAGGATTCAATCAATCCCGTATACAATTCCCTTTGTCAATCGGTACGTTACTTGCCCGTGATTCGATCGTCGGTATCCCAATACCTTGTTCAATCTCGTTACCGGCAAGTCACTTTACTCGTACCGTAATGCATGATCCCGTGGCTAACTCCTTGGTCACATTGAGCTCATTATGATGATGCATTACCGAGTGGGCCCAGAGATACCTCTCCGTCATACGGAGTGACAAATCCTAGTCTCGATCCGTGTCAACCCAACAGACACTTTCAGAGATACCCGTAGTGTACCTTTATAGTCACCCAGTTACGTTGTGACGTTGGGTACACCCAAAGCACTCCTACGGCATCCGGGAGTTACACGATCTCATGGTCTAAGGAAAAGATACTTGACATTGGAAAAGCTCTAGCAAACGAACTACACGATCTTTTATGCTATGATTAGGATTGGGTCTTGTCCATCACATCATTCTCCTAATGATGTGATCCCGTTATCAATGACATCCAATGTCCATAGTCAGGAAACCATGACTATCTGTTGATCAATGAGCAAGTCAACTAGAGGCTTACTAGGGACACGTTGTGGTCTATATATTCACACATGTATTACGATTTCCGGATAACACAATTATAGCATGAACAATAGACAATTATCATGAACATAGAAATATAATAATAACCATTTATTATTGCCTCTAGGGCATATTTCCAACAGTCTCCCACTTGCACTAGAGTCAATAATCTAGTTACATTATGATGAATCGAACACCCATAGCGTTCTGGTGTTGATCATGTTTTGCTCTAGGGAGAGGTTTAGTCAACGGATCTGCTACATTCAGGTCCGTATGTACTTTACAAATATCTATGTCTCCATTTTGAACACTTTCACGAATGGAGTTGAAGCAACGCTTGATATGCCTGGTCTTCCTGTGAAACCTGGGCTCCTTGGCAAGGGCAATAGCTCCAGTGTTGTCACAGAAGAGAGTCATCGGGCCCGACGCATTGGGAATCACCCCTAGGTCGGTAATGAACTCCTTCATCCAGATTGCTTCTTGCGCTGCCTCTGAGGCTGCCATGTACTCCGCTTCACATGTAGATCCCGCCACGACGCTTTGCTTGCAACTGCACCAGCTTACTGCTCCTCCATTCAAAATATACACGTATCCGGTTTGTGACTTTGAGTCATCCAGATCTGTGTCGAAGCTAGCGTCGACGTAACCATTTACGACGAGCTCTTCGTCACCTCCATAAACGAGAAACATATCCTTAGTCCTCTTCAGGTACTTCAGGATATTTTTGACCGCTGTCCAGTGTTCCATGCCGGGATTACTTTGGTACCTTCCTACCAAACTTACGGCAAGGTTTACATCAGGTCTGGTACACAGCATGGCATACATAATAGACCCTATGGCCGAGGCATAGGGGATGACACTCATCTTTTCTCTATCTTCTGTCGTGGTCGGGCATTGAGTCATGCTCAATTGCACACCTTGCAATACAGGCAAGAACCCCTTCTTGGACTGATCCATATTGAACTTCTTCAATATCTTGTCAAGGTACGTACTCTGTGAAAGACCAATGAGGCGTCTTGATCTATCTCTATAGATCTTGATGCCTAATATATAAGCAGCTTCTCCAAGGTCCTTCATTGAAAAACACTTATTCAAATAGGCCTTTATACTTTCCAAGAATTCTATATCATTTCCCATCAAGAGTATGTCATCCACATATAATAAGAGAAATGCTACAGAGCTCCCACTCACTTTCTTGTAAACACAGGCTTCTCCATAAGTCTATGTAAACCCAAACGCTTTGATCATCTCATCAAAACGAATGTTCCAACTCTGAGATGCTTGCACCAGCCCATAGATGGAGCGCTGGAGCTTGCATACCTTGTTAGCATTCTTAGGATCGACAAAACCTTCTGGCTCCATCATATACAATTCTTCCTTAAGAAAGCCGTTAAGGAATGCCGTTTTGACGTCCATTTGCCATATCTCATAATCATAGTATGCGGCAATTGCTCACATGATTCGGACGGACTTCAGCTTCGCTACGGGTGAGAAAGTCTCATCGTAGTCAACCCCTTGAACTTGTCGATAACCCTTAGCGACAAGTCGAGCCTTATAGATGGTAACATTACCATCCGCGTCCGTCTTCTTCTTAAAGATCCATTTATTTTCTATGGCTCGCCGATCATCGGGCAAGTCAGTCAAAGTCCATACTTCGTTTTCGTACATGGATCCTATCTCGGATTTCATGGCTTCTAGCCATTTGTCGGAATCCGGGCCCGCCATCGCTTCTTCATAGTTCGAAGGTTCACCGTTGTCTAACAACATGATTTCCAGGACAGAGTTGCCGTACCACTCTGGTGCGGAACGTGTCCTTGTGGACCTACGAAGTTCAGCAGCAACTTGATCCGAAGCTTCATGATCATCATCATTAACTTCCTCCCCAGTCGGTGTAGGCACCACAGGAACATCTTCCCGCACTGCGCTACTTTCCGGTTCGGAAGGAGTGACTATCACCTCATCAAGTTCCACTTTCCTCCCACTTAATTCTTTCGAGAGAAACTCTTTCTCCAGAAAGGACCCATTCTTGGCAACAAAGATCTTGCCTTCGGATCTGAGGTAGAAGGTATACCCAATGGTTTCCTTAGGGTATCCTATGAAGACGCATTTTTCCGACTTGGGTTCGAGCTTTTCAGGTTGAAGTTTCTTGACATAAGCATCGCATCCCCAAACTTTTAGAAACGACAGCTTAGGTTTCTTCCCAAACCATAATTCATACGGTGTCGTCTCAACGGATTTTGACGGAGCCCTATTTAAAGTGAATGCGGCAGTCTCTAAAGCATAGCCCCAAAATGAGAGCGGTAGATCGGTAAGAGACATCATAGATCGCACCATATCCAATAGAGTGCGATTACGACGTTCGGACACACCGTTTCGCTGAGGTGTTCCAGGCGGCGTGAGTTGTGAAACGATTCCACATTTCCTTAAGTGCGTACCAAATTCGTGACTTAAATATTCTCCACCACGATCTGATCGTAAGAACTTTATTTTCCTGTCACGTTGATTCTCAACCTCACTCTGAAATTCCTTGAACTTTTCAAAGGTTTCAGACTTGTGTTTCATTAGGTAGACATACCCATATCTACTTAAGTCATCAGTGAGAGTGAGAACATAACGATATCCTCCGCGAGCCTCAACACTCATTGGATCGCACACATCGGAATGTATGATTTCCAATAAATTGGTTGCTCGCTCCATTGTTCCGGAGAACGGAGTCTTGGTCATCTTACCCATGAGGCATGGTTCGCACGCGTCAAATGATTCGTAATCAAGAGACTCCAAAAGTCCATCTGCATGGAGCTTCTTCATGCGCTTGACACCAATGTGACCAAGGCGGCAATGCCACAAGTATGTAGGACTATCGTTATCAGCTTTACATCTTTTGGTATTTACTCTATGAATATGTGTAGCATCACGTTCGAGATTCATCAAGAATAAACCATTGACCAACGGGGCATGACCATAAAACATATCTCTCAAATAAATAGAACAACCATTATTCTCGGATTTAAATGAGTAGCCATCTCGAATTAAACGAGATCCAGATATAATGTTCATGCTCAAAGCTGGCACTAAATAACAATTATTGAGGTTTAAAACTAATCCCGTAGGTAAATGTAGAGGCAGCGTGCCGACGGCGATCACATCGACCTTGGAACCATTCCCGACGCGCATCGTCACCTCGTCCTTTGCCAGTCTCCGCTTATTCCGTAGTTCCTGTTTTGAGTTACAAATATGAGCAACCGCACCGGTATCAAATACCCAGGAGCTACTACGAGTACTGGTAAGGTACACATCAATTACATGTATATCACATATACCTTTGGTGTTACCGGCCTTCTTGTCCGCTAAGTATTTGGGGCAGTTCCGCTTCCAGTGACCACTTCCCTTGCAATAAAAGCACTCAGTCTCAGGCTTGGGTCCATTCTTCGACTTCTTCCCGGCAACTGGCTTACCGGGCACGGCAACTCCCTTGCCGTCCTTCTTGAAGTTCTTCTTACCCTTGCCTTTCTTGAACTTAGTGGTTTTATTCACCATCAACACTTGATGTTCCTTTCTGATCTCCACCTCCGCTGATTTCAGCATTGAATATACCTCAGGAATGGTCTTTTCCATCCCCTGGATATTGAAGTTCATCACAAAGCTCTTGTAGCTCGGTGGAAGCGACTGAAGGATTCTGTCAATGACCGCGTCATCTGGGAGATTAACTCCCAGCTGAGACAAGCGGTTGTGTAACCCAGACATTCTGAGTATGTGCTCACTAACAGAACTATTTTCCTCCATTTTACAGCTGAAGAACTTGTCGGAGACTTCATATCTCTCGACCCGGGCATGAGCTTGGAAAACCATTTTCAGCTCTTCGAACATCTCATATGCTCCATGCTTCTCAAAACGCTTTTGGAGCCCCGGTTCTAAGCTGTAAAGCATGCCGCACTGAACGAGGGAGTAATCATCAGCACGTGATTGCCAAGCGTTCATAACGTCTTGGTTCTCTGGGATGGGTGCTTCACCTAGCGGTGCTTCTAAGACATAATCTTTTTTGGCAGCTATGAGGATGATCCTCAGGTTCCAGACCCAGTCCGTATAGTTGCTGCCATCATCTTTCAGCTTGGTTTTCTCTAGGAACGCGTTGAAGTTGAGGACAACGTGGGCCATTTGATCTACAAGACATATTGTAAAGATTTTAGACTAAGTTCATGATAATTAAGTTCATCTAATCAAATTACTCAATGAACTCCCACTCAGATAGACATCCCTCTAGTCATCTAAGTGAAACATGATCCGAGTTAACTAGGCCGTGTCCGATCATCACGTGAGACGGACTAGTCAAGATCGGTGAACATCTCCATGTTGATCGTATCTTCTATACGACTCATGCTCGACCTTTCGGTCTTCCGTGTTCCGAGGCCATGTCTGTACATGCTAGGCTCGTCAAGTCAACCTAAGTGTATTGCGTGTGTTCCGGGGCCATGTCTGTACATGCTAGGCTCGTCAACACCCGTTGTATGCGAACGTTACAATCTATCACACCCGATCATCACGTGGTGCTTCGAAACAACGAACCTTCGCAACGGTGCACAGTTAGGGGGAACACTTTCTTGAAATTATTATAAGGGATCATCTTACTTACTACCGTCGTTCTAAGCAAATAAGATGTAAAACATGATAAACATCACATGCAATCAAATAGTGACATGATATGGCCAATATCATTTTGCTCCTTTGATCTCCATCTTCGGGGCGCCATGATCATCTTCGTCACCGGCATGACACCATGATCTCCATCATTGTGTCTTCATGAAGTTGTCACGCCAACGATTACTTCTACTTCTATGGCTAACGCGTTTAGCAATAAAGTAAAGTAATTTACATGGCGTTATTCAATGACAGCAGGTCATACAAAAAATAAAGACAACTCCTATGGCTCCTGCCGGTTGTCATACTCATCGACATGAAAGTCGTGATTCCTATTACAAGAATATGATCAATCTCATACATCACATATATCATTCATCACATCTTCTGGCCATATCACATCACAAGGCACATGCTGCAAAAACAAGTTAGACGTCCTCTAATTGTTGTTGCAAGTTTTTACGTGGCTTGTATAGGTTTCTAGCAAGAACGTTTCTTACCTACGTAAAACCACAACGTGATATGCCAATTTCTATTTACCCTTCATAAGGACCCTTTTCATCGAATCCGTTCCGACTAAAGTGGGAGAGACAGACACCCGCTAGCCACCTTATGCAACTAGTGCATGTCAGTCGGTGGAACCTGTCTCACATAAGCGTACGTGTAAGGTCGGTCCGGGCCGCTTCATCCCACAATACCGCCGAAACAAGATAAGACTAGTAGTGGCAAGAAAAATTGACAACATCTACGCCCACAACTGCTTTGTGTTCTACTCGTGCATAGTAACTACGCATAGGCCTGGCTCATGATGCCACTGTTGGGGATCGTAGCAGAATTTTAAAATTTCCTACGCATCACCAAGATCCATCTATGGAGTATACTAGCAACGAGGGGAAAGGAGTGCATCTACATACCCTTGTAGATCGTGAGCGGAAGCGTTCAAGTGAACGGGGTTGATGGAGTCGTACTCGCCGTGATCCAAATCACCGATGACCGAGTGCCGAACGGACGGCACCTCCGCGTTCAACACACGTACGGAGCAGCGACGTCTCCTCCTTCTTGATCCAGCAAGTGGGAAGGAGAGGTTGATGGAGATCCAGCAGCACGATGGCGTGGTGGTGGAAGTAGCGGGGATCTCGGCAGGGCTTCGCCAAGCTTGTGCGAGAGGGAGAGGTGTTGCAGGGGGAGAGGGAGGCGCCAGGGGTTGTGGTGTTGCTGCCCTCCCTCCCCCCCACTATATATAGGCCCCCTGGGGGGGCGCCGGCCCTGGATCCCATCTACAAGGGGGGGCGGCGGCCAGGGGGAAACTTGCCCCCCAAGTCAGGTGGGGCGCCCCCCACCCCTAGGGTTTCCAACCCTAGGCGCAGGGGGAGGCCCATGGGGGGCTCCCCAGCCCACTAGGGGCTGGTTCACTTCCCACTTCAGCCCATGGGGCCCTCCGGGATAGGTGGCCCCACCCGGTGGACCCCCGGGACCCTTTCGGTGGTCCCGGTACAATACCGGTGACCCCCGAAACTTTCCCGGTGGCCGAAACTTGACTTCCTATATATAATTCTTCACCTCCGGACCATTCCAGAACTCCTCGTGACGTCCGGGATCTCATCCGGGACTCCGAACAACTTTCGGGTTTCCGCATACTAACATCTCTACAACCCTAGCGTCACCGAACCTTAAGTGTGTAGACCCTACGGGTTCGGGAGACATGCAGACATGACCGAGACGCCTCTCCGGTCAATAACCAACAGCGGGATCTGGATACCCATGTTGGCTCCCACATGTTCCACGATGATCTCATCGGATGAACCACGATGTCGAGGATTCAATCAATCCCGTATACAATTCCCTTTGTCAATCGATACGTTACTTGCCTGAGATTCGATCGTCGGTATCCCAATACCTTGTTCAATCTCATTACCGGCAAGTCACTTTACTCGTACCGTAATGCATGATCCCGTGGCTAACTCCTTAGTCACATTGAGCTCATTATGATGATGCATTACCGAGTGGGCCCAGAGATACCTCTCCGTCATACGGAGTGACAAATCCCAGTCTCGATCCGTGTCAACCCAACAGACACTTTCAGAGATACCCGTAGTGTACCTTTATAGTCACCCAGTTACGTTGTGACGTTGGGTACACCCAAAGCACTCCTACGGCATCCGAGAGTTACACGATCTCATGGTCTAAGGAAAAGATACTTGACATTGGAAAAGCTCTAGCAAACGAACTACACGATATTTTATGCTATGCTTAGGATTGGGTCTTGTCCATCACATCATTCTCCTAATGATGTGATCCCGTTATCAATGACATCCAATGTCCATAGTCAGGAAACCATGACTATCTGTTGAGGCTTACTAGGGACACGTTGTGGTCTATATATTCACACATGTATTACGATTTCCGGATAACACAATTATAGCATGAACAATAGACAATTATCATGAACATAGAAATATAATAATAACCATTTATTATTGCCTCTAGGGCATATTTCCAACAATGAATATTATCAAAATTCAAATTTCATAAATTTTACCTGGTTTGTGGAAAAAAACATTCGTGATACGGAATATATATCATATGAAAATATATTTCATGATGAATCTAATGGTATTGGTTTGGTATTGTAGATATTGATAATTTCCATACAAATTGTTAGTTTTCAAAATATTATATGCACTATAATATGGTAAGGAGGGAGTATATATGAACATAGTATTGTTGGATTTTACATGCTTATTATTCACAGTACACAATAATTTATAATGTTCTATTGACATATGGATATAGATCTTTGTAAGATACTACGATCTTAATTTTTTTCACAAACAACACATTTATATTATCTAGGACCACTTTGGTTCAAAGGAACTTCACTCGAATTCTATAGGATTCTATTCTTTAGGAAATTTCATTATGTAGCATGTTTGGTTTGTAGTAATAGAAACCACAAGAATTTTTCTATTGCCTACTTTAAAAAATTGGAAATTTTCATTTGAGTCCAACCTCATGAATTTATTTTTGTTTCATTGACAACAATGGCATTCACCTAACTTCAAAAGAAGAAGCAAATCTGTGTTTAGTGCAACCAAACAAAATATGTGAAACATTCATATGTTTCCAATTCCAGAAGAATTCAATATGCCACGACAACCAATTCCTATGTTTCTTCTATTTCCGAACCAAAGAGGCCCGTGACATTAGCATGGGTTACAAGTTTTGATCCCCGAAGGCTACCAACACACGCGTGAGACGCTAATTGCTCTGTCAACTCTTGGAAAAAATCAAAGGTGGTTTTTACACTCCTCTCTGTGAGTTTGGTGGGGGAACGGGAAGAAAATGAGGGTCGAAATGACATAAAATCAGGAGATGGGACCGGTTCCTCAGAAATGATGTCAATTTACTACAACTTTGCTGCCTTTTGCTAAATTCTCTGGACATACAAGTTTACACTGTCAAAATGGTTCCATGCCCTTGCCATCTTTACATCTCAAACAGAAGATTTTACCATGAATTTCTCAAAATACAATCATGGGTCATAAAAACTTGATACTCTATCCACTCCAAATTATCCGAAGTTCTTACTTTATCTCAAGTCAAACTACTTTAACTTTGATAAGGACCGTAGAAAATGTGCTAAGATGTACTACATCAAATATATGTAGTATATCTAATATTGTATAAAGAATCTAGTGAAACTAATTTTTTGTTTGAGATGTTTACATATATTTTGTATACTTGGTTAAAGCTTTTATGGGGTTGAATTTAGGGCAACCCTAAAATTTGAACTAATTTGGAAACGGGTGTAGTATGTATATTTTTTGGGGTTGGATAAAGCGTGGAATAAGATAGAGTTTCAAGGTGAGGTGGGTGTGAATATCTTTCCTTACACTAGATGTTGCATTGGAGGAGGCATGCATCTGAAAAACCTGCTCTTTGTGCGCCCCAATTTTCCCCGGCCACATACTAACGGTGGTAGATACATGCTGATTGAGCAAACAAAAACAAAAGATATACTCCCTCCGTTCCCAAAAGTAAGTCTTTTTAGAGATTTCAATATAAACTACATACGGATGTATATAGACACAATTTAGAGTGTAGATTCACGCATTTTGCTCTGTATGTAGTCCATATTGAAATCTCTATAAAGATTTATATTTAGGAACGGAGGGAGTACACCCTAAAGATACAAAATGATCTCAATTTACAACTTTGTCTCCATGAGTTTGGTGGAGGAATGGGCAGAAAATGATGGTCGAAATAACATAAAATGAGGAGAAGGGGCACTTTGCTGCCTCTCCCTAGATACTGCAGATAGTCTACGCTCTATATTTCCAACAAAGGCGAACCAAAATGCACGGCCAAAATTTGGTGAAACAGCACATGAGATCAGTCCCCTTGCGCTCGAGTTCCCCTCTTAAGCTAACCTGTACTGCACAGTCTCAATGCTTGTTTACACAAGAAGGGAATAAGCCAGTATATTCCCTAGCACAGAATGTAAGTTCCTGATTGAGACACTATCTATGTGAGTTTCTACAAATACCTTGACCTAAATTGAGATCCTTGAGTTGATGCTTCGTTTGGCCGGTGTGAAATTCCTCGCGGCAACTCATCACTCTCTGGGTCGGCGGTAAACATGCAAGCATACGCCAAATTAGCACCACAGCCCGTGCCACTTTCAGCCTTTTCCTATGACCAAATCGTTTGTCTGGCTAGACTTTCGATGGCTTGGCTTTCTTCTTTTTCGCTTTTGTTTTCGCTTTCGCTTTCGCTTTTGTTTTTGTTTTTGTTTTTGTTTTCTTCTGAGCAATTCCAGAGTCCCGTCTGAAGATCGCCAGGACTTCGATGCTGCATCAGTAATGCATACAGCCAACAAAGCTTATTTATTAGGAAACTGGAAAATAAAAGGCCCATGGACCATGAGCAATCGTCTGAATCATCATAATAGAAAAGGCAAACTAGCATCATGCCTAGTTGCCTGCAACTAATGTGCAAAATCAGAATATAACGGGTTGCATGGGTGGAGACAGAGAAAGCGAAGTCGAAGTTATTTGAACAGGCCATCACAGGCAGATTTAGCTTTAGACAGGTTCATTAATTAAGAATATCAAGAAGCATCTTCAAGTTAATTATTTTGATCAGTGAAAAAAAGCCATGCGCCACTGAAATATTCATGAGAGACTGCTCCTGACTATCTTCAAACTTAATTAGCCTAGAAGTCTCAAATCTATATAATCACCCAAGCCAGGTTGAAAGGGTTGGTCAGAGCAACTTGATTTTTTCTTGCGCAGTACTAGAGCTTAAAACAGTACATAAGGATCTTCAATTACCCCCCTAAAGGTTGCAGTAAAACATAAGGACAGCTTCCAGTCAAGAGGTTGAAACCCGTACCTATCAGTGCCAGGGAAGAAGTTAAAAGCATGTGCATTCTCCAAATGCCAGGCCTCGTTGGATATCAAGCTTTTGCAGTCCTGCATATGAAATGCTTATATATAAGAGAACTGAAGCAACATAAAACTGAGGTAGGAAGGGTACAAGATTTGGACTCCTCATAAGCTAGCAACTGTCACCTTTTTAAAACTGTCCCAGCCGCAGCTGATGTATATGAGGGTCTCTGGCCATATTCCACTACTTTCTTCCATGATTGTACTATCAACATGAACAGCTGGTTCCCTTGCTCGCAGGATCCATGGTCTCTTCTCATCTTTCACCTTTGTAAGTGAACTGTTCAGAGAATAACATTACCGATAAAGCTACCACAATGGAAAAGGATATCATAATTTAAGAAAACTCTGTCGACATATTTGTCAAGTAACTGAAAGCATGTGGACTGTGAATTACTTCTTATATCTACCTTTTGGCCTTGAACGCCTTGCGCTCAGATAAAGCAACTCTCTGTAGAGCATTGATAACAGAAGGGTGCAGTCCTTTCCTGGGAGGATCCACGATAGCAACACTTGACCCTTCAAGCCAGTGAATGGGTTCCTGGTACCATGATGTAGGTTCCAAATGAATCCTTATAATATGAAATGTAACCATTACAGAAATACAGGTTCAATTGCATACAGCTGAAGCATCGGTATTGTGCCAAGTTATGGTGCAACCCAGGTTTGGTGGAAGTCGGCTTGCTGACTTCTCAAAAGACAATTTCGACATTTTGTTGATCTCAACACATCTCACAGACCTGTAATTATAAGAACCTCACTTGAAATATTTTAATACGAGTTTCTAAAAAAGAAAGAGAAGTGAGACACTATAAATGGTACACTAAAAGTTCTTATAAATATTTTAATAGAGAAGCCCCAGGCAGACTGGGTGTCCTAAATCTCAGGTTGAGTCGGCTGGCTTTAGAACCAGGCCCAAAAGAAGTTTTTACAAACAAATAGTGTAAACTAATATATCTAGAGGAAACCAACATACTTGGTTTCTCAGACTTTGCCCGGCTTTGGGCCAGAACACAGTTATATTGGGGCTCTTTTCCCGAGCCAGGCCAGGCTCAAATTTAGCATTTTCAGGCCAGACCCTACACGGGGTTTGGCAAAGTTTAACTGAATTAAACTAATATATTAAGTTCCAGAATGGCATTCACTATACCACACTAGTTTCGATATCACTACTTGTGGCTTAGTGCTACAAGCAAGACAAGCAGTCTCGTACACTTGACTAAGTGGCCTACAAGCAACACATACGGGAAGGCTAACTGATTCGAGCAAAAGCTATCAATAAGTATACCAAATAAGGAATAAAAAACTAACTCTTTGAACTAAAACATTAGTGAAGTATTCTAGAATCTCTAGATTGTGCAAGCATTAAGATAGTGTATCATATCGTAAATTATTTAGTATATCAATGAATTTAAGTATGTGCCACAACATCTGGAATGTCTGGGAAATGATGTTGCCCTGATGCTCAGGCAATATTCATATCTAATCTTGGCACATAAAAAGGTACAATATTTGCTAGTTAAACATCCATTTTACTTACTCACCTACATTTCCGAGAAGCAGCAACGGATAGTTAAACATGCATTTTTGTACTCACCTGCATTTCCTAGAAGCCGCGATGGCTAACCCAATAACACCGGCACCAGAGTACAAATCAACAACTGTTGAGCCCCGTGGTACATATTTGATCAACTTATGCAGTAACGAGTTAAAAGACTGCAGAGGAAACACAACACTGTAAGAAAAGGCTGGTATGACAAACTTACCATAAGTTAAGTTAAGATACACAATCGAACCATGTGCAGCTAGAATGTATGGTGTATGGAATGGCTCTATGGTTAATCAACAGCACCTAATAAATAGAACTGCCTAGATTTTTTTTACTTTGTTGTGAACCTTGGTTCACATCAAGACAAACACAGTGCTGAAGATGGTTGATGGTATGTCTTGAAGGGAATTAGGGTATTGCAAGGGGAAACAGACTATACTTCATATAGGATAAAAATATATATTTTTCTTGCTTCCTCTCATACATTTAAATGAATAGAGTTTGTACCCATTTAGGAGTCCAGCTATGCTAGAGCTTGTACCCATTTAGGAGTCCAGCTATGCTAGAGTATGTATCCAGTTAGGAGTTCTCCTCTTGGGAGTCAAGTTATTTTAGTTAGGGATACGTGCCCAGCTGTCACACGCTGGAATTACTGTTCAGTGAACAGTAGCCTGCCTACAAGGTCTATATAAGGGATGTATCCCAATTGTAAGGAGGCAAGCAAGAACAATCAATTTATTCTCTCTTCGCAACCATGAGTCTACCCAAACCCTTGCAGCCACGCCGTCTGGCTATCTTCATTATAACAGTAGTTATCCTGTTTTGGATCAAGGTTCACAACATTTTGGTACAAAATTTGATCCTGATATAATCACACATACCAGAGTATTAGCCTGCCCAAAGCTATAAGGGTCAAGACAAATATCAACTCCCCCAAAACGCTCCCACAGATCTGCCTCCCCGCCGATATGTCTCCATTTATGCCCAAAAATTATCTGCAGATGCAACAACATTATTATAGGAAAATGCCGCATAGATGTTGTTGGTCGACCAACAGGTAAATATAAGGGAGCTAATTTGTAATCAAAACATATATACATCAATGTCTTATAACTTGTAAGCAATCAGTTTAGACTTTAGAGTAAGAACAAAAAGGAAATCTGAAGATAGCCTTGATATTTTTGTCCTATAGGATTTCCTCATGCTGTACACCTGGTCCTTGCAGCTTGTAAAAATTTTGACGGCTTATCAGAGGAGAGTATTTAATACAAATTTGTTTAATATATGCATAAGCTTCTTATAACGGGGGCACTCGTGACCCGAACAGCTTGACCTAGAAAGTTTTTTACCACTATAGTGCACAATCTTTTCTTTGATACATATTAGTTAACAGTTTAAGAAAATAATAAATCAACTAATATTTGGATTTCATGGTAAAAAAAACTAATATTTGGATTTGTAGAGATGGGAATTGGGTACAATGGAACCATACGAATTATGCACTCCATATTCCACCTTCAGTCTTATCACCAGTATTCATCACTTTGCAGAAGTTCTAAGACTAGACTGTAGTACTATTATCCTAACTTCGCATAAAACTTAACCTATTCCACTATCCATATTGAAAATGGCAAAAGCGGCACGTGCCTTAACTATACAACAAAAGTAAATCAACTACTCCCTCCGTTCACAAATATAAGTTGTTTTGGATATTTCAATATGGACTACATACAGACTGAAATGAGTGAACAAACACACTAAAATGCGTCTATATACATCCGAATCAGAAAAAAGCTATAACATATTATAGTACTCCCTTCGTCTAGAAATACTTGTCGGAGTAATGGATGTATCTAGAACTAAAATATTATCTAGATACATTCATTTCTTCAACAAATATTTTTGGACGGATGAATGGAGGGAGTATATTAAATCCACCAAATTCACACACATATCTTACATTGCTGGTTGATGTCTGGAAATTGGCCCATATGGAGTGAATCACATGCAAATTACTTCTTGGTCCACCATTTGTCCATAAGAACTGTCATGAGTACAATCACCAAGATTGAGGATAATAAGTACACAAAAGCAAAGTAAATGACTTGGCAGAATACTCAGTTGAACCTCAGTTATATGTGTTGAACCTCAGTTGGAAAACTTACTTCTTGCAACAAACTCAACTTCTCTGAATTTTTGGAGCGCTCGTCTCTTGAATTCCAAACCAATGAAACTTGAACTCTCGCTAGGTAGAAAATAACATATTTCAATTATTTTGGGCTTGGAAAATCGACAGTACAGCTTAGAACAGATTGCGAATAAAGCTAACCTTGCTCGTATCTTTGCGCAACTGGAATAGACGTGTTATATGTCGTCACGGTCATCTAGGGATATGACAAAGAAATCAAATGCATCAGGATTATTGGCATATGACATGCTTGATGAGGTCATTCTGTGTTGGGAACTTGGGATTTACAGCAAGGAAGACCGAAGATCACAAATTTCAACTCTCCCATTCACAAAGAGAATCTATAAGGTGTATGTTCTTGGCGCAAAATAAAACTGAATACGTTCTTCGTGTCGTTATACATACATTATGTACATGCTATTAAGCAAAGTAATAATTACCTGCACGTATCTTAGTTCACCAGTACCAGCATCTTCATCAAAAGGCTGCACACCGAGCTCGGATATACCTACAAGACCAGAGTTCTAACATATTATGCTTCACTTCGTGATGTGAAGACAGTATGTTTTTCCTAATGTGTATGAAACAGGCACAACAGACAGGAACACACCTTGCTTCAGAAGCTTAATAGCATAGTTAATGCTTGGGTGATGGGCTGGAAAAATGTGAAAATAAAACGATGAGTAATAGATTGAAAATAAAAATAACATGCAACAGAACGAAGTTCAAGTGGATAGCCGGACACTCTGCAACTCTTGCAGTTAAACAGAATTTGATAGCTAACCTCTGCACTCGGGAATATCTTGAACAATATGTGTCCCTTCCTGATACAGGCCAATCAGCGGTTTCTCTGGTGTTCCGCGTACCGCTAGCTTCGCCCGGCACCGCCATTCTGACTAAAAACAAGGTTCCCGCATTCAGAGTTTCAGACTTAGCGGCAAAGCAAATCCAGTAACTAATCACATTATTTGCTTAGGTAACTCTACATTTACTGTGAAGTGGGAAGTTTTGAACCTAAATTTCTTCGCGGTTACTGGATCAGGTGACCAGAAGCCATGCAAACTACTCCCTCCGTTAATATAAGTCTTTTAAGAGATTCCACTATAGACTACATATGGAGCAAAATGAGTGAACCTATACTCTAAAAGGCATCTATATACATCCAAATGTAGTCTCTATACTGGAATCTCTAAAAAGAATTATATTTAGGAACAGAGGGAGTAATTTAGTTGAAACCAAATAGACATATCAACCCACACATTTCGTGCTAGAAATTTGTGGGAGCTACACGTACCAGCCTGCCCCTGCTGAAGGTGAAGTCTTCGATTCCGTGAGCACTGAAGAAATCCGTCACCTCCTGCAGCACCGGCGGCTTGTCGAGGTAGAACTCGTGAGTGCACCCGGAGCACCTACGAACCACGCAGAAGAAGAGTCAGCTCACACGCACGCACGTACCGAAGCGAGCGCCGGCGCGTCGGGGAACAGAGCGAGAGCGAGAGAGCATCGTACGAGCCGAAGTGGGTGCAGTTGAGGCAGGTGGAGGCGGGGTCCATGGTGGAGACAATGACGGGCGGCGGGGGCAGGGAGGCAGCCGGTTTTGGCGCGACGACCGGCTTGAGCCGCGGAGGTGGCGGCGGGGCGCGGCGAGGGGGAGGGGGCGGAGGAGGAGGGCGAACGCGAGGCGGGGGGCGCGGCCGGGTCGTGGTAGTGAGTCGCGGTGCCGGGGCGGTCGGGGACGGCCAGGGGATCAGCCCCGCCGGGGGAGGCATCGCCGGCGGTTGGGGAGGCGGGAAGAGGGGTGTGGAGGGAGGGATAAGGAGGCGGGCGATGCGCTTGGATATGAGACTGATTTTTCAGTAGTGTCTTACTGTCTTTTATCGAAGGCAGGTTTTTTTTCCTTTCAAAAAAAACATATAGCCGTTCTACTCTCTTTTCTATTCCCTTCATTCCAATTAATAAGGCTAATGCATTTCAGAATTCAATTTTAATCAAATCTATAGTGCACCTTTTGTGGCCTAAAAATTATACGATTGAAAACTTCTTTCGAATTTGAATTCAATGGTATAATTTTTGTCATAACCTACATTTGATTGATCTAATTTATGGTCAAAGTGCACCTTTAAAATGTGTGCATGTCGTATTCATTGACATGAAGGGAGTAGCAAAATTTACTCAAAAAGGAGAATGAAGGACACGGAGTTTTGGCTCCCGGGTGCACAACCGCCTAAATGAATATCAAACTTGGGGAAATAGCATAATATTGTTTCGTACAAAATGTAGACGTACCTCACATATGAATTTTCGTGAAGAAATCAATGATCCTGATAGACAAAGAAGAAAAAATCAGTGCTATAAAAAAACCATGTTTTGAAGCATGTTGAAAGGTCCGATTTTTTATTTTACATTTGCTCCGAACACGCAGATGTCGCCATCATGAAAATTCACAAGCGAGTGGAACACTCGACTATGTCTATTATAAAAAAAATACTTCGCTATTTTTATCCGAATGCACATGGAACCATGTACATCAGTGTTTTTCTGATAATCAAAGCCTATATTATCTTCATAAATTATGCCACCATAGATGAGAGTGTTTATTGCCAACTCTAATGATTGTTTCAATCATTTAGGAGATGGTTAATTAGTCGACTCATGGCTAACCATCAAACTATACACAATGTAGAAAGCTCATGTGCATGTTATCACACTTTTTTATTTCATGTGTGATATGTATCAAAAAGTGGCACCAATCCATTTCTTTTCCAAAATCACTCCCGACTATCTAATGTTGAGTGTGATGTTGCCTTCACATATTAACCCACTCAATTGATACCACGGCTTCTTCTGCACGAAAGCAAGGACATACAACCAATTAAAAGAACCACATAGGCAATTTCACGCCTTCAAAACATACACCGTTGTTCAGTTTATGACTCAGATAGAACCTCCACTTCGCCATTGCTCTGGCTCACCTTCTTTCTTGAACCAACATGCCCATCCTCAATCACCACCTTCCCCTCGGGTATGTCACAAAATGGTGTAGATATGAATCATGTTCATTCCATATGTTAACGTCGAGCAATGTGTACAAACCTAAAGTATTGAAAAAGGGTTCATTTTCATGCCATGGATTTTTTTTTCAAAAAGGGGCGCTTTATTACTTAAAAGGTTTAAGCATTACACCCGGCCTCTGCATAACTAAAATGCACACAGCCAACAAAGTCCTCACGACAAGCAAATGTCATGGATGCTCGAACATACAAAGGAATTCCCAAAGAGTCTCGCTTGTTTGTTATAATTAACCTACCTTTTTTATTAAGAAATGAGAGTAGAACATGTTGAATGATGGAAACAGACACAAGCAGCATGACCAAGTTTGTTTTGATATTTATTATTATCTTTGCCATGGGACAGTCTTAACTATGAATTAGCACCTCCAACCCAATGCACTTTCAAGCAAAGATAGGGCTAATTTGCATTAAATTGGTACAAAACCCATAGAGTGGTTATGTAGTTTTGTTTAGTTGGGAGTGATTACGTAGATGACTTTGATATTGTGACACAAACAATAAAGATGACATGGCAACTGACCAAAATTTACATTCTCTTATAAAAAATACTCCCTCCGTTTTTATTTACTCCGCATATTTAGCCTTGCCCTAATTCAAACTTTATAAAGTTTGACCAAGTTTATTAAAAACAATATAAACTTTCACAATAAAAATATATATGGTATAAAAATATATGACTGATGATTCTAATGGTAATGTTTTGGAATTGTGGATGTTAATCTTTTTTTATGAACGTGGTCAAAGTTTAGAAAGTTTGACTCGAGACAAAGCTAATATGCAAAGTAAATAAAAACGGAGGGAGTATAAAACAAGTCTAATGGTATTTTCTTTCCTCCTCTATTACTAGCATATTCATTCCACGTAGCAAAAAAACAACCTTTTGTAAGTGCCACACCTAAACTATATAAAAACAAATCTAGAAGGTAGTTGATGTTGATTTTTTATATTTACTTCAAAGTGCAAGCCAAACCGTTTTATATTGCTAGTATTTTAAATTTCTAGGTACAGTTGTTTTTAAAAAGTTATTAAGATTAAGAGGTTATTTGACCGGATACGCGAAACATTTTTCGTCCTTTCCTCCCATGAGCGAGTCTCCAAATCTAGGGTTTCTCTGCCTCGCGTCGGCACCATTGCCGATCTGCCTCGTCTCATGTGGGGCCATGGAGGCGTGGTGGACCAAACCCTTGTCGGTGGAAGGGCTCATGCTCCATTTTAGGCGTTTTTTTAGTTGTTTAGGGTTTGTGTCCTGCTCAGGAAGACGAGGGCGGTGGCGGCTCCCTAAAGATGGAATAAGATTCTCCTCGCCTAGCACCGTCTCGGCGGTCCGCCTAGCGTCGTTGGAGGGTGTGTGTAGGTGTGTCTCCGGTGGATCTTGCAAGATTCAGTTGGCGGTTGTCGTCGGTGGATCTAGTTGGATCCGGTCTTGATTTGTTTGTGTTTGTGTGTCCTCCAATTGGATCATTATGATCTAAGCTTCTCTTCGTCGGTGACGTTGTTGTTCTGGTGTGCTGGTCCTTTAGGGCCTTAGCACGACGACTTATCGATTGTCTGCTAACAAGGTCTGCCGACTTCAATGAGGGAGGGGCGATGACGATGAAGCGCCTTAGGTTCCAGTACTTATAGTCCTCGTTGCCCCGAAGAATATAGACGAAAGGAAGTGCGAAAGAAGAAATAAAGTACGTGGATCGAAGTGAAAATCACATAGCTACTAAGTCAAAACGTCCAATGAGAATGGAAACCAAGAGGGACATGGAACCCATTGGCAGCTCTATCAGTTATTTCATTATTAACATTCCTTAACCAATAGAAAAAGGAAAGAGATCACAAGCGTTATCACTTTCCAGACGCAGCTTTGGTTTAATAGTACATCCTAATAAAGGACGACCATGCTTGTACATGGATGTAATTTCTAACCTTGATGTTTGATGAATTGATCGGAAGCTTTTCTCGAAAAAAAAAGGTTATTTGATCGAATATGCTTCTAACTGCAAAGAAAAAAAAAATCGGATTTTCCCCTTGTTTGCTCCCAGAGAAAAGCCCAAGACAGTGTCCAACAGCGTCTGCTACTCGGGCCAACACTTTTCTCAACAAAAAAAGGCTCGGGCCGACACTCTGCATCGCAAGAAGCGGCCCAGCAACTCGACCCGGCAGTCGGCTCCGATAGGAACAGAGCAAAAAAAGAAAAAAAAACATAGCCGAGCCGGTCAGACGACGTCCGAAGCAGAAGAGGAGACAGGATTCAGGAACCCGCGAGACGAAGCAGGAAGCCAGAGGCGCTCTCCAATCCAAGCATGTAAGCGAGCTAATCGATCCTCTTCCTGTTCTTCCGCGCATCCTGCGATTAACCCTCATGCAATCGTACCCGTGTGTCATCCAGTCCGGCGGTGTTGCTATTTCTCAAGAATCTGCGTTCTTTTTTATTTTTTTGGCAGGAGGTCGTCGATTAACCGGCCGCCGACGCCGGACCAGGAGGAGGACGAGGAGGAGGAGCAAGGGAAGGAGGCTTCTCTCGGAGATATCATCAACCTCAAGGTACCGCCTGCTCGCTTGCCCCCACCGCCCCTGCCCCCGCGGCGCAGCAAATCTGCGGTCGCGGACCGGCTGTCCTTCCTTTTCCTTCTCTCTCGGGATTAGGGTTACTGGCGTGCTATAAGTGTGTGTTAGGTTTGCCGGCAGCTGCCGGTGCCATACGGGTGGGTGAAACTTTCGATCCGATTTGGTTAGGGTTTGATAGGAAGAGGGGATAAGGTTTTTCAAGAAGGAACAGTGGATGGTCTTAGGGTTGTGTTTTTTTGCTTCTACTTTCATTGGGTGTGGTAACAGTGAGGTGGGTTTTTGGTTTCTCAAGTTGGTGGAGAGCGGCGAGAAGGAGAGGCTGATGGAGCTTCTCCGGGAGCGGCTCGTCGAGTGCGGCTGGAGGGATGACATGAAGGCTCTCTGCAGGTTTGGCTCCTCATCCATCAAAGTCCAGTATAATGTCTGGCATGTTTTTTACTATGGCTAACAACTCTGAAGAATGAATTATATCTGTCGTTTCCTGTCCAATGTTGCATAGCAATCAGTTAACATTGCTGTAGGGTTTCATTCGAATAGAAAACCTGCCCCCCTTCGAAAATAAACATGTTTTTAAACTCACAACAATGCAGAGTTTCTATCCTGTTTACTAGGTTAGTTATGACCAAAGAAAAATAGCATACATTTCTCTTGATTTCTCGTAAAGCAAACTTAACTGCAGGCATACCACTTTCTGATCGATGAGCAAATGCATGGCTTTAGTAGGTGTTTACTACAGTTTAAACCAGTACCAGTCTCTATAACATTTGCAATGAGTTAAATGTTTTGTTTTAGTACAAAAATTCCAGAGCTACAAGTAACAAAAGCAGCATGTGCGCTTTAAGACATACTTTCTGCACATTCGTCAAGTATTATGAAGAGTTTCTTAACTCTGTCGCACAGGACCACTTCAACTGTTATGTTTCTGCAGAATCATCTCCAGACTAATTCTATATCACTGAAATCTCTTGAGCCTTGGCAACCAACTTGCAGTTTATCACTAACCTGTCTGCTGCCTCAAGCTGTCATATTTGAGCATTCTGAAATTTTTGTTGTATTGCACACTCCATTTGCCTGGACTCAAGATGCCAATGGTTTTTCCCTTGAGAATTTAAAAGCTATCATTCCCCGTCGTCATCGTTGACTAATCTTATTTTTCTCTCTAGGGCTTATGCAAGGAAAAAGGGAAGAAATAATGTAACATTAGATGATCTTATTCATGTTATTACTCCAAAAGGAAGAGGTCAGTGATTTTCATTTGTCCAGTTAATTTATTTCTGGTTGCAAGAGGTATGTTACTTAGTTCCAGTGCACATTAGATACGAGTTGGAAGGATTGTTATGAAATAATATAACCATGGCTTGTATATGTCCATCTTTCCATAAGTGTCAAGCAAGGGAAAAAGCAGTGCCTAAACTCCAAAGTTGATTGCTTCCTTACTGTAACAGGATCTGGGACAAAATTTTGGAGAATGTTCTTTTTTCGCACCTGCTTCTCGCCTCCTATGTTTGCCATAGATTTGTGCACTTTTTGTCAATAACAGCCCTAAGCAAATGTTTCTTTCATTTGGGTTGGTTCTTGTTGCACGATTATCATTTTGTCCTGCTTCTGAAACAGCCTCGGTGCCCGATGCGGTGAAGGCAGAGCTGCTGCAACGCATCCGATCCTTTCTCATGTCTTCCTCGCTTTGGTAGCCCATGAATCACGCCGATCGGAAGGCGCGTGTAGGAAGCTTGAAGCATCGATCTTGAACGTGTAACACTTCAGAGAAGCAGCAAATATCGACATAAAACGGATCTGGTGCTGTGGACGTGTTTCCTGGTCAGGCATGTGGTTGGCCCTGTTCTCTGACTGTACCATCACCACACTGTATTTGTAGCGCTACATTGCGCGGTCGCTTCGATGCCACTTGGTAATCTTAATTAGAGAACTCAGAATCAATGCGTCTGGTGGTACTACTCGCGTGTCTCATGTCAAACCTGATTGAGTGATCCTCATGAGGGACCAACAAGAACAGACGCCACTTTTGTCATTGTGTTGTGAAGGCCTTATCTGATACTAGTATTTTCTGTGTGCTGCTTTATTGATTGTTACATGTATGTGCCGCCAAAATTGATTTTGTTTGCCGACGATAAGTTTGTCCGGTCCTTTCGAACCTCCGAAAGATTTCACAATAGGGGTGAAAGAAGATATTTTTTCGCTGCGCTGCTTGGCTGTCGATTCAACTGTGTGTTGATATTTGTTTGTTGTGCTGTTTGGCTGTTGATATTTGTTTGTGCTGCCAAAATCGATCTTATTTGTCGTCGACAACTTTTTTGGGGGCTCACTGGAACCTCTGAAAGATGGGTTCAGAAATCAGATATTTTTTTGCTGGATATTTGTTTGCTGTGCTGGCTGGCCCTTAATTTAGGTTTGTGTTGCTCTCTCTCTCTCTCACACACACACTCTGGTCAGAGGTTTGCATATAAGACCAACGTACTGTTCCATGCACATCAAAAGGCAGTGGTGCACCATCGCAAAAAAAAAAGGCAGTGGTGCATGATGACCCACACATCATGGGCAGTTAACGCGTCCTTGTCACAAAGTTCGACCAAAAAGCAGCACGAATCCGGCTCCATCCGTGGCACCGCTGCAAACCACGGATTCCGCCGTGATCCGCGCCGAATCGCCAATGGAAAAAAGGCAAAAGGCCACCGGACAATTGGCACCCTGGACACAGGCGAAATCCACTTGTCCAGCACCCATCATCAAGTTGCCACAAACCCCACCAATCACACACAGTGAACCCCTGGAGAACATGGCATGGTAGGTACTACTCCCTCCGTTCGAAATTACTTATCTCGAAAATGGATGTATCTAGAACTAAAATACATCTGGATACATCCATTTCTGCGACAAGTAATTCTGAACAGAGGCATCAATCATGCCATTTTCTTTCTGGCCAACTGCTGGCAACTGAAAAACATATCCATGGAGAGAGATCACTCAGGCTCAGATCAGAGGCAGGCAAGGAGATTAAAGATATGCACAGGCCGAAGCATTTTGTCGAGCTAGGTAGGGTTCAGCACATGAACTCCCCGGAGTGGACTATTCGCTTGATTATTACAAGCATATTTATATATATATATGGCACTCTCAGCGCTCTCACCATCTTTACAGTAGCTCGATTCAGGGGCTGATCAGGTTCAGGTAGTAGTAGTGGTGGTATATCGTAGTAGATACAGCTCGGAGACGCCGCGCCGTCGACCCTATCTCAGACGGCGCAGGGGCCAGGGCCGGTCTTCTGCCGCCCCTCGTCGTCTAGAGCCAGGCTGTGGACGAAGGTCGGCAGGCAGCAGCGGCCGGAGTACCAGGCCCGCTCTTTCCGGCTCCTAGCCTCCCTCACCGGCGTCGGCTCCGTGCTGCAGCCGGAGCTGGGCTCTGACACAGACTTCCCAGCTGCCACGGCGCCGGGCTGCGGACCCTGCTGTCCGCTCTTGCTGCCGTCTGACTCTCCGGTGGCGGCTGCGGCGCTCTCTCCGGTGTCGTTTCGCGTCGCCTCCTGCAGGAGGTCGGCTAATTTTCTCCGTCCGGTCGGAGAAGCCTCCGATGAGTTGGGGCTCTGCGCGGCGTTATCAGGTAGAAACACGTTGCTCATCACGGTCTGCGCCCTGGGTTGATGGACCGGAGTGCTGCCGCGGGACGGAGTGAAATCTGCATAGCATGAAGAACATATCTTATGGTTAAGCGCTTTATCGAAAATCTTATGGTTAAGCGTGTTGCAGGGGCTGGAGACTTGAAACTATCACATGATCTGGTAGTTGAAGATCTAGTTATCCACTATTAAACTCCTGAGGGTGTCACAAAAGGCAGGCATGATTGTCTTATATTCTCAAGATTTGGCATTAGCTATATAAAATGAAGGAGCCACATGGGATGGGGTAGCTAACTGCAGCTCATAACTGTTTAGATGCCAACAAGCATGATAGTGCCAAAAGACTAGATCAAAATCAAAGGCCCTCAACCTTTTTGTCTCAAGAAGCAATCGGCGCCTAAAATAAGCCCCTCGGATTCTAGTGCGACAAATGAAAGCTACATCAGCAGTTCATCATCATATCAATCAGAGAACATGCAATTGGGCCTAAACAAACAGACGGAGGAAACAAGCCACATGCTAGCATGCTACAGATATATAATATTAATGACAGAACAGCCTAAAAAAGGAACAGCATGAACCAATCCACTGGCACAAGAGAAACATCGGTATGGAGAGGGAGCATAATTGCACACAAGAATGGGAGTATATAATACTCGAGCGCTAGAATGGAATCCTCTTATACAGTGGGTAGATAAATGTGTCTATTTCTGTGATTACCTCCATTTATGCTGTAGAAGTCGTCCTCACAGTCGGAATCTAACCACGGTTGAGACTCGAAGAACATCTCATCCTTGCTACCTGCAAATTGGGTTCTGTTAGCTCTGCTCTTCTTAAAAGAATTATCGGATTCGGTTAGGCAGAAATATGATTGGACCGCATTAAAATTTGATAGAAACATCGTCGCAGAACCACTGGCTTGCACACTTATTTGATGATGATTCAGAAGTCAAGGCTGGCACTTGATTTCAGATAAAGCAATATTAGAGCCAAAACCCAGCAACAACGAAGCAAGCTCCTGATTTGGGGCGACAGGGAGAGACACACAAGACTGAAACTTTAAATTGGGAATTCTAAGCTGCTGCAACTAAGGACGAAACTGTGTCCCCCTAAGAATCTGGCCACGAAAATAACAAAGGAACCAGATAGTCTTTCCATGGTTGCAGCGACAGAGCATCCTGATTTGGGCAAGTGCCTGAATTTTTCAAGAACTGGATAAATAAGTTATGACAAGAATTTTTCACAAAAAGGATTTCGGTAGCCGCTGAATCCTGAGGTGCAGTTGAATTCAGAACCAGTCTGCGCTGATAAAAGTCGCTGTCTGTTGAGACGAATAGATCATCACTACCTACTGAAATTCTGAAACAATCAACCAGATTGATTGTTTACAGAAGGGATTACCAGAACCGCAACGCCTCCTTGGCCATGAATGCAGAGCAGACACGAACAATAAATTAATTAATGAAGAAAAAGTACTTCCCAAAAAGCAGCCTTTCCTCCACATAAAGATAAAGAACCGACCACCAATCTGCTCCTTCCGCCGTGGAAGATAAAGATTACAGATTAATCTAACCCGCGACTGATAACTGACGAAGCAAGCAAGAATCGGAATGGACGGCGTCTCGGTGAAAGAAAGATGAAGCGCCGTACATACCGGAGTCAGGGGTCCTGCCGCCAGGGCCGAACCCCTCGATCTTGCGCTTGAGGTCGACGAGGACGTCGCCGACGGGGGTGCCGTCCTTGGACGGCGGCGAGGGGGCGAGCAGCTGCTGCTTCTTGGGCAGCTCGACGTCCTCCTTGTGGACCGACGCGCAGGAACCCATCTCCGGCGTCTCCCCCGCGCACACTTCTTGGAACCCAAACAGAGAGTCTCGACGGACAATAGACCACCCCCGTGTGTGCGGCAAGTGGAGGGAGGATGGGGATTGGGGAGGGAGGGAGCACGAGTTCTTGGGGGGACGGGCGAATGGTACGTACACGGGTGGGGAGTGGGTATTGTTGTTTACTGGAAATAGTGCGGCGGCATCGGAGCAGAAGCAGCGGCAGCCATGCTTGCGTCTCGGGATGTGGACGGCGCGAAACGGGGGAGGGGGAGAGAGAGGGAAGGAAGGCTGATGAAGCGGCGTGCCTGGCAGTGCCGGACGATCGCTCGCAGTTAATACTGTACCGCTTCGCGAGAGAAAAATCAGAGACTTTTTCTGCTGCCTCGAGAGAGATGGTAGAATAATCGTGCGGCCCAAGCTTTTTACTATTTATTTTTGACATGGACCCGGGTGGTAAAAGAAAGAGTTTATGAGCGCATAGGTGACGCGACAGGACTGACACGACACGACGTTGTTTGTTTATAGAATATCCGCCGTGGAATTTTTGCCATTCGGATTCTTAAACAAGGTCTTCCGTGTGCCAACGTGACGTCTTCCTTCTTGTGACGAGAAATCGGAGATGTTTAGAAAATGGAGCTGGGAGAGGAGCGGTTAGGCGATTCGAGAGAAAGCGAGGTTGAGAAAAAATCCGTAGTGCCTATCTATCTATCTACTGGGCGTACGGGTACGGCGACAGGGGCGAGACTTTGACATTTTGGAGCGGCACGGACGGAACAGGTTGGAGTGCGGGCACGCAATTGACTACCATGTCCACCTATGATATGGCTTTGGACACGGCATGCAGGGCGGGAGAGTGTTGTGTTGGCGAGACATGCGTGACTCGCTCTTGGGGTTGGGCCGTTGGGGCATGGCACCACGAGTTGTTTTCTTCAATCCGGTTCAGCAGCAGGGAGGGACAAATAGCGCAAGAATTTCCCACCGAGCTGGATTCAAACTCTCCATCCAGCTGAGCCAGAGTACCAGTCAGTCAGTGAGTCAGTCGCCTGTGCGTGTACTCCGCGTGTGCCGCGTGGGTGCTCGCGACTGCTGAGTTGTCGTCCTTCAATTCCTGTGGACGTAGTACGCAGTTATTTTCACGTCAGTGTCCGATCGGCCGGCCATCTCTGCACGTTTGGAGCATACGACGACCTCGCTTTGGTTTCAAATTTTCAAAAACGCACTTTATAAAATATTCGAAGATTTCAGAAGTAAATACGTTTTCAATACTTATTTTCCCCTAAAAAAGGTTTTCAAAGTTCGACTCTTTGGTTTCAAATTTAATATTTTCGGCCTCTTATTATGTAAGTCATATTCATCTGCTGTAGTGGCTAACCAAATCAGGTACACCCTGCCAGGTCCCAAGTTTGACTCCACGACATGTTTCTCTTTTGGAATTATTACGTCGCGCGTTAAGAAAAAGAAAGAAATAATTTTTACGGTGCATGATAAGGAAAAAACTCGCTTTATGTCTGGTGGGCCGGCCCAGTCCAGTGAGCAGCCAATAATCCGAAACATTTTTTAAAAACATTATTTACGCCATAATTTATGAAATTCCAAAAACATTATTAAAAAAATGTGACACAATTCTGAAAATCCGAAACATTTTTCATAGCATGTGAAAAACTGTTGGAATTCTGAACAATTTTTCGACAAGTGTGGTTTTTTTTTGAAACCGCGAACAGTTTTTTAAATGCGAATAGAATTTCAGAATTACAAATATGTTTTCAAAAACACAAAATGATTTGAATTCGTGCCGAAAATATAAAACAGGAACATATTTTAACTTCTGAATAATTTTAGAAATGTGCGAACATTTTTTAAACTTCATGAATTCTTTTTGTGTTATAGTGGGCCGGCCCAAATTCTTGTCCGTGAGAGTAGCTGGTTATCCCGGCCGGGATTGTTTTATTCCCGGTGTGCCGAACAGGTCTAGGGTCGAAAATAGACCTGGATTACAAGTTTAGAGTGTCAATTTTCGGGATTCAAAGTTTAGGGTTTGATTTAGCTTTCGTCTACAACTTTAAGGTTTATTTTGAACTTTTTTCCGTTTCATGAACACGGTGTCCTTGTTGCCGTCGCTGGGCTTTGGCATGTACGTGCGCACGGTTAATTCCCATGGAATAAAATTGCACCACGGCCGATTCACGGACATATATGAATGCACCATAGGCCTCAATCAATCATGCACGTACGCGCCGGCCCAGCTGTGCAAACAGTTCGAGGATACGGTGCGTGCTGGAAGAGTAAGCATCTATACACTTTTTTTCTAGTGGAATCAATATTAGGACCCATCACATTGGCCGGTATCGCAAAACAATATTGTTCCTGACGAGCACCTTTTGTCTCTACATGACAAACCTGAGAATGGACCGGGAGGAACCGATAACGAGATGAAGAAAAGTCAGAGATAGATACCAAGATGAAGTTCTCTTTTTTTTTTTCCGTTTTTTTTGCAAAACTTGACATGTGTTTCATGTTAGGGCATCTCCAAAGCGGACTCACATGCCCCGACACCAGCCACGTAGGCTCCGACACCCCGACCCACCCAAAACCCCTCCCGAACCCCGCTCTTGCTGACGCCGCCACTCTACCACCCCGATCGCATGCCAAGCCCTTCCCGAAACTCTGCGACCTACTAGATAATGGGATCCGGAGACCTTGTGAGAGGTGATGGCATGTTGCACTAGTAGAAAAATGGGCTTTCGTTCGGGCCTGGCCAGCCCATTCGTCCCGGTTCTTATACGAACCGGGACCAACGGGTGCATTCGTCCCGGTTCATGAGCCCAGGTGGCCGGCCGGGGCCTCGCGGGCTTTGGTCCCGGTTCGTCTGGACCCATTTGTCCCGGTTCTAGGAACAAACCGGGACCAATGGGCCTCGCTCCTGGCCCATAACTATTGGTCCCGGTTCCAGCCACGAACCGGGACAAATGATTTACCTATATATAGCCCATCGCCAGCGAGCAGAGCACTCCACCCTGCTCTGTTTTTTGCTGGCCGGCGAGGGGAGGGCATTTGGGTGCTCTAGCTCACCTCCTATGCACATGAGGTGTTCGATGAAATGTCCGAGCCACACTAGTTAATATTTCTTTTCTCGAAACTCGACCTCCGAACTCCATTTTCCCCGAGATTTTTCTAGGTTTAGCGGTCCGTCACGTCCCGTCTCCGTCTTCACCGCCGTCGATCGCCCGCGCCGATCTCGTCGCCGGCACCACCGTGGTGAGCCTCTTGTTCTTATCTTCTTTCTGAAAGAAAAAAATTCTTACTTGAGATAGATACTTGTCTAATTTTATTACTTTTATTATTCCTTGTTATTATATAGTGCGATGGTTCAGGTATCCGCCCCCGCCGGCCCTCGTCCTGTCTATGATTCGGATGTGATATATATTATCTTTTTATAACTATTTGGTTCATTTATTGTTTATGACAATTATGCCGACCAACGTGACATAGATTTTATTTATGTAGGAGGTGGTTGAACCGAAAATTCCAACCGACCCTATTGTTGAGAGGTTAAATTTAGTCGAAGAAAAAAACAATTACTTGAAGAAAAAAAATTGAGGAGGAGAAGATGATATTGGAGTTGCATGTTGCGGATGTCGTCGATGATCACAAGATCAAGATGGATGCAATGCGGTTGAAGATTAGAAAGATTAGAAAATATGTCATTCATACCGAGATTTGGTATCATTATGTCGTCGGATCAATTGTTATTTTAGTTGTGATTATGATCGCATTTGTTGTTGCATTGAAAGGTTTTACATAGTTTCAATGTATGGTTTAACTAGATGCTCTGTAGAGCTATGTGTTGTTCAATTTGAACTATGTATGTACTTTGGTTTTAACGTGATGATGAACTACTATTAATTTGGTCACTTATCTATCCATGTTCATTTGTAGTGCTTTTCAATTTCAGGGTCTTATAGCTGAAAAAAACAGTAAATGCATGAAAAATAACAAATGAAGTCAGAAAGGGTTGAAAATTGATGATGTGGCTTTGAATGGTGCATTTTGAACATAGAAAAACTATGGAGTTCAAATAAGTTCAAAAAAAATAAAATCCTTTTATAACAGACGAGTTTCCGTATGAAAACCTGATTCTTCGAAAGAGATTGTCCGTTTTGTACACGAAGTGCATCCAGTTTTTGCCGTAAGCCTCTCTACTTTCTTGCACATGCTATGTGGGTGAAATGATGATATCGTGCCAACTTTTAACCTTTTCAGAGTTCATTTGAAATGCTTTTCAATTTCAGGGTCTTATAGCTGAAAAAAATCAGTAAATGCATGAAAAATAACAAATGAAGTCAGAAAGGGTTGAAAATTGATGATGTGGCTTTGAATGGTGCATTTTGAACATAGAAAAACTATGGAGTTCAAATAAGTTCAAAAAAATGAAATCCTTTTGTAACAGACGAGTTTCCGTATGAAACCCTCATTCTTCGAAAGAGATTGTCCTTTTGTACACGAAGTGCATCCAGTTTTTGCCGTAAGCCTCTCTACTTTCTTGCACATGCTATGTGGGTGAAATGATGATACCATGCCAACTTTTAACCTTTTTAGAGTTCATTTGAAATGCTTTTCAATTTCAGGGTCTTATAGTTGGAAAAAATCAGTAAATGCATGAAAAATAACAAATAAAGTCAGAAAGGTTGAAAATTGATGATGTGGCTTTGAATGGTGCATTTTGAACATAGAAAAACTATGGAGTTCAATTAAGTTAAAAAAAATGAAATCCTTTTGTAACAGACGAGTTTCCGTATGAAACCCTGATACTTCGAAAGAGATTGTCCGTTTTGTACACGAAGTGCATCCAGTTTTTGCCGTAAGCCTCTCTACTTTCTTGAACATGCTATGTGGGTGAAATGATGATACCATGCCAACTTTTAACCTTTTCAGAGTTCATTTGAAATGCTTTTCAATTTCAGGGTCTTATAGCTGAAAAAATCAGTAAATGCATGAAAAATAACAAATGAAGTCAGAAAGGGTCGAAAATTGATGATGTGGCTTTGAATGGTGCATTTTGAACATAGAAAAACTATGGAGTTCAAATAAGTTCAAAAAATGAAATCCTTTTGTAACAGACGAGTTTCCGTATGAAACCCTGATTCTTCGAAAGAGATTGTCCATTTTGTACACGAAGTGCATCCAGTTTTTGCCGTAAGCCTCTCTACTTTCTTGCACATGCTATGTGGGTGAAATGATGATACCATGCCAACTTTTAACCTTTTCAGAGTTCATTTGAAATGCTTTTCAATTTCAGGGTCTTATAGCTGAAAAATCAGTAAATGCATGAAAAATAACAAATGAAGTCAGAAAGGGTTGAAAATTGATGATGTGGCTTTGAATGGTGCATTTTGAACATAGAAAAACTATGGAGTTCAAATAAGTTCAAAAAAAATGAAATCCTTTTGTAACAGACGAGTTTCCGTATGAAACCGTGATTCTTCGAAAGAGATTGTCCATTTTGTACACGAAGTGCATCCAGTTTTTGCCGTAAGCCTCTCTACTTTATTGCACATGCTATGTGGGTGAAATGATGATACCATGCCAACTTTTAACCTTTTCAGAGTTCATTTGAAATGCTTTTCAATTTCAGGGTCTTATAGCTGAAAAATCAGTAAATGCATGAAAAATAACAAATGATGTCAGAAAGGGTTGAAAATTGATGATGTGGCTTTGAATGGTGAATTTTGAACATAGAAAAACTATGGAGTTCAAATAAGTTAAAAAAATGAAATCCTTTTGTAACAGACGAGTTTCCGTATGAAACCCTGATACTTCGAAAGAGATTGTCCGTTTTGTACACAAAGTGCATCCAGTTTTTGCCGTAAGCCTCTCTACTTTCTTGAACATGCTATGTGGGTGAAATGATGATACCATGCCAACTTTTAACCTTTTCAGAGTTCATTTGAAATGCTTTTCAATTTCAGGGTCTTATAGCTGAAAAAATCAGTAAATGCATGAAAAATAACAAATGAAGTCAGAAAGGGTTGAAAATTGATGATGTGGCTTTGAATGGTGCATTTTGAACATAGAAAAACTATGGAGATCAAATAAGTTCAAAAACATGAAATCCTTTTGTAACAGACGGGTTTCCGTATGAAACCCTGATACTTTGAAAGAGAAACAGAATAAAATAATCAGTAAATGCATGAAAATTTAATAGCAAAAAGAATTATCATAAAATAAAATAAATAAGTAATTTGAAACAAAATAATATAAACTTTAATAAAAATATATAAGTAGAAACAAAATAAAATAAACTTTAATAACATAAATAAAATTTATGAAACTAAAATTATCAAAGTATTTTCTGTTCAAAACTTTATAAGCAACCTATAAAATTTATGGAACTAAAATTATATAAAATTGATGCAACTAAAATTATCAAAGTATTTTCTGTTCAAAATCATTAAAAGCAAAAAGAATTTTCATAAAGAACTTTGTTTGTTAGAAACTTTAATAGCAAATATATAAGTAGAAACAAAACAAAACAAAATAAATAAGTATTTTGTTGTAAGTAGAAACAAAATAAAAAAGCAAAAAAGAAAACAAAAAAACTGGGAAAAAATAAAAAAATTGCCACTTACTGGGCCACCACGGCCTGAATACGACTAGAAACCCATCAATGGGCCAGGATTCAGGCCCGCGGAAGGCCCAGTAGGCCCATCTGGCATAGCAGTGACAATTAGGCCCGTAAGCCTGCAATAGAGAGGAGCTCGAGAGGGGTGCGGCAGGGGGGCTTATAAACCACTGCGCGCCCTCTCAACTAGTGAGGTGGGACTAAACTCCCACCACCACGCCGCTGTGCGCGGCCTTTGGTCCCGGTTGGTGGTACCAACCGGGACTAAAGGTGGGCATTGGTACCGGTTCGTCCCACCAACCGGAACCAATTCCCCCTTTAGTACCGGTTGGTTCCACCAACCGGGACCAAAGGCCGCCGCTTCCCGCCCTTTGGACTGTTGAAAAGAGACCTTTGGTCCCGGTTCGTCCCACCAACCGGTACTAAAGGGGGGCATGGGTACCGGTTGGAGGCACGAACCGGGACCAATGCTCTGTGTATATAAGCTGGACTTGTGAAATTTTTCATTCAGTTCTTCGTCTGCCTCTCTGCCGCCGAACGCCTCGACACCGACGAACACCTCGACGCCGCCAGGCTGCCGGACCTCGACGCCGACGCCGTCGCCGCGCCCTGCCTGCCCCGACGCCGCCGCGACCCTGCCGTGCCCCGACGCCGTCGCCGCGCCCTGCCTGCCCCGACGCCGCCGCGCCCCTGCCGTGCCCCGACGCCGTCGCCGCGCCCTGCCTGCCCCGACGCCGCCGCGCCCCTGCCGTGCCCCGACGCCGACGTCGTGCGCCCCTGCCCTGCCCCGACGCCGACGCTGTGCGCCCCTGCCTCGCCCTGACGCCGTCGCGCCCCTACCCTGCCCCCGACGCCGCCGCCGTGCGCCCCTACCTCGACCTCGAGGCCAACGCCGCCGCGCCCCTGCCCTGCCCCGACGCTGCGCCACGCCCCTGCCCTGCCGTCAACGCCGCCGCACCACTGCCCGCCGGACAGGCCGGTACTCCCTCCTCCCTCCCACCCCTCTCCTCTGTCCTACCTTCATGTATGTGATGATGGTGAAGTTGGTTCAGTGCAAAGTTTCAGAGAATTGCATGTTTTCAGCCATGTCCACAAGGTGTTTGATGAAATGCTAGGGCTAGCTAGGGAACTTTGTTTTATTTGAAACTTGGCAGGATGATGTCTCCTTGGATGTTGGTGAAGATGGTCAAGTTGGTTTGTTAAAAGGAAAAACTTGTTAGTGCAAGTTTTATTAAAATTTAGTGCTGGACAGAAACTACATGAATTTTTTTGGTGGACTTGCTAGATGAAATTGGGGCTGCCCTTCTGGACTTAAGGGTTTAGTAGGAAGGACTACAAGATGTAAAAAATTCAGAATTTTTTTAACAAGGAAAAATAGGGTTGTAGTTCAATGCCAAGATTGGACCAAAATTGAAAAATGGAAGTTGTGCTCAAAATTTTCAAATGACCAAAGTGGGTTTTTGAATAAAAATGATCTATAGGCATCAGAGGACTTCTCAAAAAATTTGTGGCATTTGAAAGGAATTATTTGAAATAGTTCTAGTGCAAAAAGTTACATTTAAGAAAAAATAAGAAAATTCTACTGATGTTTTTGTTCATAGCATTTTTTTGTGCATGTATGTATGTATGAATGGATGGATGGACGGATATGGATGTATATACAAAATATTCATATATGATGTTTTTTTGTTCATAGAAATTTTTTTCCATGTATGTATAATTTATGTATGTATGTTCATATATGCAAAAGTTACATTGAAGAAAAAAAATAAGAAAATTCTATTTTTTCTTCTTCTCTTCTATCCCGATAACTTCAACACGAGGGGGGGGGGTCGATATACCCCCTCCCCGATAACATTATTTTCCCATGTATGTATGTCATTGTTATCGATATAACCCCCTCCCGGATAACTTCGACATGAGGGGCGGTCGATATATATACCCCCTCTCGACCGTGATAACTTATACCACGGGAGCACCCCCGGCCCTCTCGCTCGACCAAAACTCTCGAGGACACCCAAACCCTAGAAAAAAACGATGTCGGTCTCCTACCCCCTCCCGTCGCGCCCCTACCCGATCGACAAACTCTCTTGAGGCCACCCAAATTTACCAAGTTAAAAGAGTGTTGTCGTCGAGGCCACCCCGAACCCTTGAAGCGTTGTTGAGGCCACCCCAAACCCTTGAAGCGTTGCCGAGGCCACCCCAAACCCTAGAGAAGCGTCGAGGCCATGCCACTAATATGATTCCTTATTGTGCTTAGCTAGCTAGTTCAACGTTTGCCACTAATATATCCATCTGTCATGTTTGAATAATAATTGCCATGTTGTAAATATTTGCAGAAACTATGGATCCGCACCCCCGAGATGAAGCAAAACAAGCGGTGTTGGGGGAGATAATCGCACACGGAAGTGATGCCGTCTTGTCGTTTCTCAACGACACATGCACCGATGGTCTAGAAAGACAGGATGAAGAATCAGGCTACGACGATGATCAAACAATGGAGGAGGAAGGACACCGTGATGACGGCTCCGGTGAGCGAATGGAGGGGGAAGGACACCGTGATGACGGCTCCGGTGAGCGAATGGAGGGGGAAGGACACCGTGATGACAGCTCCGGTGACCGAACGGAGTCCGGCCAGGTATATATATTAATTAATTAAGCATGTGCTGACTATAGCTAATTGATGCATTAATTGTTTTTGGTATGTACACATATTAACTCTCTTCTTTTTCTTCTTTTCTAGCCCTCCGGATCGAGCAACACTTCGGTAACGAGACGAGGCCCGAAGAGAAAGTTGTGCGCGGATGAAAGGTACACGATCATCGAAATTGATCGTGCTGGCCAACCGATTGAACCCCTCCGGACCAAGCAAAAATTTAATGCTCAGTGCGGGGTTCTAGTGAGGGACATGATCCCGATCAGCATCGAGCAATGGTTCAAGCCTAAGGACAAAGACTCTCAGGTGTCTTATGTCAGCGATAGGCAGAAAGCTGATCTTTGGACCACGCTGCAGGAAAATTTCACCTTCCCGCCAGAGGAGGATCCGAAGAATCCAGTTAAAAAGCCAATGATCAAGGTTTATGCTCTTAAGAAGATGGCTGAGCTATTCAGGAGGTGGAAGAATGAGCTGAAATCATCGTTTGTCGACCAAGACAAGACTCCAGAATTCATCGGCCGATTTGAGAAGATCAAAGATCAGTGGCCCGAATTTGTCACCAAAATGAAAATCTGAGAGAGCAGCGAAGATGTCAGCGACAAACAAGAAAAATGCTGCAAAGAAGAAGCATCACCATCGCACGGGGTCAGGTGGCTACCTGAAAGCCCGGCCGTTGTGGGACAAGGCTGAGAATGACCTCATTGATAAAGGGATCGAACCAGAGACACGACGCTGGCCAGACCGTTGCAGGACTTGGTTCTTCGGGGTTGGGGGAAAATTGGACCCTGTAACAGGAAAGTGCGTTTTGACCGACGAGCAGCTGAACACACCCATCGAGAAGCTTCAGGAGTATATCGAAAAGGCGCAGCAAGGGACGTTCGTTCCGGACAGAGAGAACGACGAGCTCACAGAGGCCCTCGGGAATCCTGAGCACCCCGGACGGACACGAGGCACGCCAAGCTCCCTTTCGTGGAAGGCTGGATTTCCCGACGCAGGCGGTTACAAACGCCAGGAGAGGAAGAAGAAAAATGAGTTGACCCAACTACAGGCGCTGCACGCAAGGGTACAAGCGCTAGAGGAACGAGAGGCAGTTCGCAGCACGCGACCTGCCGAACCTACACCCGAAGCTACCCCGCCATCTCAGCGGAGAAGCAGCGTGGCTTCCACGGAGCTGCTTCAGGAGCCTGTCTTCACGGCTCCTGCTAGCTACCCCGTAGATGCTATCACGGAGTCTCAGCATTGCCACCTTATGACGCAGTGGATGGAATTGAAAGTCAAGGCGGCTGTTGGCTCTGTTGCACCTCCTGAACCTGGCGCAACTTTTCACTGCCGCCCGATTCCAGAAAGATATGCTAGGGTGATGGTGGATGAAATCACAGAAGGTTTTGAGGACCTCCAGCTTGACCACCCTTCAGGACCCGAAAGTAAGTACTACTAGCTAGCTAGTTGCGCGCATCTCCCGTTGATTCTAGCTACTTTCATCAATGCCATTTATAATGCTTCATTATCAGTTTGATTGACCTCTATTTCTCGTAAAGTGCTTGTGGCAGGAACAAGGGAATGATTACTGTGGATACTACGTGTGCGAGTTCATCTACAACGCGACTTTGAAAAATAAGCGGGGCTACTCTAAAAGACAATATGAAGTGCGTAAGCAATAATATTCACAATTTCATTTTATTACACCATCATTTCTGTTGAGTTTCATTCATATATATGTATTAACCCCCTTCTTCAAATTAGACGTGGCAGATGCGGAATGAGCTCCTACCACATGATCGCATGAAAGCAATTCAAGAGGAATTGGCGGGATTCTTTCTTGACCACGTCATCAATAAAGTCGGAGAATACCATGTGGAAGTTGAGTTCAAATGCTAGGGGATTGTAAGAGATCTTACATATTGTATATGTATGTAGCCAGTAGCGTCGGATAGATAATACGAAAACTTGTTTTTCCACCAATCTCTCGGAGAAGGAGAGTTCAATCACTTCTCTTGGTATGCATGACGAACTTCTGTACTTAATGGTTTCCTTCATTTTCTTACTAGCTAGCGTGTCGAGGGCCTCTCTATGTATAGTACGTAGCGTTGACCAAGCACGGAGATAAGAGAGGACACTTCTCTCTATTAATTAATTAGCTACCTAACATAATATATGAAACACCTTAATTAACCATACAAAACCCCCAAATCCACCCCCTTTCAAAAAAACAAAAACCCTAGCCCCTGAACAGCTGACGCGTGGATGCCTATTGGTCCTGGTTGGTGCCACCAACCGGGACTAAAGGGCCTCCTGCCTGGGCTCGCAGCACCGGCCACGTGGAGGCCCATCTGTCCCGGTTAGTATAAGAACCGAGACTAAATGCCTAGGCATTAGTAACGACCCTTTAGTCCCGGTTCCCCAACCGGGACAGACGGGCCTTATGAACCGGGACAAATGGCCTTTTTTCTACTAGTGTTGTGTGATCACGCACAACATGATCATGGAGGACGAGGGTGAAGATGATGGCGTAACTCTTCAATCTGAGTACATGGGTCGGCAGTCTTAGGGGACAGGTTTGGATGGCCGGCTCCCGCATCACTATCCATGAAATGGTTCCCATCAGTCCGCAGACGAATACGGTGTCTGATTTGAGGGTCAACATTGGAGATGCCCTTACGTTACTTTTTCTCGACAAAGTATCTTCTACTTAAAAAATGTGAATAACCAGCGAACATTCGCGGGGAGGGCATTGGCAAATCGAACGATTTTCAAGGCAATTTGTGTTGTACGCGGATTTCTTTAGCAAGCATGACAAATCCGTCCAGTTCAGTTTTCATCAGGTTTGTCATGCGTGTCTATCTAAGAAACAATATAAATTGCCATGAAAAACATTCGTCTTGCCATGCCCTCCAAGGGAATATCAAGACAATAACATTTTACAAAAAATGTAAGGTTCTATCGTCCACCTCGTCTTTAGTCCAACCTTATGTATATTCCCCCCCCCTCTCTCTTCGTTTTGATCCCCCCCTTTATCTCTAAATTTTTCACCGTTTTCCTTAAAAACCGTCTTAATTGCTCCACCTATTGACTTTTTTAATGAAAGAGGGGCCATCCCTCCAATTTGTATTAAAGAACCATAAGATTCGTTACATCCAAACTATAAGCTACCGAACCAACTAAAGTTTCAAACTCCATGTTATATTTTGCAAACCTGAACTCGAAGGTTCAAGCTCAGCCAAGCATCAGATGTCGAACAGAGAGGCTTAGCCAACAAAAGATCAAACCGAAATGATGCATGATAAGGAGACTCCAAAGACATGAACAACTATGTAAACTTCCAGGGAACAGGTACGCAGTCGAGGAATCATTCGCGGATCCGACGAACACCTGGACTCCAACCTTGCGAAGCTCGATACACCTCACTTGCTACATGTTCTATGAACTTTGCCCCATCAACAACTTTTGATCTTCCTCTTTTATCTACAAAATGGCTAGACAGAGATCCAATGACAGATTAGCTTAACCACATTCATGGTATCACTGAAAACTTTTCTTTCAAAAATCACATAACTGCTACATGTCCAAATGGTCCAAAACATAGCTAAAATTCCTACAATCACCAACTTCTTGTTGTCTTTTGAAAAAAAAATCCAGCTTCCAAAGCACTTATTTCATATTAGCATGAATGTAGATCAAAAGCACATTTTTAGTAAGGCTTCAAAAATCTTAGCAATAGAACATTGAAAAAAATGGTTGATGATATCTTGTTAACCACAAAGAATACACAATTTACTACGAGTCCATGCTCTCTAGTATTGTTCTCAAACCTATCATTCCCTTCACAATTGATCTGGTCTCTATTGAAAAAGTTTCCCTGATTCCTTCTTTGGTAATGAAAATTGCTTCTCCCTCCTTTGTTAAATCTCCCCCTTCCCCTGCCACCCCATAGTTGCTAGCCATTTCTTTCTCTCCCGACAGAGGAAGGGGAAACCTTAACTCAGCCTACAAGATAGGAAAGAACTCTCACTTTAGAGGGTGACCAAATCATCTAAAATCCTAAAGCATTGGAAGGTGTATTCTCATTATACATTTCTCCCTCCATTTCCCAAACCCTCCCAGGACCGAAAAGGGTGCACCCATCATGCCCACAGAAATATCCAGAGGTATTGGTGGCAAAAGCTCACGCCTCTAAAATTTCTCTATGCCCGCTAACGATCAATAATTAGAACTTTGGTGTAATTAAGATAATCCATCCCAAAACCAAACTTATTCTCTGTCCAAATAACATAAATAGCTAGATAATTATCAAATTTCATCGCTTCCTCAACAATTAAACCACCAGTGATTTCATTTAAATTTCCCTCCACAATTACTCAGAATCCATAAGCAACAGATCATCACAGTTCACACTATCAAAATTAATTTCCATATTACCACCCTAATTCTTAAGGTCCATCTCGCTACAATTCTCCTCGTTGCTAGTATATCTGGAAGGGGAATCAAACTTACTGAGACTCGACAATGGAAATTCACCACCCACACCCCCTGTCAGAATCCTCCCCAACCAGCAACCAAAAGCGGTTGTCTGCGAGGGAGACCCCTACTCCACAGTCAGGGAGCGAGAGAGGTCGAGGATCCTTGCGAAGCATGGGGGAAAGCGGGGCGAACGACGCGGAAGATGGACGACTTCCCTGACCGCCCTCTGCATTTGCACCACCACCGCATCCTCCTCGATCAAGATTGGCATCGTACGGGGTCCTGGCGTCGGCAACACCGCCGCCAGCACACCACATCGTCTTTCACTCCATCGCCCATAGAATGATCTCCATCAGTGTCATGTCTTTGCCACGAATGAACCGAACCCTCTGCTCATCGGCCGCATATCTGCAAATGTCCATCGCCTTCTTCCACCTCTCCGGGGCTCGAGAACCATGAGCTGATCTCTCGGAGTCTTGCCATCTTCAACACATCTTCCCTCGCAGTCGGTGCAAGGTGCTCCTCCCAAACGGGCCCTCAAATTATCCAGATCCAGGCAAAAGGGGGAGCGGCACCCGATGACAATGGTCGGTGCCGATGGAAGTGCGGCCTTGGCTGTGATGGAGTGGGAAGAAGAGCGAGAGAGGAAGAGTTGCGTTGCATCTGGAGGCCTTTTATCGACTTTTATTTGGTACGTAAATAAGTTCTTACCAAATAAATGATTATTAAAGAAAATTCCAAAATTTATTTAGGTAGGTAATCACGCGCAGGATTTGGTAAATGTTATTTTAGCACTGTACAAAGCATATGCTCATATACACGCATATACACTTACCCTTATGAACGCACACACGCCCACCCTATCAAATGAGCACATTCGAGATACCCGACACAACATCTTGAGGTTGACGAAGTCACTAGAGGCACCTCGCCGTCGTCGGGAACCTTTCCTCCCACTGAACGAATATTGTCAGAAAGCCTAAAATTAAACCAGGAAAATGAGAGCACCGGTGCAAGTCTGGGACTTGAAACCCTGTTGGGCTGGTTCAACCACAAAGAACCTAACCATATGAGCTACAGTCAGTTTGCAAAACAAATTATTTATGAAATCATATTAATATAGACTGGTAAATCACGGGCTAGCATATTAAAATATTTATACCATGTTGCAACGCACACAATTATCTAAATCTAAAACGTACCGTTGGAACATACTCCCTCCGTCCCAAATTAAGTCACTCAACTAAGTACTAGCTTTAGTACAAAGTTGAGTCACTTATTTTGGGACGAAGGGAGTACATGAAGACGAAAATGATATATTTTTTTTCTTTGGCAAATCTGCCATTTCATATTTGCTTGTAGTTTCTAACTTTCTAAACTAAGAAATACTCTCTCCGTCATAAGAGTTTTTATTGCATTTAAAAAACGTTTTTATATTATATGACGGAGGGAGTATTTGTAAAAAACGCACTTATATTATATGACGGAGGGAGTACTAAATATAGCGCAAAAAATATCGTGAGCAGTACGTCGATAGATCGACATGATGGATGAATACCAGGACGATCTCTAGGTTCGGAAAAAGATGTGTGACATGTTGCAGCTAGCAGCCCCGGGTATCACTTGTCGGCAACGGAAAAGATCATCACGAATGGGATTGGCACGATAAACTACGTCCACGTAGAGCCGAGCGGGAAACGGTGCCATGGTGGTGCACACGCCACTTGCGCGGCCCGGTTTTGGATCGGAGATACGATGTGATGGGTCAGTTTTTCATGGAGAACGACCTCCATCCGCCCGGCGCCCGGCCTCCCTGTGTTATACGGAGCACTATGCACGAACAATAATAATGCGTGAAATATTGGAATACAGCCGTGTACATTCTCTATGTTTTATCTGAATAACCACACGTGCATGAACTTCTCGAAATAATGTTTTAACAACGGCGGGTTCATGTATGAAATGTATATGCTGTATGGAGGAAGCAGATAGCGGAAAATGATCTGCAACCCAGTCAGGGCATCTACAACGGGAGCGCTAAGACGGGACGCCAGGGTCAAAATCCCATCCGTTACGTCTTATTCCCAGCCAAATCCCGCTCATTTGTTAGCGCCGCAGCAAAATTAGGTGTCGAGCGCTCCAGCCTTTTCGCTTGACGTTTCTGTTCATTTTTAACTCGTGGAGCGCCTGTTATTTGCGACTTGCGTTGGAGGTGCAGACTCTAGCACAGACGCTTAGCCTAAAATCTTTACCATAAGCGCCTATTTAAGCGTCTCCCATTGGAGATGCCCTCATGGTTGTTCATGGCTCATGTATGATAGTCCAAGTTGTAGCTCTATTGTTGCTCATTTTGGTTATACTAGTACCTAGTTTTCTTTCTTTTTCTTGGGACTAGTTTACTGCCTCGAGATAGGCCCAAGCTTTTATTTATTTTTGAGATGGACCCGAGTGGTAAAATAAACTTTTGTGCTCACAAGAAGGCACATTCTGGCATGGCAGCACACCTACTTTCCGGACGCATAGATGACAGGACTGACACGACGTTGTTTATTTATATAAAATCCGCCGTGGAATTTTTGTCATTCGAATTTTTAAACAACGTCTTTCATGTAGTGCCAAGGTGACGTTTTCTTTCCTGTGACGAGAAATGTTTGGGAGAATGGAGCTAGGAGCAGTTAGGCAGGTAGAGAGAAAGCGAAGTTTGGAAAATCCATAGGGCGATTGGATTATGCATCATTTTTCGGGCTCACCCGAGCGAGCCTATCTCTTTCTCTTTCCTTAAAATCTTTAGAAAGACAAATATTTAGGAACGGAGGGAGTAGTAGGCAAGCAGGTGGTACGGGCACGGCGACAGGGGCGAGACTTTGACATTTTGGAACGGAACACGTTGGAGTGTGCGCACGCAAGTGGCTACCATGTCCACCTATGGATACTTTGGGTAGGGACGCCCATGGCTCTTGGCATGGCGAGATATGCATGCGTGACTCGTTCTTGGGATACATGGGACCACGAGATTTCTTCAGTTAACAGGAGGGAGCAAACGTCCATGGATAGATAGCGGGATAGGAACCCCCCAAGCTCGATTCAAACTCTCGATCCAGCTGAGCCAGTCTCCTGTGCGTGCACTCCGCGTCTGCTGCGTGTGCCCGTGTGCGGTCATGACTGCTGAGTGGTTGTCCTTGTCTTTCAATTCCTGTGGATGTACTCCTACCAAGTACCAACGCAGTTATTATTTTCACGTCAGTGTCCGATCGGCCGGCCGGCCAACTCACGTTGGGAGCACACGACGACCATCCACCCCATCCCATCCCATGTTTCAAACACACATGCCCGCGCGGTTTCGTTGTATCCGTCGCTGGGCGGGCGAAATATCTTGTTATTACTTTGGCATGTGCGCACGGTTAATTCCCATCGAATAAAGTTGCATTACGGTCGATTCACGGCATATATGAATGCACTATTATATGCACGCCTCAATCATGGACGTACGTGCAGGTCCAGTTCTTCGAACAGTTCTGGTCCGTTGTGCGTGCCGGCGCGCGCGCGCTCTCTCTCTCTCTCTCTATATCTTGAGTGGAAACAATAATACCATCCATACTTTCTCTTAAGCCAAAAAAAAAGGAAAAGAAAATGAATAATACATATCCTTTTAGGGCATCTTCAACACCGACCCACAAACCAAAAGAGGCAACACTAAAACACGGTAGTAATTAGGAGGCATTAATAAATGCCTTTGAAGGCTGGAAAAATGCCTTCAAAAGTCTAACACAGCGTTTCTGAAAAACGCTAACCATGGTCGAGAAGGGAAAGACCTATCCGAACGTCTTTTGAGAACGCCTTCGATGCTCAGACCTTATATTTAACCAAGTGCCAAAACGCTTCGCCAGCCAATCCACCACTCTGTTCAGTTGTTCCATAACCTGGCTGAGTATGTTTTTATATTTAACCACTCTGTTCAGCCATTTTTACACACACACACACACACACATTTGTTCTCTAGTAAATTTGAACTAATGGTCGTTAGCCTCAAGTTTTCTTGACAAGTACAAATAACAACCATCAGTTAGCAAAGCACCACAATGTTTCAGCATAAATGATCCTCAGATACCGGAACCAAGCAATACAATCAATCCCTAGTGTCCCAGAGGTTTGCAAAGCAATGTTTTCCTTTGCGGGGGTTTGCAAAGCAATGTTATGGACACTAAAGGATTCAATGTTTCGCCATCTAAGCAGCAACACGAGCATTAGCTAAACAAGAACCTAATCTCTAGGAGACACTGACATGGTCCTGAAGGATCATCATGTGAAATTCTAAAAATCAAATAACGATTAAGGAGAACTCACAAAATGAGAATGAATAGATTCTTACATGGATAATATATATTATGATATCCAGTTAGCATAAGTTCTACAGCGAAAATATCCATCATAGGAGGTGGATACCCTTGTAAGTGCCATCTTCTGTAACTACTAATAATAGTGCTTCATGCAAATAGCTTTGAGCGGCATGAACATTTCTGTACCATCTTCCAACATAGCCACATTTATGTTGATGGCAGCTGTACCTGGATGTGAAAGCCCACAAGAAAATCTAAGTACATAAAAGCGCACAGTTGGCATACGTTCAGGAAGATATACCTTTAGGAATACAAGCCAACCAAAATAAATAACTGACAAAGTGGATGATGTGTGAAAGATGATTATTATCCAAAAAACAGGTAGGTTGCAGAACAATGATGCTTCTAAACGGACAACCATAGAATAATTATTCTAAGCAAAGAATGAGGTTGATCCATTCATCCCATGTGTACAATATTAATAAGCAAATATAAATAGCAAATGTCTAACGATGGACATGAATGGGCATGATGTAGCTAACCTTAGAAGCACCTCAATCGGGACAATAATATAAAATAAGTTATAATTGTAGCTATCCATCACATATTGTTTGTTTTGGAAGAATTGATAAATAACTGCAAAAGTATATCTTTTCAGAGGGAATCATAGAAAAAATTAAGAGCCTACAAGGTGCCATTTGTTCATCCTACCAAGAAAAGGAACATCAAGTTAATATAACATTCTTTACTTTGAGAAGCAAACAAGAAATAACTACAATTTATTCCATTGAAATGTAATCCACTCCACTGGCATGTCACATAAAAATTTCTGAGAAAACGGCGGGCTAGTTTCAGCATGCCAATGTGCACTATGTACTACAGCAGCATACTACTATCAGAGTATCATGCCTCCACCCCCAAAAAAGGAGTGAACGCGGGAACTGAGACTGAATGTCGATGAAGTGATCACCTTGAAGATGCGCTGCTTGAGGTGCTTGAGCAGATCCATCATGCGCGTGCCCCTCTCCTCCCACGGCTTCATCGCGACGAAGGCTCGAGAGAAGGAGAACGCAGGTCCTCACAGGTTGTAAGCGCCCTTGACCACCGTGTCGGCATGGTTGAGAAGAGATGGATCTAGGCGGTGGTCTCTGGTGGCGAGCAAAATAGAAGTTGCACGTGCCCATAGTAGCTGTGTCAGCAGCGGCTATCACAATTTAATATAATCAGTGCTTGTCGTCCTGAGTTCCTGAAAGGTTTCACCCGGATTTTCATGGACCAATGAAGCACAAACATGCACAACTTCTCAAACAAGGATAGATGAAGTATGTGAATCAAATGCAGTATTAAGAGAACAAAAAATAGCACTGTCATCCAAGGATTCACTTACAATCGAAAGCAGAAGCAGCAACACGATTTTTCTTGTCTCCATCGGATCTGGACCAGATACCGACACCATAAAAGTACTCAGAAAATGATGGCACAAGAAGATTACCCAGCAATAGAGAAGAAAATTAAATGTAGACGACTGTATCCTTATTGTTAAAATTCATTTAACAGGAATTTCCCAACCATCATTTAAATGTGAACGAGAGAACATGAAGCCACGAACCGCAAGAAATTTTTCCTGATAACTAAAGTAGAAAGCTAACATCATAGCAGAATGAGGTGTGATGTTGCATATTCAGTCACATCCTATGATATAGAATTAATTCTACTCCCTCCGTTCCAAATTACTCGTCGTGGTTTTAGTTCAAATTTGAACTAAAACCACGACGAGTAATTTGGAACGGAGGGAGTAGATTCTAGAGAATAAGATTCACATGTCAATCCATCAGAGGTTCCATTTCTAATTCAAGTTTTTTCTTCTGAAAACAGTCATCATTCGTACATAAACCTGAGAAAACACAACTGACCTCAAAAGTAGTATATATGGATTACATTTGACCCAATCTATCCATTGGAATGCCCACTTCTTCGGTATAGGGGGTACATATAACATCAGCTGCCTCAACTTCAAAACATCCGCTACCAACAAAGATTAAAATTCAGTACAAAAAGTTCACCCAGAGGATGTGAAAAAAAAACATCTAGAGGATGTAAAACATCAGGATGCAAATACCCTCAGAGATTTAAGTAACTACAAATTTCAGTTATAATCATTTGAAATTTTCAATTCAATCAACATCAAGAGTCGGGAGTATAACTTAACATAAGCCAAACTCACTTTTTGGTATATTTCGTAATCAACTACACTACATATCTCAAGAGCTTTGTACATCACCATACTCTAGGTGGAAAGATAAGAAAGACGGGTCAATGATTCAAAAATAATAATGGTATCACTAAGACGTGCCACTAATCTGAAATATATAATTTGATGTGTTGAGCACTATTACTCCATCAAGTAATTAGATATGACCTTAAAATCAAAATAAGAAAAAGATAATTACCATGCTATTGTATCGGTCGCCATATATATGAAGGGGAAATGTCAGAGTTCAATTGATATTAAGAGACAATGGTGAAGAAAGAACATATGATGCAATCTGTCAAACGCCTTGTGAGCAGAGTAGAATGAGATGGAGGGATTAGTAAGTGGCTTGAACTGCACAGTGGTGCGACAGGCAAAGAACTTCATCTACGGTGCTATACGCCATACAGGATCAACAGCTGGCCCTGCCATTCTGACATCACCACTGGACGCCACCTCCTAGAGATCTGATAGACTGTCGGCGACCTACATACAAGCACCAACAACATCAAGAATCAAGATCCAGTATTTCCACCACCTACCCATCCAAATATCAAGAACCAAGTAACCCAGTCGGGAACAATGCAACAGTAGTACCAGCAACTTTATAGGATGACGGAGTAACCCAAGATGAGCCACCGCCACTGCTATGATAACATGGTCCTTTTACCACCCTCCATCCCCAACCTGATCAATTTCTACATAAACAAAATTACCACATAATGAAATCCACGTCACTGGAGCTAAATTACGCAAATTTGAATAACACTCACGGGTAGAAGATAGCTATCAGTCGTAGTAGTATTGGAGGTTGTGGTTGTACCGGTGTCACAGCTCGATCTGTTCAGGTGGGAACCTTTGCGGCTGCTCACCTCATTGCTGCTGCCATGGATCTGGAGCTCGGGGGAGAGGCGACACTGTTGCTTCCCATCTGCCTTGCCTGATCTCGGCTGCCGAGGCACGACACCATCGACCCAACGCCGTGCTCGCAGCCACTTCCCCTCCTTTGATAGGGAGTCGAGGTTCGGCGTAGACCCTACTCTCTGCTGCTTGGATTGCTTCTCGGTGGGCAACAAGATCGCCCTCCAAAGAGGAAATACATAAATGATGACCCTTGGTAAGAATGGAATTTATCAAATCAAGCGAGTCAAGATGTAAATCTAATTATATGATCAAAATAGAACCATTAAAGAATAGGCGAGTCAACATGATTTTAACTGACCAAACTTCAAGCGGAACACAGTTTATATAATTATATAATTTAGTCATGAAAACTTGCAATTTTGCAAACATACTTCCTAGTTGTCTTCCTGGGAGATAATCAACCTTGTAAATATTCATCCTGCTGGCATAACTTGTCATACTAATCAAACTGTACTTAATTATCCAACTGAGTGCAGGTAAAATCTTGTCAACTCCAAGAAAATGACAAACTTAAATGAAGTATAATTACAGTGGAACTATATTTTGAACATCCTGCTCAATATAATGCAGTTCAACTTATCCTTTTCCCCGGAAAATAAAACTCATCTTTCAAAATATGCCTACGTTAATACCTTTGATTTGATAATGTCCACAAAGCAGAGTCTAAACAACTGCACCGGACCAGAATGCCATCTATCTTGTTGTTTTCTGTATGCTTCGTATGACTCCGACAATTCACACCGACACTAAAATGGAAATTCATGTAGCACAGTTTGTATGATCAGTAAAGGTATGAATGCCATACAGAAAAGTCATAAACTATAAGAGACATTATTCAAGTACCTGAACATCGTTAAGAATTCCATACAGAAACTTCCATCCCTTTATATGTGCTCGCACAGCAATATCCATGTCTTCAACTGTCGTTCTCTCCATCCACATTCCTGAGTCCTCGAGTGCCTTAATTCTCCACACTCCTGCGTTTCCATTGAACCCCAAAAAATTTGAGGAATGCTCCCTTAACCTGCTGTTCAACCTCAAAGTGGAAGCACAGATTTATGTTTTGCAGCCTAAGTATTTGAAGTTTTATGAATAAAAGTAGAAACATCATGAACATACATGATTGAGAGCTTTAACTGAGTTACCACTTACCACTATTCAGTACAGGGGGGAATCAAGGAGTTGAGATTCTCAATGTGCATCCTATTTGCCACCCAAATAAGTTCAAGTTCTCTCATGGTTGTAGTTATCGCAAAACGATCCATGGAGAACCCAACGCTTTGTGCATGATTACACCCTAGCTACCTGCTGCACTTATATGAAATCTTATCATAAACAGGTTATAAATAGTAAATTAACAACTAAATATGCAGGCATATAGTCATCAACTTTAGTACTTTAGCGAGTATGAGCTTCTGTAATTCATGGTGAGAATGTCATCCCTGTTTGGTCACAGAATTGACAGTGTGCATCAATTCAACTGATTTAGTTACTTTATCCATCAGATGTCAGATCGACGCAGGAGAGTGGAACTGTCGAACAAAGCAACCAAATCAAAGCCTCGACCGGACCCAAAGGCGAGAAAGCAACAAACCTGATGTAGCAGTGGAGGTGATTGAACTCGTGGAAGCTGACGTCGCCGTCGCGGCCGTCCATCGCCAGCCGCAGCAGCTCCACATACACCTCTGCGGCGCCCTCGTCGGAGCTGCAGCCGCATCCACTTGCCGTGTGCGCCGGCTTGGCCCACCTCATCCCTTCGAGCCTTGAGCTTTAGATAAAGGTAGCCGGGGGAGATCACGTACGTTGGTGGCTGCTACTGGAGCCGGCCGGCCATTGGAGGCGCCAGGACCGGCAAGGAGGCAGGCGTCCTCCGCCTCCTTGAGGGTGCGGGCTGGTACGTCCCAGACGACGCCATGCCCCTGAGCGACAAACGAGGAGGAAGGGGCAGAGCACTGGCAGGGTTTGAGGAGGTGGAGCTCCGGGCGGACATCCGGCAGGCGGGAGATGGAGAGGACACGAGCGCAGGGCGACGGCGGCGGCGACGGCGGCTGCGATCGTGTTTTGTTTTGTCGGCAGCATTTTTGTCCCTAGTCTGACGTGGACACGCCCAATGAGCGTCCTTGATGCATATCTTATTGTTTTCGATTGGGAGGCGTTTTGCTGCGGAACGCCTTCAAATCATGGGGCAGTTTTTCAGAAATACCCTCTATATTTTAACATATTACAGCGTTTTGGAAAATGCCTTTAAATGTGTATTAGCGTTTTGCAGAACGCCCCAGACTCCACTGTTTGGAGGCATTCTTTGTAAGTGCCCTTATAGCATGGGAATTTTGAAGGCACTTTTCAAGAACGCCTCTAAGTAAGCTAATCTAAGGCGTTTAAGAAAATGCCCTTACAAAAATGCCTCCAATTACTGTTCGTGTTGTAGTGCAAGTATGTTTAGTTTGTATATGCCTGATCAAAAAAAAAATATCTGTCCAGCAGTCCGTGCAAAAAATTGGATTTTCTGCCCTGCCGAAACGTCAATCCAAGCCTTCACGCTCAATCTATGGTCGCCGTCGTGTAGGCCGCTGCCTTCATCTCCCCCTGCTCCGCCCTCTCCGGTTCATCCTTCAGTCGCCGCAACAGCTTGAAACAGAAGGCTTGCACGATCATTCTTGTGTCATCATTGAAATCCGCCACCTTTAAGGCTAGCGTCTTCGCGTCCTCTGAAGCGGCCGCGATCTCCACCTTCTTCTCTTTAATCATGGCACTCTTCTCTTCGAGCTTGAGCTTCTTCTCGGTCACCTCTATCAACAAGTTAAACCTCTCCGCCTTTTTCCCTCCTTGACATTGGCACGCTTGACGTATGTCGCCTCCTTCTTTGTCAAGATGTCTTCGAATCTCTTTGTCATCTTGGCCGCCGCACCTTCTCTCTTCGCCCTTACTTCCTCCCACTTCTTTTCTCGAAACTCTCTTCTAGCCTTCTTGGGTGGTTCTTTTGTTGGGTTGGTTGGGTCACCGGTTTCTTCTTCGGTGCCTTGGGCGACGGTCTTGGCAATGTATAGGTTTCACTTGGGTTGTCCATTCAACTTTAACCAACAATGCCTGACGGTGAAGTTTTTCTTCTCCAACTTCTTGAACACCCTACACGCGGGAGAAGGCTACAAAGAAAACATTGTCAACAATGCATATCCACTACAAAAACAATGCATATTGGGCTACAACACTATACAAATCGGGCTTCAGAATTGTCCGTACATATCCGGCTACAAAACTATGCATATCCGTCAAGTGATCTACACAACTATGCATGTCCAGCTACAAAACTATGAATATCTATCTGGCTACAAAACTATGTATATCCGACAAGTGATCTACACAGCAATGCATGTCCGGCTACAAAATTATGCATATAAGACATGTTTTCAATGTATCTATAATTTTTGATTGTTTCATGCTATTATATTATCACTTTTGTATATTTTATCATTTTCCGCGATCCCATATGGAGGCCTTTTACGGTACTCTGCCGGAGAGAAAAACCATTGGGAAGGCTATCTTCATCAACCTTGCTGCCTCCATGATGATGTGTGAGTAGTTCCTTCAGGGTCTACGGGTCCATAGTAGTAGCTAGATCTCTCTCTCGCTCGCTCTCTCTCTCTCTCTCTCACACACACACACAGCTCGCCGCTGCCGTCGCAAAATGGAAAAGGATGGGGGAGAAATAGGAGTGTGAGGATTTTTTTTCGTGGGTACACCAAAGGCGTATCATAGCTTTATAGAAGATAGAAAATATTTATGAAAGAATACGGATCAGCTAGTCAGGCATCACATGTCGATCCTAACCCAGCCTCCACTCCCAGCACTCTACACTACTACTCAAGCACCAGCGAGTCTCGACATGCTCTAGCCTTAGAGCATCTCCAGCCGCGCCCCCAACAGGCCCTCCCTAGGCGATGTTTCCACGCCGGCGCTCAAAAATCGGCCCAGTCGCGTCCTCAGGAACCCGTTTTTCGCCGGTTTGCGCCGAAATTGGCGCCGGCGGACCCAGGCTGAACCAGGCGCGCTGGGGGCGCCCGGGCAAGCGGTTTTGGTGCGAAAGAGCCGCGGGCCCGCCGAGTCAGCGACACGTGCCTCGTCTTCCCTCAAAACGCCTCGGTTTCCCGTGGGGAATCCATGGCAAAGCTGCCGCCGGTCAGCCTTGCTATTGATTCCTCACGGGCGGCGCGTCACGGGTGGCGCGGCCACGCCCCCCCTCCCGCCACACGTACACACGGTGCAGGGCTATAAAACCAGCGACCCCCCCTCGCCGCTGTCCACACCAGCCCGAGCCCAAACCAGCCGCCGAGCTCTGCCTCCCTCTCGTCCGCCGCCGAGCTCTGCCTTTCTCCCCATTCGCCGGCGTTCCTCCCCTTCCCTCTCAACGATGGCCGAACGATTCCCCGGCGACGCGGCGGCGGCCAACGGCTTCAGCCGCCGCTCGCTCCACGAGTAGGAGACCTACCTCTTCTTCGAGGCCAACATCCCGGCGCCGCCGGACATGCGCGCCGGGCCGACGGGGTGGAGGCTCAGCAACGAGGGCGTCCCCATCCCGCCGGTGCTCGACGTTGACCCGTGCCCCGCCATCTTCGCCGCCGAGGTCGACCCCGTGCGGGCGTCCCTGACGGAGGAGCAGTGGGCCCTCCCCTAGTACGCCGCTAACAACCACACGACGTGGGCGGCGTACTTCCAGCGCCAGCTGGCGCAGTGGCTGGCGTCCACCAACGGGGCGCCGGTGGTGGGCGGCATCAAGAACAGCGAGGGGCGCCGCGTATGGTGGGGCGCCCCCCTGCCGCACGCTCCACGAGGTGCTGGCATACCTCGAGGGCGGCAATGACCCGCCGCAGGCATACCCTGTCGCGGCGGCGGCCCCCCCTCGCCAGATGATACGTCTCCATCGTATCTACTTTTCCAAACACTTTTGCCCTTGTTTTGGACTCTAACTTGCATGATTTGAATGGAACTAACCCGGACTGACGCTGTTTTCAGCAGAATTGCCATGGTGTTATTTTTGTGCAGAAACAAAAGTTCTCGGAATGACCTGGAACTTCACGGAGATTATTTTTGGAAATAATAAAAAATATTGGTGAAAGAATCAAGTCCATGGGGCCCACACCCTGTCCACGAGGGTGGGAGGCGCGCCTGCCCCCCCTAGGGCGCGCCCCCCTGCCTCGTGGGCCCCCTGGTGCTCCACCGACCTCAACTCCAACTCTATATATTCGTGTTCGGGGAGAAAAAAATCAGAGAGAAAGATTCATCGCGTTTTACGATACGGAGCCGCCGCCAAGCCCTAAACTCTCTCGGGAGGGCTGATCTGGAGTCCGTTCGGAGCTCCGGAGAGGGCAATCCGTCGCCATCGTCATCATCAACCATCCTCCATCACCAATTTCATGATGCTCACCGCCGTGCGTGAGTAATTCCATCGTAGGCTTGCTGGACGGTGATGGGTTGGATGAGATTTATCATCTAATCGAGTTAGTTTTGTTAGGGTTTGATCCCTAGTATCCACTATGTTCTGAGATTGATGTTGCTATGACTTTGCTATGCTTAATGCTTGTCACTAGGGCCCGAGTGCCATGATTTCAGATCTGAACCTATTATGTTTTCATGAATATATGTGAGTTCTTGATCCTACTTGCAAGTCTATAGTCACCTACTATGTGTTATGATCCGGCAACCCCGAAGTGACAATAATCGGGACCACTCCCGGTGATGACCGTAGTTTGAGGAGTTCATGTATTCACTATGTGTTAATGCTTTGGTCCGGTACTCTATTAAAAGGAGGCCTTAATATCCCTTAGTTTCCAATAGGACCCCGCTGCCACGGGAGGGTAGGACAGAAGATGTCATGCAAGTTCTTTTCCATAAGCACGTATGACTATATTCGGAATACATGCCTACATTATATTGATGAATTGGAGCTAGTTCTGTGTCACCCTATGTTATAACTGTTGAATGAATAATCCCATCCGGCATAATTCTCCATCACCGATCCAATGCCTACGAGCTTTTCACATATTGTTCTTCGTTTATTTACTTTACCGTTGCCACTGTTACAATCACTACAAAACTATCACCGTTACTTTTGCCACCGTTACCGTTACTTCCATATTACTTTGCTACTAAATACGTTGCTGCAGATACTAAGTTATCCAGGTGTGGTTGAATTGACAACTCAACTGCTAATACTTGAGAATATTCTTTGGCTTCCCTTGTGTCGAATCAATAAATTTGGGTTGAATACTCTACCCTCGGAAACTGTTGCGATCCTCTATACTTGTGGGTTATCAAGACTATTTGTTGGCGCCGTTGCCGGGGAGCATAGCTCTATTCTTTGAGTCACTTGGGATTTATATCTGCTGGTCACTATGAAGAACTTGAAAGACAAAAAAAATTATCGCTCAACTACGAGGGGAGTAAGGAACTGCCATCTAGCCCTGCACTTGATTCACCTTTTGTTTTGAGTAAGCTTGCGACACCTAAACCTGCTTCGATCTGCTATTAATTCTGATATGTCGCATGTTATTGATGATGCCACTTCTGCTATGCATGATACTTATCATGAAACTACTTCTATGCTTGATACTACTGTGCCACTTGGTGAATTTCTTGATGAACAACTTGCTAGGGCTAGAGAGAATGAAATTATTTGAAACTGATAATATTGATGAAAGTGATGATGAAGACTCTCCCCCTAGATATGAATTGCCTGTTGTGCCTGAGGGCTATGTTATGGATGAAGAAACTGCTAGAGACTTTCTTGCTTGCAATGATAGAAGTGATCTTAAGAAATTATTAGCTAAGCTGAAACAAAAAACTTTGAATGCTAGAATGAAATATGATCCTGCTTATGCTACTTCACCTATCTTTGTTACTGATAAGGATTATGAATTCTCTGTTGATCCTGATATAATTACTTCGGTTGAGTCTGATCCTTTCTATGGCTATGAATCTGAAACTGTTGTGGCACATCTTAGGGCCTGTTCTGATCTCCTCTGAACTTCTAAAACTTCTCAAAATCAGCTTCTGAAGCTAGCTTCTTACTCCACGTAGCGATTTGGGAAGCGTTCTGCACGCCGTAGCTTCTCGTAGCGATTTGGCCCGCTCGGGAGGCTGCTGGCCTGTTCGGCTATAGCTTGGGCCAGCTGGAATCATCCCAATTAGGAAGGGGTACCTGTTCGAGCGAGAGATTCACGTAACGATTCGCTCGGTTCTGTTTCTTTTCGAGGGGGAGGAGCGAAGCGGTATACTTGGCGGTGGCAGCTCGCTGTAATTTGAGCGAACTCCACGCTTCACGATTCGGTGGAGCTGGGCCGGCCTTGCTTCTCATTTTTGCACTATGGGATCGCTCAGCTTCTCGTTTCCAGCTTCTCGGGCTAAATCTGTTCGGGACAAATTCATCTGAGAAGTTTTCGAAGCGTGGAGTTGGAGGACATCAGAACGGGCCCTTACTAAATTAAATGATATAGCTACCCTGTTCACTAATGATGAGAAAACTTGCTACTATTATATCCTTAAGATATTTCCTTTCTCATTAAAGGGTGATGCTAAGATATGGTTTAATTCTCTTGATCCTGGTTCTGTGCTAGTCCCCAGGATATGATTTATTACTTCTCTGCTAAATATTTCCCTGCTCATAAGAAACAAGCTGCTTTAAGGGAAATATATAATTTTGTGCAAATTGAAGAAGAGAGTCTCCCACAATCTTGGGGGAGGCTTCTCCAATTACTTAATGCTTTGCCTGATCATCCTCTCAAGAAAAATGAAATACTTGATATCTTTTATAATGGACTAACCGGTGCTTCCAGAGACCACCTCGATAGTTGTGCTGGTTGTGTTTTCAGGGAAAGAACTGTTGACCAAGCTGAAATTCTATTGAATAATATGTTGACCAATGAAAATAATTGGACACTTCCTGAACCAACTCCGAAGAAAAGGGATGTTCTATTTCTCAGTCCTGAGGATATGCAAGAGGCAAAGAAATCTATGAAAGAAAAAGGTATAAAAGCTGAAGATGTTAAGAATTTGCCTCCTATTGAAGAAATACACGGTCTTAATTCATCACCTATTGAAGAGATTCATGGTCTTGATAACCCGACACAGGTAGTAAAGGTAAATTCTCTCTATAGATACGATAAAGCTGAAATCCCGTCTACTAAATTTGCTAGCCAATGCTTAGATGAGTTTGATAACTTTATTGTCAAACAAGAAAACTTCCATGCTTATGTTGGTAGACAATTGAAACACAATTCTGATATGCTTGAACACTTGGGTGATTATATGTCTAGAGTTAAAGGTGAACTTAAACTCATTAGTAAACATGCCTCTATGGTTACCACTCAAGTAGAACAAGTACTTAAAGCTCAGAATGATTTGCTCAATAAATTGAATAGTAATAATAATGATTTCGCTGTTAGAGTTGCAACTAGAGGGGGTAAAGTGACTCAGGAACCTTTGTATCCTGAGGGCCACCCTAAGAGAATTGAGTAGGATTCTCAAAGAAATAATGTTGATACACCTAGTCCTTCTAAGAGGAAGAAAAAGAAAAATGATAGGACTTTGCATGCTTCTAGTGAACCTGTTACTGACGCACCTGAGAATCGTAATGATATTTCTATTTCTGATGCTGAAACACAATCTGGTAATGAACATGAACCTAGTCATAATGTTAATGATGATGTTCATGTTGATATTCAACCTAGCAATGACAATGATGTAGAAGTTGAACCTGTTGTTGATCTTGATAACCCACAATCAAAGAATCAACGTTATGATAAGAGAGACGTTGTTGCTAGGAAGCATGGTAAAGAAAGAGAACCATGGGTTCAGAAACCCATGCCTTTTCCTCCCAAACCATCCAAGAAAAAGGATGATGAGGATTTTGAGCGCTTTGCTAAAATGATTAGACCTATCTTTTTGTGTATGCGTTCTACCGATATGATTAAAATGAATCCTTATGCTAAGTATATGAAAGAAATTGTTACAAATAAAAGAAAGATACCGGAAGCTGAAATTTCCGCCATGCTTGCTAATTATACTTTTAAGCGTGGAATACCAAAGAAGTTAGGAGATCCAGGAGTACCCACTATACCATGCTCTATTAAAATAAACTATGTTAGAACTGCTTTATGTGATCTTGGAGCCGGTGTTAGTGCTATGCCTCTCTCTTTATATCGTAGAATTGATTTGAATAAGTTGACACCTACTGAAATATCTTTTCAAATGGCCGATAAATCAACTGCTATACCTGTCGGTATTTGTGAGGATGTGCCTGTTGTGGTTGCAAATGTTACTATTTTAACGGACTTTGTTATTCTTGATATTCCCGAGGACGATAGTATGTCTATTATTCTTGGAAGACCCTTTTTGAATACTGCAGGGGCTGTTATTGATTGCAACAAAGGCAATGTCACTTTTCATGTTAATGGCAATGAGCATACGGTACACTTTCCGAGGAAACAACCTCAAGTTCATAGCATAAACTCTATTGGAAAAATTCCATCGATTATTTTTGGAGGTTTTGAATTTCCTCTTCCTACTGTCAAGAAGAAATATGATATTCTTATTATTGGGGATGTGCATATCCCCGTTGAGGTAACATAGTGTTATTCGAAATTTCTTCGGTTTCATGCGATTCGGAATAGTTTGTTAACAAGACTTGATCAACCTTGTTAGTGGATTCCTTTTGATGAGCATGAGATGGATGAAGTTAGAAAGCACAACCTTCTGTACCCTCCTTTTACTTTCTGTTATTTAGTTGAAATAAAGTAAAAATAGTATTTTCTGCCTGTTTTTTGAATTATCCGTGCAATAAAAAATACCCCGAAAATAAAAGTTCTCCAAATGCCCTGAAATTTAAATATGATTTTTTTTCTGGAATATTTGAGAATATCTGGCATTGAGAACACAGCAGGGGGAGCAAGCACCTGGCCACGAGGGTCCAGGGCGTGCCCCCCTGCCTCGTGGGCCCATGGTGGCTCCCCTCCACTTATTCCAGCAACCACACACTCCTTCTTCCTCCCCAAAAAATCACCAACCAGCTCAAGCACGAGTTCTAGCTCATTTTGCTGCGATTTTCGATCTCCTAGCTCAAAGCACCTCTCACAAAACTACTTTGGGGGATTGTTCCTTGGTATGTGACTCCTCCAATGGTCCAATTAGTTTTTGTTCTAGTGCTTTATTCATTGAAAAAATTTGCTGCCTAGGTGACCCTGTTCTTGAGCTTGCATGTCAAATTTGTATGGTCCCAAGTAGTTCTAATGCATGATATAGTCTCTAGGCACTTGTGGGAGTAGTTCCTATCAATTTTGTTGAGTTTGGTTCACTTTTATTTGAAGTTACTAAAAATTTCAGAAATTTTTAGAAAATGATGAAGAGATTTTTGAGGGGTTCTTCGAGCCGAAGCTCGAAGGACAAGCAAAGTAAAGAAGAAGAGAGGACTAAGTATAATCTCCCTTGCACAGCGGAAGTTCGGCCGTGTGAATGGCCTTGTGATGATTTCTTGAGAGCAGCCGGGATTTATGATGATTTTTATGAGTTGGCTGAGAATGCAGGCCTCACCGACTTCCTCCGCGACCAACGCGAACAGTACCTCTTACTCACTAATATCTTTGTGCAAAATTTTCATTTCCATTCTAGGAGGTCTCCACCTTCGGTGGATTTTTATTTATATGATGAGTATAAGGAGATGACCCTTCGTGAATTTTGTGAGGTTTGCAAGTTGCCTTTTCCGGGCAGCGTAGAGGAACCACATCGTGACGATGTGGAGGGGTTTATTGATACAATTATTGTAGGGGAAACTAGGAAAGTTTCCGATGCAAGAATCACTAGCATACATTTTCCTGTTTTACGTTATTTTGCATTATTTGCTAGTAGATGCTTAATTGGTCGCGGAAACTGTGGCAACCTAAGTGCCCCTGATATTGTTATTTTGTGCCATGCCTTGTTTCGTGATGACTCATTTAGTATGGGCGCTATTGTTGCAAAGCGGTTAAATCTTAACCGTACTAAGGGCCCCATCATGGGAGGCATCTTTGCCTCGCGCCTCGCTGCATACTTTAACATACCTATTAGGCACTATGAGAAAGAAGAAAAGTTGTTGCCTACTATTTTTCTAGATTACAAGAGTATGGTTGCACATGATTTCCTTGTTACGAACAGGAAAAAGGAGCTTAACTATAGACTGTTATTTGATAAAAGTCACCCTGAGATTATTACCTTGCCTGCTCCTTCCTTGTTTGATTTATCTGCAGGCGAGTACCTTATTCCGTTGGAGGCCATTCAAGCCTACCGGAACCCCACATCAGCTACAGAGCCAGATCCGGAACCACATTTGTTCCCCCACCCCAGTCTGTTTACCAGTGGGATCCGGAGGAGGTTGCCAACCAGTGGCAAACCGAGGCTTCGTCTCAGTACGACCCCAGTTATAACTTCGGATATCCACCAGGCCAGCCGTGGCCATAGACCAACTTAGGCCAAAAGCCTAAGCTTGGGGAGTACGTATTTCTCACCGACATTACATTTATGTTCACACACTCATTGCAAGTTGTCGATGCTCATACGTTTCCATTGTAATATCCATGCTAGTTTATTTTCTTTTTTCTCGCTTTCTTCTTGTGTGTTTGAAAAACTTAAGAAAAACAAAAAATAGTTATAGCTTTTAGCTAGTTTACTTTTCTTGCTGTAGTATTAATAATTAAAAAGAAAACCCAAAAATATTTCCCGTTCTTCTTTTGCTTGTTGGGAGCTTTCCCGTGTAAATAGTTTTATTTCTTTTCTTTTCTTTGGGGGTCGATAGGAGAAGACCATAATGAAATTGTTAAGTGGCTCTTATATGCATTATTGTTGATTTAACCAAGAGCCCATATTGCCTTGTCTTCTCATGTTTATTGAATGCTCGCAGATTCCAGCTTAGTCCAATGCACGTGCACTATTATTATTATTCACATCATTCGGCCGTGCAAGTGAAAGGCAATAATGACGATATATGATGGACTGATTGAGATGAGAGAAGCTGGTATGAACTCGACCTCTCTTGTTTTTGTAAATATGATTAGTTCATCGTTCCTGATTTAGCCTATTATGAATAAACATGTTTACAATGACAATTAGGGATTATAGTTTCTTATGCCATGCTTAATTAGCTAGGAGCTTATAATGGTTTACCTTGCGTGCCAACATGCTATTAAAATGGTTGTGATGTGGTATGATAGGGTGGTATCCTCCTTTGAACGATTCGAGTGACTGGACTTGGCACATGTTCACACATATAGTTGAAACAAATCAACATAGCCTTCACGATATTTATGTTCATGGTGGATTATATCGTACTCATGCTTGCACTCAATGTTCATTAATTTTAATGCATGTTCATGACTGTTGTCGCTCTCTAGTCGGTTGCTTCCCAGTCTTTTGCTAGCCTTCACTTGTACTAAGCGGGAATACTGTTTGTGCATCCAATTCCTTAAACTCCAAAGTTATTCCATATGAGTCCACCATACCTTCCTATATGCGGTATCTACCTGCTGTTCCAAGTAAATTTGTATGTGCCAAACTCTAAACCTTCAAACGAAATTCTGTTTTGCATGCTCGAATAGCTCATGTATCAACTAGGGTTGTCTGTATCTTCCATGTTAGGCGGGTTATTCTCAAGAGGAGTGGACTCCGCTCCTCACTCACGAGAAAATGGCTAGTCACCGGGATGCCCAGTCCCATGCTTTATGCAAACCAAATCAAAATAATTGCAAACAAAACTCCCTCGGGACTCTTGTTAGTTGGAGGCACTCGTTGTTTCGAGCAAGCCATGGATTGATGCTTGTTGGTGGAGGGGGATTATAAACTTTACCATTCTGTTTGGGAACCGCCTATAATGTGTGTAGCATGGAAGATATTGCCATCTCTCGGTTGTTATGTTGACAATGAAAGTATGGCGCTCAAAATATTATTTATCTCTATTTCAAAAATCGAGCTCTGGCACCTCTACAAATCCCTGCTTCCCTCTGCGAAGGGCCTATCTATTTACTTTTATGTTGAGTCATCACCCTCTTATTAAAAAGCACCAGCTAGAGAGCACCGCTGTCATTTGCATCCATTACTATTAATTTATATTGGGTATGACTATGATTGGATCTCTTTTACCATGAATTACAATGTCTAGTCAGTCCTTGATCTTTAAAGGTGCTCTGCATTTATGTTTTGCGGTCTCAGAAAGGGCTAGCGAGATACCATCTTGTTATACCATATTATGATTGTTTTGAGAAAGTGTTGTCATCCGAGATTTGCTATTATTGCTTGCTAGTTGATTATGCCATTGATATGAGTAAACATGAGACCTAAATGTTATTGTGAATATGGTTAGTTCATAATCTTTGCTGAAAACTTGAATGTTGGCTTTACATATTTACAACAACAAGAGCAAACAGAGTTTGTAAAAGTTTTTCTTTATCAACTGAATTGCTCCAGGACAAGCAAAGGTTTAAGCTTGGGGGAGTTGATACGTCTCCGTCGTATCTACTTTTCCAAACACTTTTGCCCTTGTTTTGGACTCTAACTTGCATGATTTGAATGGAACTAACCCGGACTGACGCTGTTTTCAGCAGAATTGCCATTGTGTTATTTTTGTGCAGAAACAAAAGTTCTCGGAATGACCTGAAACTTCACGGAGATTATTTTTGGAAATAATAAAAAATATTGGCGAAAGAATTAAGGCCAGGGGGCCCACACCCTGTCCACGAGGGTGGGAGGCGCGCCCCCTGCCTCGTGGGCCCCCTGGTGCTCCACCGACCTCAACTCCAACTCTATATATTCGTGTTCGGGGAGAAAAAATCAGAGAGAAAGATTCATCGCGTTTTACGATACGGAGCCACCGCCA